>NC_135234.1:146518686-146833187 GCF_051348905.1 Ranitomeya variabilis | reverse complement strand
TTGACCGGCCAAAAAGGGTTAAATTAATTGACAGAGAAAGGAGAGAAAAGAGAAGTCTGCTGAAGATTTTTTTTTTTTTTTTCCCTTCCCTTCAGTTCTGAGTGTGCTTGTAATTGAATCTCTTGCAAGTCTGCCTATATTGCAGCCTTTCTCTCTCTCTCTCTCCTTCTAATCCTGGAATGGCTCTGTGTTCACCTGTTTAAAATGGATATTCAGAGTTTAGCTGCAGGTTTGAATAATCTCACCACGAAAGTTCAAAATTTACAAGATTTTGTTGTTCATGTTCCTATATCTGAACCTAGAATTCCTTTGCCTGAATTTTTCTCGGGGAATAGATCTTGCTTTCAAAATTTCAAAAATAATTGCAAGTTGTTTTTGTCCCTGAAATCTCGCTCTGCTGGAGATCCTGCTCAGCAGGTCAGGATTGTGATTTCCTTGCTCCGGGGCGACCCTCAGGATTGGGCTTTTGCATTGGCTCCAGGGGATCCTGCGTTGCTCAATGTGGATGCGTTTTTTCTGGCCTTGGGGTTGCTTTATGAGGAACCTCAGTTAGAGCTTCAGGCGGAAAAGGCCTTGATGTCCCTATCTCAGGGGCAAGACGAAGCTGAAATATACTGCCAGAAATTCCGTAAATGGGCTGTGCTTACTCAGTGGAATGAGTGCGCCCTGGCGGCGAATTTCAGAGAGGGTCTCTCTGATGCCATTAAGGATGTTATGGTGGGGTTCCCTGTGCCTGCGGGTCTGAATGAGTCCATGACAATGGCTATCCAGATCGATAGGCGTCTGCGGGAGCGCAAACCTGTGCACCATTTGGCGGTGTCTACTGAGAAGACGCCAGAGAATATGCAGTGTGATAGAATTCTGTCCAGAAGTGAACGGCAGAATTTAAGACGAAAAAATGGGTTGTGCTTCTATTGCGGTGATTCAACTCATGTTATATCAGCATGCTCTAAGCGTACTAAGAAGCTTGATAAGTCTGTTTCAATTGGCACTTTACAGTCTAAGTTTATTCTATCTGTGACCCTGATTTGTTCTTTATCATCTATTACCGCGGATGCCTATGTCGACTCTGGCGCCGCTTTGAGTCTTATGGATTGGTCCTTTGCCAAACGCTGTGGGTATGATTTGGAGCCTCTTGAAACTCCTATACCCCTGAAGGGGATTGACTCCACCCCATTGGCTAGTAATAAACCACAATACTGGACACAAGTAACTATGCGGATTAATCCGGATCATCAGGAGATTATTCGCTTTCTTGTGCTGTATAACCTACATGATGTGTTGGTGCTTGGATTGCCATGGCTGCAATCTCATAACCCAGTCCTTGACTGGAAAGCTATGTCTGTGTTAAGCTGGGGATGTAAGGGGACGCATGGGGACGTACCTGTGGTTTCCATTTCATCATCTATTCCCTCTGAGATTCCTGAATTCTTGACTGAATATCGTGACGTTTTTGAAGAACCTAAGCTTGGTTCATTACCTCCGCACCGGGAGTGCGATTGTGCCATAGATTTGATTCCGGGTAGTAAATACCCTAAGGGTCGTTTATTTAATCTGTCTGTGCCTGAACATGCTGCTATGCGAGAATATATAAAGGAGTCCTTGGAAAAGGGACATATTCGTCCTTCGTCATCTCCCTTAGGAGCCGGTTTTTTCTTTGTGGCTAAGAAAGATGGCTCTTTGAGACCGTGTATTGATTATCGGCTTTTGAATAAAATCACGGTTAAATATCAATATCCGTTGCCACTGCTGACTGATTTGTTTGCTCGCATAAAGGGGGCCAAGTGGTTCTCTAAGATAGATCTCCGTGGGGCGTATAATTTGGTGCGAATTAAGCAGGGGGATGAGTGGAAGACCGCATTTAATACGCCCGAGGGCCACTTTGAGTATTTGGTGATGCCTTTTGGTCTTTCAAATGCCCCTTCAGTCTTTCAGTCCTTTATGCATGACATTTTCCGTGATTATTTGGATAAATTTATGATTGTGTATCTGGATGATATTTTGATTTTTTCGGATGACTGGGACTCTCATGTCCAGCAGGTCAGGAGGGTTTTTCAGGTTTTGCGGTCTAATTCCTTGTGTGTGAAGGGTTCTAAGTGCGTTTTTGGGGTTCAAAAGATTTCCTTTTTGGGATATATTTTTTCCCCCTCTTCCATTGAGATGGATCCTGTCAAGGTTCAGGCTATTTGTGATTGGACGCAACCCTCTTCTCTTAAAAGTCTTCAGAAATTTTTGGGCTTTGCTAACTTTTATCGTCGATTTATTGCTGGTTTTTCTGATGTTGTTAAACCATTGACTGATTTGACTAAGAAGGGTGCTGATGTTGCTGATTGGTCCCCTGCTGCTGTGGAGGCCTTTCGGGAGCTTAAGCGCCGCTTTTCTTCCGCCCCTGTGTTGCGTCAGCCTGATGTTGCTCTTCCTTTTCAGGTTGAGGTCGACGCTTCTGAAATCGGAGCTGGGGCAGTTTTGTCGCAGAGAAGTTCCGATTGTTCCGTGATGAGACCTTGTGCCTTTTTCTCGCGTAAATTTTCGCCCGCCGAGCGGAATTATGATGTTGGGAATCGGGAGCTTTTGGCCATGAAGTGGGCTTTTGAGGAGTGGCGTCATTGGCTTGAGGGGGCTAGACATCAGGTGGTGGTATTGACTGACCACAAAAATCTAATTTATCTTGAGTCCGCCAGATGCCTGAATCCTAGACAGGCGCGCTGGTCGTTGTTTTTCTCTCGGTTTAATTTTGTGGTGTCCTACCTGCCGGGTTCTAAGAATGTTAAGGCGGATGCCCTTTCTAGGAGTTTTGAGCCTGACTCCCCTGGTAACTCTGAACCTACAGGTATCCTTAAGGATGGAGTGATATTGTCTGCCGTTTCTCCAGACCTGCGGCGAGCCTTGCAGGAGTTTCAGGCGGATAGACCTGATCGTTGCCCACCTGGTAGACTGTTTGTTCCTGATGATTGGACCAGTAAAGTCATTTCTGAGGTTCATTCTTCTGCGTTGACAGGTCATCCTGGAATCTTTGGTACCAGGGATTTGGTGGCAAGGTCCTTCTGGTGGCCTTCCCTGTCTCGAGATGTGCGAGGCTTTGTGCAGTCTTGTGACGTTTGTGCTCGGGCCAAGCCTTGTTGTTCTCGGGCTAGTGGATTGTTGTTGCCCTTGCCTATCCCGAAGAGGCCCTGGACGCACATCTCGATGGATTTTATTTCGGATCTTCCTGTTTCTCAGAAGATGTCTGTCATCTGGGTGGTGTGTGACCGTTTCTCTAAGATGGTCCATTTGGTTCCCCTGCCTAAGTTGCCTTCTTCTTCCGAGTTGGTTCCTCTGTTTTTTCAAAATGTGGTCCGTTTGCATGGTATTCCGGAGAATATCGTTTCTGACAGAGGAACCCAATTCGTGTCTAGATTTTGGCGAGCATTCTGTGCTAGGATGGGCATAGATTTGTCTTTCTCGTCTGCTTTCCATCCTCAGACAAATGGCCAGACCGAGCGGACGAATCAGACCTTGGAGACATATTTGAGGTGTTTTGTGTCTGCAGATCAGGATGATTGGGTTGCTTTTTTGCCTTTAGCGGAGTTTGCCCTCAATAATCGGGCCAGCTCTGCCACCTTGGTGTCTCCTTTTTTCTGTAATTCGGGGTTTCATCCTCGATTTTCTTCTGGTCAGGTGGAATCTTCGGATTGTCCTGGAGTGGATGCTGTGGTGGAGAGGTTGCATCAGATTTGGGGGCAGGTAGTGGACAATTTGAAGTTGTCCCAGGAGAAGACTCAGCTTTTTGCCAACCGCCGGCGTCGGGTTGGTCCTCGGCTTTGTGTTGGGGACTTGGTGTGGTTGTCTTCTCGTTTTGTCCCTATGAGGGTTTCTTCTCCTAAGTTTAAGCCTCGGTTCATCGGCCCGTACAAGATATTGGAGATTCTTAACCCTGTGTCCTTCCGTTTGGACCTCCCTGCATCTTTTTCTATTCATAATGTTTTTCATCGGTCATTGTTGCGCAGGTATGAGGTACCGGTTGTGCCTTCCGTTGAGCCTCCTGCTCCGGTGTTGGTTGAGGGCGAGTTGGAGTACGTTGTGGAAAAAATCTTGGACTCCCGTGTTTCCAGACGGAAACTCCAGTATCTGGTCAAATGGAAGGGATACGGTCAGGAGGATAATTCTTGGGTGACTGCCTCTGATGTTCATGCCTCCGATCTGGTCCGTGCCTTTCATAGGGCTCATCCTGATCGCCCTGGTGGTTCTGGTGAGGGTTCGGTGCCCCCTCCTTGAGGGGGGGGTACTGTTGTGAAATTGGATTTTGGGCTCCCCCGGTGGCCACTGGTGGAATTGAACTGGTGTGCATCATCCCCTCTGTTCACCTGTTTCCATCAGGATGTGGGAGTCGCTATTTAACCTTGCTCCTCTGTCACTTCCATGCCGGTCAACATTGTAATCAGAAGCCTTTCTGTGCATGTTCCTGCTGCTAGACAACTCCCAGCTAAGTTGGACTTTAGTCCTCGTTTGTTTTTGCATTTTGTTCCAGTTCACAGCTGTAGTTTCGTTTCTGTGTCTGGAAAGCTCTTGTGATCTGAAATTGCCACTCTGATGTTATGAGTTAATACTAGAGTCTTAAAGTAATTTCAGGATGGTATTTTGATAGGGTTTTCAGCTGACCATGAAAGTGCCCTTTCTGTCTTCCTGCTATCTAGTAAGCGGACCTCAATTTTGCTAAACCTATTTTCATACTACGTTTGTCATTTCATCTAAAATCACCGCCAATATATGTGGGGGCCTCTGTCTGCCTATCGGGGAAATTTCTCTAGAGGTGAGCCAGGACTATATTTTCCTCTGCCAGGATTAGTTAGTCCTCCGGCCGGCGCTGGGCGTCTAGGGATAAAAACGTAGGCAACGCTACCCGGCTACTGTTAGTTGTGCGGCAGGTTTAGTTCATGGTCAGTTTAGTTTCCATCCTTCCAAGAGCTAGTACTTATGTTTGCTGGGCTATGTTCTCTTGCCATTGAGAACCATAACAGTCTTCCTATGGGGGTGCTGCCTTATTACAGGGTCTGACTATGCGGGCTGCCTTATTACAGAGTCTGACTATGGAGGTGCTGCCTTATTACATGATCTGACTATGGGGGTTGCCTTATTAAAGGGTCTGACTATGGGGGTGCTGCCTTATTACAGGGTCTGACTATGAGGGTTGCCTTATTAGAGGGTCTGACTATGGGGGTGCAGCCTTTACGGGGTCTGCCGCCTTATTACAGGGTCTGCCTATGGGGGTGCTGCCTTATTACAGGGTCTGACTATGGGGGCTGCCTTATTACAGGGTCTGACTATGGAGGTGCTGCCTTATTACAGGATCTGACTATGGGGGCTGCCTTATTAAAGGGTCTGACTATGGGGATGCTGTCTTTACAGGGTCTTCCGCCTTATTACAGGGTCTGACTATGGGGGCTGTCTTATTAAAGGGTCTGACTCTGGGGGCTGCCTTATTACAGTGTCTGCCTATGGGGGCTGCCTTATTACAGTGTCTGCGTATATGGGGGTGCTGCCTTATTACAGTGTCTGCCTACATGGGGCTGCTGTATGCTATAGAGTCTGCCTATGGGGAGTGCATTATACTATATTATGGACTATTTGGTGCATTATGCTACTGTATATGGAGGCTATCTAGGGGGCCATCATACATTGTGGAGATTACAGTGTGGGGGTCATTATACATTGTTGGAGCCATCAAGCAGTTTGGAGGCAACAAAGGAGTCAGTATACTGTGTGGGTGCATTATACTGTGTATAAGAGAGCATCATGCTGTGTAAAGGAAAGCTGTACAGGGGGAGACTCAGGACTTTATTAAATGTAAAGTGGGCACTTATTGTTATAGGGGAACTCAGGTTACTGTGGCTATCAACGGGGCACACAGGGCAATATTACTTTCTAGGGGCAAAATATGGGCTGTTTTCTAGGGCACTTGCACCTGGCATTATTATATTACAGAGGGGTGCTTTAGCATTTAGAGGGCACAGAGAACCACACAACAGGTGCAGTAATAGGGTCACATATGGCAGCAGCGGCTCAGTATTGGGGTATTAGGTGCAGTAATAGGGACACATACGGCAGCAGCGGCTCAGTATTGGGGTATCAGGTGCAGTAATAGGGACACATATGGCAGCAGCGGCTCAGCATTGCAGTATCAGGGGCAATAATAGGGACACATATGGCAGCAGCGGCTCAGTATTGGGGTGTCAGGTGTAGTAATAGGGACACATATGGCAGCAGCGGCTCAGTATTGGGGTATCAAGTACAGTAATAGGGACACATACGGCAGCAGCGGCTCAGTATTGGGGTATCAGGAGCAGCAATAGGGACACATACGGCAGCAGCGGCTCAGTATTGGGGTATCAGGTGCAGTAATAGGGACACATACGGCAGCAATGGCTCAGTATTGGGGTATCAGCAGGATGAGGAGTTTGTGCAGGTTGGGAATAGATGGTGATGGGGCTGGAATATGAGAAGTGAAATGTGTCTTTGTTGTATTCTCTGCAGACGAGTCATTGCTGGAAGAAGTTGTCATGTCGGTCTGGGTCAGATGGAAAAGATGGGAAAAATGAACGATTCCACCAGAAAGGATGTCAGCGGTAAGTCATTATCTGTAACTGTGCAGTCATCTCTTATATGTTCTGTAGGGCTGGTATCTATCACTGACCATATGGCGGTAATATCCATATTGGTCTTTATATAGAGATTATATTCAGTGACAGCGCGGTCATCTGCTGAGGTTCCCCTCCAGTGTTAGGGCGCGTCACCGAGTTGTAATCAAGGCTACCTGGTTAGGGGCCCACTCAGAAGCTTCGCCCCCCCCCTGTACCAAAACCCTTGCTACACCTCTGAGTCAGATATACTGTGTGGATTGGACTTTAGTGACATCATTAGTGATTTTGGAGCACGAAAATCAAGGAAAGTGCCTGGATTGTAAAAAATGAATGATTTTACCTGAATTACTCTGCATAAATGATTTCTGTAAATAAACTTGCGTTCGTTTCATTTTGTGTTTTTGCATTACATATTGCAACACCTTGAAAAATGGGCCTCCCTCCAAAATGGGCCCCGGGCCACCCACCTCTTAAATCCGGCCCTGCTGCAGAGGATAAGCTACTTCACATAGCAAATTCTCACCAGCGGGACAGCAAGGCTTCTGGACGTTTGCAACTCAAGACAGAAAGCAGGAAGCCGAGTGCGCCTGAAGATAGAAGAAAAGACAACCCCTTTAAGAACGTGTCTGGATATTTGAAAATCTTGGGGTCAAAAAAGGAAAGGGCACATCACTTAAAAATGCACTTCTCTAGAACCCTATGAGAATCAAATAGCACAGACCTCACTGATTTGGGGCCTAAATGAAAAATCTGTAACAGGACCCTCGTAAACCAAGTGATATCTTCTTATACATCAATTTGTGACAAAACGTGTTAATAAGGCACATTACAAGCATTGCAAAGAAATATTTTAGCCAAATTAAGCTTTTCCCAGTGATAATAGCTGATCCCAACAGCTGATCCCAGGTGGTCTTTGTGGGACAACCCCTTTCATTTTCCAATCTGAACTTGGAAATGTCAGCTAAAATCTGATTATTTGCTAAAGGCAATACCTTTAACTACCTTTCTTATGAGGCTTATTGTACATTATATATTTAATTCCATTTTATATAATACAACTAAAGCTGAATCTGTGATCGGCAAATATTTTATTCTATCAACAATATTGCCTTTCACTGAGTAGTAGATGACATTTAGAACTGCAAATATTGTGGCTGGTACATAGAGAAGAGGATTATTAGGTTAAACCATCCTGCATCACCTGAATATGCACAGTATTTGTCATGTCATGTACAATCTATGCAAATGATTTCTTTTTTCCTAAACACAAGGGAGAGAAGCTTTAAAGAAGAAGATAACGTATAAACTGTAATTATTCATAGAAATCTGAATGTACAAAACAAAATTCTCAACTACTGCAAATATAATAACACAGAGTAGGCTGTGTTCAGATCCACGGAAAAGCAAAAAAAAAAAGTCATCAAGGAGGTTTTCCCAGTTTTCTATATAAATGATAAAAAAAATTAAAATCTGAATTTTAAAATACATTTATTTGCTCATATTGAGTATGAGTGCCACATGCACTTACACGCCTTGGCATGATACTAATGAGTTTATTAATGGCAGTCTAAGAAATTTTCTTCCACACTAAATGCACTTGGGCAGGCAAATCATAAAAATCGGCTGCTGGCAGCTCCATTTGCAATTTCTAACCAATGATGTACCAGATGTGCTCGATGGGAGACAAGTCTGGAGATGCTGCAGGTCATGGTAGTATGTTTAGGCCCTGTTTGCACAGAAGAACAAGCAACATTGTCATGCTGAAAAATGCCTCCTAGGACACATCAGAGAAGTATCACTGATTCTACAACCAAATCAATGTAATGTCGAGCTGTTCGTGTAGCTGTAGTGGGGAATGGCTTCTGTACATTATGACACCGCACACCATAACCCCATCGGTGTGACAATGTTAGGGTTGGCGGAACGCACCAAATATATATTTATTAGTAGCAGTTGGTGCATTCACAACCCGGGATCCACCGTGCAGGAAAGAACCTGCTGCTAGATATAGCGGTACAATATAGTAGTATAAACGAACTCTGTTACTTCACCGTTAGTAAAGAGAATGCTGTACCCTGTTAGCTTCACAGGGGAACACAGCTACTTAGTAGAGCAGATGGTGGTCATGCAGTCAAATGCAAACACACAGCTCCTCTCCGGTGGAGCCGGAATTCTGATGGCTATACGCCAGCCCCGAATCCACTCACATGAAACTCCTCGCCGGGGGTGCCAGCATTCCAGGGGCTTATTTCAGCCGGGTCCCTGAATACACACACACACACACACATGACCACACTGGCACTGAGCTCATACATAAATTGACACTAGTGCATGGCCGTGCGGTCATGAGAACCTTTTATAGCTGCAGCAACTTCAGGACCTTCCAAGAAGGACCAATGGAAGACTTCCACAGAACTTGATCAGGTACATGACCTTCCTGGAGGACCACTGGAAGTTGCTGCAGTACCTGAGCATGTGACCCTTGATCTCCATTGAGAGATCTTACCCTGGGCATGCTTAGTGTGTGCAAAGCAGGACTTAAGGTACCTTCACACGAAGCGACGCTGCAGCGATAGCGACAACGATGCCGATCGCTGCAGCGTCGCTGTTTGATCGCTGGAGAGCTGTCACACAGACCGCTCTCCAGCGACCAACAATGCCGAGGTCCCCGGGTAACCAGGGTAAACATCGGGTTGCTAAGCGCAGGGCCGCGCTTAGTAACCCGATGTTTATCCTGGTTACCAGCGTAAAAGTAAAAAAAACAAACAGCACATACTTACATGCGTCCCCCAGCGTCTGCTTCCTGACACTGACTGAGCTCCGGCCCTAACAGCAGAGCGGTGATGTCACCGCTGTGCTTTCACTTTCACTTTTAGGGCCGGCGCTCAGTAAGTGTCAGGAAGCAGACGCTGGGGGACGCATGTAAGTATGTGCTGTTTGTTTTTTTTACTTTTACGCTGGTAACCAGGGTAAACATCGGGTTACTAAGCGCGGCCCTGCGCTTGGTAACCCGATGTTTACCCTGGTTACCAGTGTAAAACATCGCTGGTATCGTTGCTTTTGCTTTCAAACACAACGATACACAGCGATCGGACGACCAAATAAAGTTCTAGACTTTATTCAGCGACCAGCGACATCACAGCAGGATCCTGATCGCTGCTGCGTGTCAAACGAAACGATATCGCTAGCCAGGACGCTGCAACGTCACGGATCGCTAGCGATGTCGTTTCGTGTGAAGGTACCTTTAGTCCCAGAAAAGCCAGCTCGCCGCAGACCAGTGCAGGGTACAATAGCAGAGACTGGAGAGGCAGCAGTAACCCTTTGCACAGAACCAGATTCAGTGAGATGCTGGGACCGACGTCTCTGCTAAGCTGGCTCCACTGTGGCTGATGCAGAATGGGAAACCGCAGCAGACATGGCTTGAGATTCCCCCTGTGCAGTGGCGGGAACTCGACTCCCAACAGACAATCCCTTGTAAAAGTCTCTTCATTGTCCTCACATTACAGCTCTCAAAGGCTATCATGATGCTGAGCAACATGGCAATGGAGGCTTATGTTCTTCAATCCCAAGTCTCACTTTTATCTTGCCAGAGATTAATATAAGACAAATTAAATGAAGATAATAATACCAAAGAATTTGTGATTACAATCACTTTCAGGAAGAAACTGAGTATTATCTGACAGAATTGCAGGGGTGTCAATACTTTTGGCCACAACTGTATATATATATATAAATATATATATATATATATATATATATATATATATATATATATATATATATATACAGTACAGACCAAAAGTTTGGACACACCTTCTCATTTAAAGATTTTTCTGTATTTTCATGACTATGAAAATTGTAAATTCACACTGAAGGCATCAAAACTATGAATTAACACATGTGGAATTATATACTTAGCAAAAAAGTGTGAAACAAATGAAAGTAAGTCTTATATTCTAGGTTCTTCAAAGTAGCCACCTTTTGCTTTGATGACTGCTTTGCACACTCTTGGCATTCTCTTGATTGAGCTTCAAGAGGTAGTCACCGGAAACGGTTTTCACTTCACAGGTGTGCTCTGTTAGGTTTAATAAGCGGGATTTCTCGCCTTATAAATGGGGTTGGGACCATCAGTTGTGTTGAGCAGAAGTCTGGTGGATACACAGCTGATAGTCCTACTGAATTTGTATTATGGCAAGAAAAAAGCAGCTAAGTAAAGAAAAACGAGTGGCCATAATTACTTTAAGAAATGAAGGTCAGTCAGTCCGAAAAATTGGGAAAACTTTAAAAGTGTCCTCAGGTGCAGTTGCAAAAACCATCAAGCGCTACAAAGAAACTGGCTCACATGAGAACCGCCCCAGGAAAGGAAGACCAAGAGTCACCTCTGCTTCTAAGGGATAAGTTTATCAGAGTCACCAGCCTCAGAAATCGCAGGTTAACAGAAGCTCAGATTAGAGACCAGGTCAATGCCACACAGAGTTCTAGCAGCAGACACATCTCTACAACAACTGTTAAGAGGAGACTTTGTGCAGCAGGCCTTCATGGTAAAATAGCTGCTAGGAAACCATTGCTAAAGGCAGACAATAAGCAGAAGAGACTTGTTTGGGCTGAAGAACACAAGGAATGGACATTAGACCAGTGGAAATCTGTGCTTTGGTCTGATGAGCCCAAATTTGAGATTTTTGGTTACAACCACAGTGTCTTTGTGCGACGCAGAAAAGGTGAATGGATAGACTCTACATGCCTGCTTCCCACCGTGAAGCATGGAGGAGGAGGTGTGATGGTGTGGGGGTGCTTTGCTGGTGACACTGTTGGGGAGTTATTCAAAATTGAAGGCATACTGAACCAGCATGGCTACCACAGCATCTTGCAGCGGCATGCTATTCCATCCGATTTGCGTTTAGTTGGACCATCATTTATTTTTCGACAGGACAATGACTCCAAACACACCTCCAGGCTGTGTAAGGGCTATTTGACCAAGAAGGAGAGTGATGGGGTGCTACGCCAGATGACCTGGCTTCCACAGTCATCAGACCTGAACCCAATCGAAATGGTTTGGGGTGAGCTGGACCGCAGAGTGAAGGAAAAAAGGCCAACAAGTGCTAAGCATCTCTGGGAACTCCTTCAAGATTGTTGGAAGACCATTTCCGGTGACTACCTATTGTCACCGGAGTTCATCAAGAGAATGCCAAGAGTGTGCAAAGCAGTCATCAAAGCAAAAGGTGGCTACTTTGAAGAAGCTAGAATATAAGACATATTTTCAGTTGTTTCACACTTTTTTGTTAAATATATAATTCCACATGTGTTAATTCATAGTTTTGATGCCTTCAGTGTGAATTTACAATTTTCATAGTCATGAAAATACAGAAAAATCTTTAAATGAGAAGGTGGGTCCAAACTTTACTGTATATATATAAATATATATACACACTATATAATTGTTTAATGCTCACTTCCGTCCTTCTGTCTGTCTTTCTGTCTGTCACGGATATTCATGGGTCGCAGCCTTTGTCAGTCATGGAATCCAAGTCGCTGATTGGTCGCGGCAAAACAGCCTCGACCAATCAGCGACGGGCACAGTTCAGAAGAAAATGGCCGCTCCTTCCTCCCCACAGTCAGTGCCCACTCCGTACTCCCCTCCGGTCACAGCGCTTACTCCGTAGTCTCCTCTGGTCACAGCGCCCCCTCTGTAGTCCCCTCCGGTCACAGCGCCTGCTCCGCTCCGTAGTCCCGTCCGGTCACAGCGTCCGCTCCATAGTCCTCTCCGGTCACAGCGCCCGCTCCGTAGTCCCCTCCGATCACAGCGCCCTCTCTGTATTGCCCTCCGGTCACAGCGTCCGCTCCGTACTCCTCAGGTCAGCGCTCACACAGGGTTAATGGCAGCATTGACCGCGGTGTAACGCACTCGGTTAACGCTGCTATTAACCCTGTGTGACCAACTTTTTACTATTCATGCAGCCTATGCAGCATGAATAGTAAAACGTTCTAATGTTAAAAATAATAATAAAAAAAAAAAAAAAAAGTTAAATACTCACCCTCCGGTGGCCCCCCCGGATCGAAGCGGCCGGTTACCGATGCTCCTCGCGATGCCCCGGTGACCGCTGCATGCAGTGCGGTCTCGCGAGATGATGACGTACGGTCTCGTGAGACCGCAACATCATCATCTCGCGAGACCGCAATGCAATCTTCAGACTGGAGCACGCGACGAGCATCGGTAACCGGACGCTTCGATCCGGAGGCTCCAGAAGGTGAGTGTGTAACTATTTTTTATTTTAATTCTTTGTTTTTAACAGGGATATCGTGCATACTATGTGACTGGGCAGTATACTACGTGACTGGGCAATATACTATGTGGGCTGCGCAATATAGTACGTGGCTGGGCAATATACTACATCACTGGGCAATATACTACGTGGCTTGGCAATATACTATGTGGGCTGTGCAACATAGTACGTGGCTGGCCAATATACTACGTCACTGGGCAATATACAATGTGGCTGGGCAATATACTATGTGGGCTGCACAATATAGTACGTGGCTGGGCAATATACTACGTGGGCTGGGAAATATACTACATGGACTGCGCAATATACTACGTGGGCTGCGCAATATACAACGTGGGCTGCGCAATATACAACGTGCGCTACACAATGTACTACGTGGACTGGGCAATATTCTACGTGGGCTGCACAATATACAATGTGCGCTGCGCAATGTACTACGTGGACTGGGCAATATACTACGTGGGCAGCGCAATATACTAAGTGGGCTGCGCAATATACAACGTGTACTGTGTGGGCTGCACAATGTAATGCGTGGGCTGTGCTATACACTACGCATACATATTCTAGAATACCCAATGCGTTGGAATCGGGCCACCATCTAGTATATATATATATATTATATATATATATATATATATATATATATATATATATATATATATATATACTGTATATATACAGTACAGACCAAAAGTTTGGACACACCTTCTCATTTAAAGATTTTTGTGTATTTTCATGACTATGAAAAATAGGTATTAAGCTTACCGTTAATTATGTTTCCAGGAGTCCATCCTGACAGCACTATGGAGGACGTCCTCCTCCCCCTTGCTGGGACAGGAAACACACGAGAGTTCAAAAGGTCCGGTCCCACCCCCATTCCTCAGTGTTGTAACAAGAACCGCCTCAAGGGAGATGCAAAAAATAATATTTAATAGTAAAGAACATAACCACATATATTATGAACATATTACATCATATGTTAGGAACGTACTACGGACATGTCAGGCTCATGTTATCAAACATAGTTATATTAACAGGGAGGAATTACCCGTGCTGTCAGGATGGACTCCTGGAAACATAATTAACGGTAAGCTTAATACCTATTTTCCAGGACGTCATCCTGACAGCACTATGGAGAGTACCAAAGCACCTCCTCAGGGTGGGATTACCGCTTGGAGAACTTTTCTCCCGAATGCAGTATGTTGACCGGACAAAACATCGAGTTTATAATGTTTGCAAAAGGTATTCGCACTAGCCCATGTAGCGGCCTTACAAATCTGCTCTAGAGAGGCGCCCGCCCTCTCGGCCCAAGAAGTAGCCATCCCTCTAGTGGAGTGCGCATGAAGACCTTTTGGAGGAGGGATGCCCTCCGACTGATAAGCCTCAGAGATCACAGAAGTGATCCAGCGAGCAATGGAGGCCTTATAGGCCTTTTTTCCCTTATTTTTACCGGCGAACAAAATAAACAGGTTTGGGTCGATGCGCCATGGGTTGGTGGCTGACAGGTAGTCGATGACCGCCTGTCTGACATCCAAGGAATGCAGAGCTTCCTCTTTAGAATTGGAAGGGTTACAGCAAAAGGATGGAAGCACTATCTCCTGATTCCTATTTTTTAGAGTACCCACTTTTGGAACAAATGAAGGATCTAGTTTGAGGACCACACTATCATCTCTAATTTGAAGGTACAGGTCCCGAGTGCACAGGGCTTGAATTTCCCCCACCCTCTTAGCCGTGGTGATCGCCACTAGGAATGCCGTTTTACGTGTCAGGGTTGAAATGGACATGTTATCTGCCGAGGCGTAATTGTTTTTGCAGAGGAATCTCAGGACAAGGTTAAGGTCCCAAGGAGGAGATAATTGTCGGATAGTGGGACGCAACCTCTGGGTGGCTCTGATAAACCTAACTATCCAAGGGTGTGTTGCCAGGGGATAGTCTAGAAAGGAGCTAAGTGCTGAGATCTGCACCTTCAATGTACTCGGTCTAAGCCCTTTATCAAACCCAGCTTGCAGAAAATCCAGAATTCTGGGTAAGTCGGGAGTGCCTGCCGCAACCTCGGACCTGCCGCCCTCCAGACAGAAACGCCTCCAAATCTTCAGGTAGATTGCTGACGTGACTGGCTTCCTGGTAGCCTTGATAGTGGATATGACCTGGTCAGACAAGCCTCTTGCCCTCAAGATGTTCCTTTCAGGATCCAGGCTGAGAGATGTAGCTTCTCTGGGTCCGGATGGTACACTGGGCCCTGGTGGATTACATCTGGTCTGTGAGGGAGCTCCACTGGACTTTCTATCGCCAGGTCTACCAGCAGGGAGAACCAACTCCTTCTTGGCCAGTATGGAACTATCAACATCACTCGGGCCTGTTCTTCCTTGATTTTCCTGAGAACAGCCGGGATTAGAGCTAGAGGAGGGAAAGCATACGAGAGGGGCTCCGTCCACCTCTGGCTTAGACCATCTATCCCTTCCGGCAGATCTTGAGGGTTCAGCGAGAAGAACCTTGAGACCTTCGAGTTTCTCCTGTTTGCGAAGAGGTCTATACTGGGAGTGCCCCAACGCCGGCACAGCTCCTGAAAGATGTCCTGGTTGAGATCCCACTCTGTTGCAAACACTCTTCTTCTGCTCAGGTAATCCGCTACCACGTTCTGGGAGCCCTCTAGGTGGATTGCCGAGATGGAAAGGATCGACCTCTCTGCCCAGCGAAATATTCTCCCTGCCAGCTCTTGGAGAAGATGGTGTCTTGGGCCTCCTTGGTGTTTTAGGAAGGAGACAGTTGTCACGTTGTCGGACAATACTCTGACGTGACAATTCTCCAGAATGCAACGATTCCTTCTCAGGGCTTCCCAGACGGCATACAGCTCTCTGAAGTTGGATGAGTTGCGAGCGACGTCTGAAGGCCACCTTCCCTGGAGGATCCTTCCTTCTAAGTGAGCTCCCCAGCCCCAGGCGCTGGCGTCTGTAGTAACTACTACGTAAGGGTCGGTAGTCCATAGAACTCCTGTTCTTAGCTTCTCCGGGTCTGTCCACCACAGGAGGGAACTTCGTACCGGATCTGGTAGATGTAAAGTATTGTCTAGAGAAGACTGACGACGGTCCCACTTGGAGAGGATTAGGCTCTGTAGAGATCTTGAGTGGAACTGCGCCCATCTTACGCATGGTATGCATGCCGTCATTAGGCCAAGCACTCTCATAGCCATCCTTATCGAGACTCTGCGTTCTAGTAGGAGTCTGATCTGAATCTGAATTGCCTCCAGCTTGGATTCGGGAAGTAAGGATATTCTGTTTGCAGAATCTAGACAGACACCCAGGAAGACCTTCTTGTGCTCCGGAATTAGGTCTGATTTTTGCCAGTTTATAATCCATCCCAAGTGCTCCAATACCGCGATGGTTCGGTTCCTGTGGTCCAACAGGATATCTGGTGTTCTTGCTATCAGGAGAAAGTCGTCGAGATACGGGACTATAACAATCCCCTGATTTCTTAGGAACGCTACAATCTCCGACACCAGCTTTGTGAATGCACGAGGTGCTGAGGCAAGACCAAACGGCAGGCACTGAAACTGGTAGTGACAGGTCCCGGACGGCAGGACTACCACGAACCTCAGAAGCCTCTGAGATAGATGGTGGACAGGAACCTGATAATAGGCACTCTTCAAATCGAGAGTGCACATTACCGCGTTCTGATCTATAAGGATTGCAGAACGGATGGACTCCATACGAAACCTCTTGTACCTGACCCAGGCATTTAGAGGCTTCAGGTTTACGATTGTGCGTGAGTCGCCGGACGGTTTTGTTATGGAGAACAGGGAAGAGTAGTGTCCCTGGCCTAGCTCTAGCGGTGGTACTGGTATTATGACTCTTGAGGACAGCATGTCCATTAGGTCTTTTAGCATGGGAGAGTCCTGCATAACCACCGTGGGTACGATGTACCTGTCTGGAGGAGGGGAGTAGAACTCTATACTGTAGCCCTCTGATACAGTGCGGAGGACCCATTGATTCTGCGTGACTCTGCTCCAGTTTACCGCGAAATGGCGAAGCCTTCCCCCTATAAGAGTGGCGTCATTGTGATTTGGACTTAGAGGAGGGGCTGAAGAAGAAACTCCTGTTCTTACTGCTGTGACCACGGGAACCCCTATTAAAGCCTCTATTGGACCTTCCCCCTCGGAAGTCGGACCTGTAGTCAGACTGTCTCCTAATGGGAAACCCCCTCCGAAAGGACTGAGGCCTTTTAGGTTTGTCCTCTGGGAACCCTTTTTTCTTGTCCGAAGCCGACTCTAATATAGTGTCGAGGGAAGGACCAAACACCCTTGCGCCTGAGAAGGGGATTGAACACAATTTTGTCTTGGACGCATTATCACCCGACCAAGACCTTAGCCAGACTGCCCTTCTAGCCGCATTAGACAATGAACCATTTCTGGCTGAAAATCTGACTCGGCAGTCATGTCAGATAGAAAGGCAGTAGCCGATCTCATTATTGGGAGAGAGTTTAGGATCTCTGATCTTGGGGTCTTATTAGAGAGGTGCTCCTCTAATTGACCCGTCCAGAGATGCATAGACCTGGCAACCGAGGTAGCTGCGATGTTGGTCTTAATTAGAGCCGCAGAAGACTCCCAGGCTCTTTTTAGCAATATATCCGCCTTTCTGTCCATCGGATCGCGCAAGCTTGATGAGTCCTCGAAAGGGATAGCGGTCTTTTTTGCGACCTTCGCCACCGGGACATCCACCTTGGGTATCTCGTCCCAAAGTTTCACGTCATCCGGCTCAAAGGGTAGGCGTGCTTTGAATTCTTTAGACAGAGTCAGCCGACGTTCTGCCTCCTTCCATTCTTCAAGCACCATAGCCTTGATATGTTCACTAACTGGGAAGACGGTCTGCCGACGCGACATAAGTCCCCCAAACATCAGGTCCTGCCTGGACTGTGGCTTAGATGCCTCCTCCACTTGCATGGTGCACCTTACAGCCTGCACCAGCTCGTTTGTGTCCTCCTCCTGGAAAAGGTACTTCCTCTGATGGTCCTGGCTTCCAGATGGAAGCTCGCCCTCTTCCTCAGAGATAGGCTCTTCAGAATCGGACCTGTCATCCGAACTATAATCCACCTCCCGTCTGGCCCTTTTCCTGCTGGGCATAGGGCTGGACTTTTCCGTCAAGGTGACCAGAGATGCTTGGACCTCTTCTCTTATTAAGGACCTCATCTCGGACAATAGGGAGGGCTGCTCGTCTCTCATAACCTTAGAAGTGCAGTCTGCACATAAGGTTTTGCCATGAGTGTCCGGAAGCTTTGTACTGCATATCGGACATCTACTGGACTTTGCTGAAGCCTTCCCAGATTTCTTAGCTTGACCAGGGGGGACCGCTGAAGTTCCCTTATCCTTAAACAATATAAGATAGGGAAGATAACAGGGAGGCTCTCACTACCAGGGTGCAGGGGGAGTTTGCGCTCTGCGCACTTACCCCATCCTCAGGTGGCATGCTTTCCATAGCTCCGGAGTACTGGTGCTCCCTGCGGCTTGTCGGCGTCTGGGCGCTGTAGTTCCTGAGCTGTTGGCTGGAGCGCACGCCTCCCCTGTAATCTCCGGCGTTACCGGAAGTGCCGGCAACGAATGGCGCAAACCGGAAGTGACGCGGTCCCCGGAACTTCCGTTGGAAGAGTCAGAGCCCGGCGTTCACGCCGCATGGAGGCTGCTGACCTCGGGGACCGCGTCCGCAGCCGAGAGCCCCCCCACCGGGAGGAGCGGCCGCTGGTCTTTGGGACCGAGGGACCCCCCTCTGGAGGGTTTCGGCCCTGAGCCTCTTGACAGGGGGAAGGATCTGGCCGAGCCGCACGATCCCCCTGAGCTCCGGTAAGCAGCGCAGCTTTCTCTCATGTGTCCCTTGCAGGGACAGGAAAAACACTGAGGAATGGGGGTGGGACCGGACCTTTTGAACTCTCGTGTGTTTCCTGTCCCAGCAAGGGGGAGGAGGACGTCCTCCATAGTGCTGTCAGGATGACGTCCTGGAAATTGTAAATTCACACTGAAGGCATCAAAACTATGAATTAACACGTGTGGAGTTGTATACTTAACAAAAAAGTGTGAAACAACTGAAAATATGTCTTATATTCTAGGTTCTTCAAAGTAGCCATATTTTGCTTTGATGACTGCTTTGCACACTCTTGGCATTCTCTTGATGAGCTTCAAGAGGTAGTCACCGGAAATGGTCTTCCAACAATCTTGAAGGAGTGCTCAGAGATGCTTAGCACTTGTTGGCCCTTTTGCCTTCACTCTGCGGTCTGGTGACTGTGCAGGCCGGGTCATCTGGCGTAGCACCCCATCACTCTCCTTCTTGGTCAAATAGCCCATACACAGCCTGGAGGTGTGTTTGGGGTCATTGTCCTGTTGAAAAATAAATGATGGTCCAACTAAACGCAAACCGGATGGAATAGCATGCCACTGCAAGATGCTGTGGTAGCCATGCTGGTTCAGTATGCCTTCAATTTTAAATAAATCCCCAAGTGTCACCAGCAAAGCACCCCCACACCATCACACCTCCTCCTCCGTGCTTCACGGTGGGAATCAGGCATGTAGAGTCCATCCGTTCACCTTTTCTGCATCGCACAAAGACACGATGGTTGGAACCAAAGATCTCAAATTTGGACTCATCAGACCAAAACACAGATTTCCACTGGTCTAATGTCCATTCCTTGTGTTATTTAGCCCAAACAAGTCTCTTCTGCTTGTTGCCTGTCCTTAGCAGTGGTTTCTTAGCAGCTATTTTACCAGCAGGCTACTTTAAGGCCTGCTGCAAAAAGTCTCCTCTTAACATTCGTTGTAGAGGTGTGTCTGCTGCTAGAATTCTGTGTGGCATTGACCTGGTCTCTAATCTGAGCTGCTGTTAACCTGCGATTTCTAAGGCTGGTGACTCGGATAAACGTATCCCTTAGAAGCAGTGGTGACTCTTAGTCTTCCTTTCCTGGGGCGGTCCTCATGTGAGCCAGTTTCTTTGTAGCGCTTCATGGCTTTTCAAAGTTTTCCCAATTCTTCAGACTGACTGACCTTAATTTCTTAAAGTAATGATGGCCACTCATTTTTCTTTACTTAGCTGCTTTTTTCTTGCCATAATACAACTTCTAACAGTCTATTCAGTAGGAGTATCAGCTGTGTATCCACCAGACTTCTGCACAACACAACTGATGGTCCCAACCCCATTAATAAGGCAAGAAATCCCACTTATTAAACCTGACAAGGCACACCTGTGAAGTGAAAACCATTCCAGGTGACTACCTCTTGAAGCTCATCAAGAGAATGCCAAGAGTGTGCAAAGCAGTCATCAAAGAAAAAGGTGGTGTCACGGGAGAACAGGGTAGACTAAGGTTGGTTACCCGGGCCCCTGCAATATCCCTCAGGCTAGGGAAACCCTGTCTGTCCCTTTCCTAGAAGTTACACTAAAGGTGTGCATGTCTGGGCCGCAAGGCCTGACCCTGTCTCCTGTTTCAGCCCTAAGCTGAAACCACCACCTGCCACCCAGTGAAGAGACCACACACCAATCCCCACAGAAAGCACAGAGAAAACTGAAAAATGCACCACGCCGCAGATACACAGGAATACACTATAATGTGCACAAGGCAAAACAAATACAAATAGGAAGGAGGAATATGACAAAGGATAATACACCACCAGATACGATATTCCTACAACAAGACCACCACTCCAGACCGGAACCACTAGGCATAAAGCACAAGCTATAATCGGCGACGCCCAAAGTCCAGCGCGACTATTTAAAGGCTGTGGGCGTGACCCAGCCTCCAACCTGATTACCAGCTAGATTAACCCTGAGCAAGCTGGATAAAATCTAGCCGACGCCACTGAGCGTGTAGTGGACGAAAGTGGAATTACTGCTGTCTGTCGGACACCCTAGTGTGAACAGCGTCTGACATGACAGTACCCCGCATTCTACGAGGGACCCCAGGGCCCTCACGACTTATAGGACCCGGCTTGTCCGGATGGCGGCGGTGAAACATATTGACCAGCCGGTCCGCATGTATGTCCGAGGCTGGTACCCAGGACCTCTCTTCCGGCCCATAACCATGCCAGTGTACCAGGTACTGTAATGTGCGGCGCACTACACGAGAGTCAACCACCATGGAGACTTCAAACTCCAAATTGCCATCCACCAAGACTGGAGGTGGCATAGGCGCCATGTCCACAGAATCCACCACCTTTTTTAATAAAGATCTGTGGAACACGTTGTGTATTTTATATACCGTAGGGAGCGCCAAACGGTAGGCTACCGGGTTAATGATGGCGGCAACCCTAAATGGACCAATAAACCTTGGACCCAATTTCAAGGATGAATCTTGGGTTTTATGTTTTTTGTGGACAACCACACCCAGTCACCCACACTCAGGTCCGGACCTGTCACAGGTTTACTGTCAGCCACTCATTTGTACCTTGCACCTACGCTTAGCAAGCGCTGTTTCACTCTCCTCCAAACTGATGACAGTTGTGCTCCTAACTGGTCCTCCTCCGGGACGCCAGTAGAGCCCCCCTGACGCAGAGTACAAAACTGAGGATGGAGCCCGTAAACACAAAAGAACGGGGACTCCCCAGACGATTCCTGACGGTGATTATTTATAGCAAACTCAGCCAAAGGAAGGAACGTCGACCACTCCTCCTGATTGTCAGAAACAAAACAGCGTAAGTACTGCTCCAAATTCTGGTTCATACGCTCGGTCTGACCATTTGACTGAGGATGAAACGCAGAAGAATGCGACAACTTGATCCCCAGCCGTGAGCAAAAACCTTTCCAAAATTTTGCCACAAACTGAGTACCCCTATCAGACACGATGTCAGACGAAACTCCGTGAAGTTTGACCACCTCCTGCACAAAAACCTCAGCCAGAGTCTTAGCGTTAGGCAATGAAGGCAAAGACACAAAGTGCGACATCTTTGAGAACCGATCAACAACCACCAGAATGACCATGTTCCCAGCAGAGGAGGGCAAATCTGTGATAAAATCCATGGAAATCTCCATCCATGGCCTACTGGGTACCCCGAGAGAATGTAGTGTGCCAGCAGGACGAGAGCGGGATGTCTTAGCCCTAGCGCACATGGTACATGCTGATACATACAAGACCACGTCCTGTCGGATTTTGGGCCACCAAAACTGACGTGACACCAACTCCAAGGTACCCCTAACCCCTGGATGGCCAGCCAGGACAGCATCATGATGCTCACCCAACACCTTTAGGCGAAGATGGAGCGGTATAAATGATTTGTTAATGGGAAGCTCTAGTGGTACCTCCTCCTGAGCCTCGGCAATCTCAGCCTCAACCTCGGTCGTGAGAGCCGAGACCACTACACCCTTTTGGAGGATGGGTACCGGATCTTCCCGAGGCTCTCCCCCCGGATAACACCTGGACAAAGCATCCGCCTTAGTGTTCTTAGACCCAGGTCGGTACGTAACAAAAAAGTTGAACAGCGTGAAAAACAATGCCCAGCGAGCCTGCCTGGGGGACAGACGCTTGGCTGACTCCAAATACAGCAGATTTTTATGGTCGGTGATAACTGTAACCTGATGGACCGACCCCTCCAAAAAGTGTTGCCATTCCTCAAAAGCCAACTTAATAACCAACAACTCCCTGTTGCCGATATCGTAATTACGTTCGGCAGACGACAGCTTCTTGGAAAAGTAGGCGCAAGGACGCAACTCGCCCAAGGATGAGCCTTGTCACAGCACCGCCCCCACTCCAACCTCAGACACATCGACTTCCACGGTAAATGGTTTTGATACGTCCGGTTGCACCAGAATGGGGGCCGAAGCAAAACTGTTCTTCAGAAATTCAAATGCGCACACAGCAGTCTGAGGCCAGGCAGAGAAATTGGTACCCTTTTTCGTCATGTCAATAAGCGGTTTAGCAATGGTAGAAAAATCTTTGATAAACTTTCTAGAATAGTTGGAAAACCCAAGGAACCGCTGGAGTGCTTTTAGGTTATCAGGCCGTTCCCAATGCAGCACCGCTTGCACCTTAGCGGCGACCATTTTAAACCCTGAAGCAGACACAATATAACCCAAGAAAGACAACTCCTGAACCGAAAATACACATTTCTCAAGTTTTGCATAGAGCTTATTTTCCCTGAGAAGGTGTAACACCTGCCTCACATGCTCTAAATGAGTATTACGGTCGCATGAATAAATGAGAATGTCATCTAGGTACACAATAACGAATTTCCCCAGAACATGCGAGAATACATCATATATGAAATGTTGAAAAACTGCAGGCACGTTTGTCAACCCAAATGGCATCACCAAATTTTCAAAATGACCCTCAGAAGTATTAAAAGCCATCTTCCACTCATCACCTTGACGGACTCTTATGAGGTTGCAAGCCCCCCTGAGGTCAAGCTTGGAAAACCACTTAGCACCAGCCACCTGGTTGAACAAATCAGGTATCAGTGGCATAGGGTATGGATCACGAACCGTAATCTGGTTCAACTCCCTGAAATCCAGACACGGGCGTAGTCCGCCATCTTTCTTTTTAATGAAGAAGAACCCCGCTGCCACCGGCGAGGATGAAGGCCTGATTTTCCCTTTGCTCAGATTCTCAGCAATGTAATCTTTTAAAGCTTGCCTCTCAGGACCAGAAATGTTGAACATATTTGCTTTCGGCAATTTAGCCCCTGGTTTAAACCTAATAGTACAGTCATAGGGGCGATGTGGTGGCAATTCTGAGCAACCCTTCTCTGAGAACACATCCACGAAATTCAGCAGTGACTCAGGAATGCTTGGAGTCACAGCAGACACACATGTGGCCAGGCAATTCTCCTGGCAAAATCCGCTCCAATGAATTATGTCCTGAGTTTTCCAGTCAATAACAGGGTTGTGCATTGATAACCATGGAAAACCCAGAACCATTTGTGCAGGAAGATTACTGAGCACCCTACATGTAACCTGCTCAGAATGTAGGACCCCAATGTGGAGTTTAACCTCAGCCACAAACTCAGTAATCTCCCCCTGTGGGAGAGAGGTAGCATTGATGGTGACCACCCGGATAGGATGAGGCAATTTTTCGACCGTGAACCCGGCCGTGCACGCAAACTCCTCATCAATGAGATTAGTGGCCGGACCACTATCCACAAAAACAGTGATTGGCAGCTCTCTGCCAGCGACCATAACTCTGGCAGAGAGCATACATTGAGAGACCACCATGGAGGATATGCATAAGCTCAGATTGGCCTCCTCCACACCCTCTGAGCTTAGTAGTTTTCCGCCGTTGCACTTTTTTTTAGAAAACAGAGGACAAGCATTTACATAATGCCCTTTTTTACCACAGAAAAAACAGAGTCCCTGCTTCCTGAGCGAGGGGGCTTGATGATGCGACACCCCTGCGATTTGCGTAGGCTCCGTGGGCTCACCTGCAGCAACCTCACGTGCACCTACAACCTACCCCATAGGCTGCATCTCTAGCACCCCCTGACGCAAACGGCGATCAATGCGGACAACAAGACTCATGGCAGACTCTAGAGAAGCAGGAGTCTCATACATCAGAAGGGCTTGTTTAACCCTTCTCAAAACCCCACATACAAACTGACTCCGCAGCGCCAGGTCATTCCATTGTGTGTCCACCGCCCAGCGGCGAAATTCAGAACAGTAATCCTCCGCCATTCGCTCCCCCTGGAGGAGAGCGCGTATTTTAGATTCTGGTAGAGCCAATCTGTCAGGATCATCATATATGAGTTCAAGAGCAGAAAAAAAACTCTCTACTGAGTTAAATGCAGCTGAATCAGAAGGTAATGAAAATGCCCATGCTTGGGGGTCTCCGTTCAGTAATGACAAAACCAAGCCCACACGCTGAGCCTCATCACCTGAGGAAAGCGGGCGCATATGAAAATGCAATTTGCAAGCTTCACGAAAAACAACAAATTTACTGCGTTCCCCAGCAAACCTCTCAGGTAAAGGGATTTTTGGCTCTGCAACTCTACCTGCAGTTTCCACTTGCACATTAGATACCACAAGACCCTGTTGCTGAACTGCCCCCTTCAATTCAGTGACCTGTAAGAACAGCGCCCTCAACTAGCGATTTATTGAAGTCATGGGATCCATGACATACAAAAAAAAATATATATATTTTTTTTGTGTTTTTTTTTCTTTTGGGCCGATTATAATGTCTCGGGAGAACAGGGTAGATTAAGGTTGGTTACCCGGGCCCCTGCGATATCCCTCAGGCTAGGGAAACCCTGTATGTCCCTTTCCCAGAAGTTACACTAAAGGTGTGCATGTCTGGGCCGCCAGGCCTGACCCTGACTCCTGTTTCAGCCCTAAGCTGAAACCACCACCTGCCACCCAGTGAAGAGACCACACACCAATCCCCACAGAAAGCACAGACAGGGAAAACTGAAAAACGCACCACGCCGCAGACACACAGGAATACACTATAATGTGCACAGGGCAAAACAAACACAAATAGGAAGGAGGAATATGACAAAGGATAATACACCACCAGATACGATATTCCTACAAGACCACCACTCCAGACCGGAACCACTAGGCATAAAGCACAAGCTATAATCGGTGACGCCCAAAGTCCAGCTCGACTATTTAAAGGCCGTGGGCGTGACCCAGCCTCCAACCTGATTATGAGCTAGATTAACCCCGAGCAAGCTGGATAAAATCTAGCCGACGCCACTGAGCGTGTAGTGGACGTAAGTGGAATTACTGCTGTCTGTCGTACGCCCTAGTGTGAACAGCGTCCGACATGACAGGTGGCTACTTTGAAGAACCTAGAATATAAGACATATTTTCAGTTGTTTCACACTTTTTTGTTAAGTATATAATTCCACGTGTTAATTCATAGTTTTGATGCCTTCAGTGTGAATGTACAACTTTCATAGTCATGAAAATACAGAAAAATCTTGAAATGAGAAGGTGTGTCCAAACTTTTGGTCTGTACTGTGTGTATATATATATATATATATATATATATATATATATATATATATATATATATATACATACTAGATGGTGGCCCGATTCTAACGCATCGGGTATTCTAGAATATGTATGCGTAGTGTATAGCACAGCCCACGCAGTACATTGTGCAGCCCACACAGTACACGTTGTATATTGCGCAGCCCACATAGTATATTGCCCAGTCCACGTAGTACATTGCGCAGCACACCTTGTACATTGCGCAGCGCACGTTATATATTGCGCAGCCCTCATAGTATATTGCGCAGCCCTCGTTGTATATTGCGCAGCCCACGTTGCATATTGCGCAGCCCACATAGTATATTGCGCAGTCCACGTAGTATATTGCCCAGCCCACGTAGTATATTACCCTACCCACGTATATTGCCCAGCCCACGTAGTATATTACCCAGCCCACGTAGTATATTGCCCAGCCACGTACTATATTGCGCAGCCCACACAGTATATTGCCCAGTGACATAGTATATTGGCCAGCCACGTACTATATTGCGCAGCCCACATAGTATATTGCCCAGCCATGTAGTATATTGCCCAGTGACGAAGTATATTGCCCAGCTACATACTATGTTTCCCAGCCCACATAGTATATTGCCCAGTCACGTAGTATACAGCACAACGCCACGTAGTATACTGCCCAGTCACGTAGTATGCACCATATCCCTGTTAAAAACAAAGAATTAAAATAAAAAATAGTTACATACTCACCTCCTGGAGCCTCCGGATCGAAGCGTCCGGTTACCGATGCTCGTCGCACGCTCCGGTCTGAAGATTGCATTGCGGTCTTGCGAGATGAAGTTGCGGTCTCGCGAGACTGCACATCTTCATCTCGCGAGACCGCACTGCATGCAGCGGTCACCGGGGCGTCGCGAGGAGCATCGGTAACCGGCCACTTCGATCCGAGGGGGCCACCCGAGGGTATGTAACTATTTTTTATTATTATTTTTAACATTAGATCGTTTTACTATTCATGCTGCATAGGCTGCATGAATAGTAAAAAGTTGGTCACACAGGGTTAATAGCGTTAACCGAGTGCGTTACACCGCGGTCAACGCTGCCATTAACCCTGTGTGAGCGCTGACCGGAGGGGAGTACGGAGCGGATGCTGTGACCGGAGGGGCGTACGGAGCGGGCGCTGTGACCAGAGGGGACTACGGAGCGGGCGCTGTGACCGGAGAGGACTATGGAGTGGATGCTGTGACCAGACGGGACTGCGGAGCGGGCGCTGTGACCGGAGGGGAGTACGGAGCGGGCGCTGTGACCGGAGAGGACTATGGAGTGGATGCTGTGACCGGACGGGACTGCGGAGCGGGCGCTGTGACCGGAGGGGAGTACGGAGCGGGCGCTGTGACCGGAGGGGACTACGGAGCGGGCGCTGTGACCGGAGGGGAGTACGGAGTGGGCACTGACTGTGGGGAGGAAGGAGCGGCCATTTTCTTCTGAACTGTGCCCATCGCTGATTGGTTGAGGCCAATGCTGTGACCGGACGGGACTATGGAGTGGATGCTGTGACCGGACGGGACTGCGGAGCGGGCGCTGTGACCGGAGGGGAGTACGGAGCGGGCGCTGTGACCGGAGGGGACTACGGAGTGGGCGCTGTGACCGGAGGGGAGTACGGAGCGGGCGCTGTGACCGGAGGGGAGTACGGAGTGGGCACTGACTGTGGGGAGGAAGGAGCGGCCATTTTCTTCTGAACTGTGCCCGTCGCTGATTGGTTGAGGCCAATGCTGTGACCGGACGGGACTGTGGAGCGGGCGCTGTGACCGGAGGGGAGTACGGAGCGGGCGCTGTGACCAGAGGGGACTACGGAGTGGGCGCTGTGACCAGAGGGGAGTATGGAGCGGGCGCTGTGTACGGAGGGGACTACGGAGTGGGCGCTGTGACCGGAGGGGAGTACGGAGTGGGCACTGAGACTGGAGGGGACTACGGAGTGGGCGCTGTGACCGGAGGGGAGTACGGAGCGGGCGCTGTGAACGGAGGGGACTACGGAGCAGGCGCTGTGACCGGAGGAGAGTACGGAGTGGGCACTGACTGCGGGGAGGAAGGAACGGCCATTTTCTTCCGGATTGTGCCCGTCGCTGATTGGTCAAGGCTGTTTTGCCACGACCAATAAGTGACTTGGATTTCCATGACTGACAGAGGCTGCGACCAATGAATATCCGTGACAGACAGAAGGACAGACAGACAGAAAGAAAGACGGAAGTGACCCTTAGACAATTATATAGTAGACTAGATGGTGGCCCGATTCTAACGCATTGGGTATTCTAGAATATGCATGTCCACTTAGTATAATGCACAGCGACATAGTATATTGCCCAGTCACATAGTATATTGCACAGCCCACGTAGTATATTGCCCAGTCACGTAGTGTATTGCCCAGCCACGTAGTATATTGCACAGCCCACGTAGTATATTGCCCAGTCACGTAGTGTATTGCCCAGTCACGTAGTATATTGCCCAGTCACGTAGTATATTGCCCAGTCATGTAGTATATTGCCCAGTCACGTAGTATATAGCACAGCCACATAGTATATTGCCCAGCCACGTAGTATATTGCCCATATATACTATGCCCTATATACTACGTGACTGGGCAATATACTACGTGACTGGGCAATATACTACGTGACTGGGCAATACACTACGTGACTGGGCAATATACTACGTGGGCTGTGCAATATACTATGTGGCTGGGCAATTCACGTAGTATATAGCACAGCCACATAGTATATTGTCCAGCCACATAGTATATTGCCCAGCCACATAGTATATTGCCCAGCCACGTAGTATATTGCCCAGTGACGTAGTATATTGCCCAGCGACGTAGTATATTGCCCAGTGACGTAGTATATTGCCCAGCCACATAGTATATTGCCCAGTTACGTAGTATATTGCCCAGTGACGTAGTGTGTTGCCCAGCCACATAGTATATTGCCCAGCCACGTAGTATATTGCCCAGTTACATAGTATATTGCCCAGTGACGCAGTATATTGCCCAGTTACGTAGTATATAGTCCAGTGACATAGTATATTGCCCAGCCACGTAGTATATTGCCCAGCCATGTAGTATATTGCACAGCCCACGTAGTATATTGCCCAGTGACGTAGTATATTGCCCAGCCACGTAGTATATTGCGCAGCCCATGTAGTATATTGCGCAGCCACATAGTATATTGCCCAGTGATGTAGTGTATTGCGCAGCTACGTAGTATATTGCCCAGCTACATAGTATATTGCCCAGCCACATAGTATATTGCGCAGCCCACGTAGTATATTGCCCAGTGATGTAGTATATTGCGCAGCTATGTAGTATATTGCCCAGCTATGTAGTATATTGCCCAGCCACATAGTATATTGCCCAGCGACGTAGTATATCCTTTCATTAACTGCTCAAACAGACCTGTCAGATGGTTTTTCATCAATGAAATTCAGAGAGTCGCATTTAGAGCAAACTGCATTCATATTCCCACAGTAGTGTTCATGAATTGTACTTTCATTGTCTGTTACGTAATGTGCAAGTTGTTGAATATTGTCCTGGTCGTGCCTTAGTTGGTAGAGCATTTGTTTTTTATGAATTTGGCGATCATGTTGTTCCTGTCGTACAACAGTTTGTTGTGGTGTCTCCTGTTGGCGACGTTGTCTGTGAGATTCCACATCCTGGGCTTGTCTGGCGGCAGTTTGTTGTGGTGTCTACTGTTGGCGACGTTGTCTGATTCCACATCCTGGGCTTGTCTGGCGGCAGTTTGTTGTGGTGTCTCCTGTTCCCGATGTTGTCGTTTTCTTGCTGCTGCTGCTTTTCTGTCATCCTCATTGGCGTATTTTCGTTTACGACCCATTCTAAGATAGAAACACAGGGAGATGCTGCCCATACAGGGAGACGCAGGCACACACACTACACAATGGCGGCACTTGACAGCAGTGGAGGACAATGATGATTCCAGAAAGGCGGGATTTCTGAGACAGACAGACAATTAGACCCTTAGACAACACAATGGCGGCACTTGACAGCAGTAGGGGACAATGCCCGTCGCTGATTGGTCGAGGACCAGGCGGCCTCGACCAATCAGAGACGCGGAATTTCCAGGACAGACAGACAATTAAACCCTTAGACAATTATATATATATAGACTAGATGGTGGCCCGATTCTAACGCATCGGGTATTCTAGAATATGCATGTCCCCATAGTATATGGACAATGATGATTCCAGAATTCGCGGCAGACTGTGCCCGTCGCTGATTGGTTGAGGCAACCTTTTTGACATCATCGTCGCCATGGCAACCATTATGACATCTACGTCGATACTGTGCCCGTCGCTGATTGGTCGAGGCGAATTCGCGGCAGACTGTGCCCGTCGCTGATTGGTCGAGGCAACCTTTATGACATCATCGTCGCCATGCTGTGCCCGTCGCTGATTGGTCGAGGCCTGGTGGCCTCGACCAATCAGAGACGCGGGATTTCTAGGACAGACAGACAGAAAAACCCTTAGACAATTATATATATACTAGATTGTGGCCCGATTCTAATGCATCGGGTATTCTAAAATATGCATGTCCCGTAGTATATGGACAATGATGATTCCAGAATTTGCGGCAGACTGTGCCCGTCGCTGATTGGTCGAGGCAACCTTTATGACATCATCGTCGCCATGGCAACCATTATGACATCTACGTCGATACTGTGCCCATCGCTGATTGGTCGAGGCGAATTCGGGGCAGACTGTGCCCGTCGCTGATTGGTCGAGGCAACCTTTATGACATCATCGTCGCCATGCTGTGCCCGTCGCTAGATTGTGGCCCGATTCTAACGCATCGGGTATTCTAGAATATGCATGTCCCCGTAGTATATGGACAATGATGATTCCGACTGTGCCCGTCGCTGATTGGTCGAGGCAACCTTTTTGACATCATCATCGCCATGGCAACCATTATGACATCTACGTCGATACTGTGCCCGTCGCTGATTGGTCGAGGCCCAGGCGGCCTCGACCAATCAGAGAATGAATAAACGGGACAGACAGACAGACAGAAAAACCCTTAGACAATTATATATATAGATATATACAGTTGTGTGAGAAAGTGTTTGCCCCTTTCCAAAATTTCCTATATTTTGTCACACTTAAATGCTTCAGATAACCCAAAGAATTTAAATATTGGATAAATGTAACACAAGTAAACACAAAATACAGTTTCATACAAGAAAAATATTCAATATTTGTTATAGATTACAAATGCAAATACATGAAAACTGGAGCATCACATGTTGCACCTCAAATCAGACATTGCTCAATGTCACGTTGGGCATCCGCAAATAAATAAGTGCAGAAACTTAATGTGCAGTAAGTAGTGTTGAGCGATACCGTCCGATACTTGAAAGTATCGGTATCGGAAAGTATCGTCCGATACCGGCAAAGTATCGGATCTAATCCGATACCCGATACCAATACAAGTCAATGGGACTCAAGTATCGGACGGTATCCCTGATGGTTCCCAGGGTCTGAAGGAGAGGAAACTCTCCTTCAGGCTCTGGGATCCATATTAATGTGTAAAATAAAGAATTAAAATAAAGAATATTGATATACTCACCTCTTCGACGCAGCCTGCACCTTATCGAGGGAACCAGCAGCCTTCTTTGCTTAAAATGCGCGCGTTTACTGCCTTCCATGACGTCACGGCTTCTGATTGGTCGCGTGCCGCCCATGTGACCGCAACACGACCAATCACAACAAGCCGTGACGTAATTTTCAGGTCCTGAATGCCTAATTCTAGAATTAAGCATTCAGGACCTGAAAATTACGTCACGGCTTGTTGTGATTGGTCGTGTCGCGGTCACATGGGCGGCACGCGACCAATCAGAAGCCGTGACGTAATTTTCAGGTCCTGAATGCCTAGAATTAGGCATTCAGGACCTGAAAATTATGTCACGGCTTGTTGTGATTGGTCACATGGGCGGCACGCGACCAATCAGAAGCCGTGACGTCATGGAAGGCAGTAAACGCGCGCATTTTAAGCAAAGAAGGCTGCCGGTTCCCTCGGTAAGGCTAGGTTCACATTGCGTTAGGGCAATCCGTTAAGCGCATAGCACTAGCGGATTGCGCTAATGCAATGTTTCTCTAGGGTCCGCGTTCGCCGTCACCGCTAGCGCAGATCCCCGATCTGCGGTAGCGAGGAACGGACCTCGGGCGCACCTCGGACGCTGCAAGCAGCGTCCGAGGTCCGTCACAGAAGAACGGCACATCGCTAGCGCGTGCCGAAAATGGCATGCACTAGCGATGCGCTACAGGCAAAAATAACATTGCTGTCAATGGGAACGCTAACGGACCCGTTGCACGGCGTTAATTGCGACATTTTCGCCGTGCAACGCAGTCCGTTAGCGTTAACCCATTAACGCAATGTGAACCTACCCTAAGGTGCAGGCTGCGTAGGAGAGGTGAGTATATCCCTATTTTTTATTTTAATTCTTTCTTTTACACATTGATATTAATCCCGATACCGATTCCTGATACCACAAAAATATCGGATCTCGGTATCGGAATTCCGATATCCGCAAGTATCGGCCGATACCCGATACTTGCGGTATCGGAATGCTCAACACTAGCAGTAAGGCTATATATATAGATAGATGTGCTTCAGCTAAATAACAGCCCCGGCTCTGCTACACCCGAGCTGAGACCCTGCACCTCTGCACTGGGGCTCTAGCTGTCATCCTTTATCCATTGTCAAGCATTTCGCCTCCTTTCGCTAAGCCCGCCATTTATTTTCCTCGCGCTTTATAGCCCCACGTCTTTAATTAAGTCGCTTTTGCGCCACTATTCCCCGCAGTGAGGTGCTGACATTAGCCGGGGATTTCCTCTCCTCACATGGGTAAATGCTAGAGTGTATGGGCTCCTTCCAGGTGTGACGTCATTTCCGGGGGCGTGTCCTATCGGGAGGGGGCGTGTTCTCCAAGGCGGCAAAGGAAAGCAGCATGACAGCTTGTTGTGGGGGACCCCTGCGGTGGGATTTTGGTGGGCTCCGCTGCTGCTGGCTATTGTGAGGGACCCCTGTGGTGGGATTTTGGTGGGCTCCGCTGCTGCTGGCTATTGTGAGGGACCCCTGTGGTGGGATTTTGGTGGGCTCCGCTGCTGCTGGCTATTGTGGGGGACCCCTGCGGTGGGATTTTGGTGGGCTCCGCTGCTGCTGGCTATTGTGAGGGACCCCTGTGGTGGGATTTTGGTGGGCTCCGCTGCTGCTGGCTATTGTGAGGGACCCCTGTGGTGGGATTTTGGTGGGCTCCGCTGCTGCTGGCTATTGTGGGGGACCCCTGCGGTGGGATTTTGGTGGGCTCCGCTGCTGCTGGCTATTGTGAGGGACCCCTGTGGTGGGATTTTGGTGGGCTCCGCTGCTGCTGGCTATTGTGAGGGACCCCTGTGGTGGGATTTTGGTGGGCTCCGCTGCTGCTGGCTATTGTGGGGGACCCCTGTGGTAGGATTTTGGTGGGCTCCGCTGCTGCTGGCTATTGTGAGGGACCCCTCCGGTGGGATTTGGGGGGGCTCGGCTGCTGCTGGCTATTGTGGGGGACCCCTGTGGTGGGATTTTGGTGGGCTCCGCTGCTGCTGGCTATTGTGGGGGACCCCTGTGGTGGGATTTGGGGCGGCTCCGCTGCTGCTGGCTATTGTGGGGGACCCCTGTGGTGGGATTTTGGGGGCTCCGCTGCTGCTGGCTATTGTGGGGGACCCCTCCGGTGGGATTTGGGGGGGCTCGGCTGCTGCTGGCTATTGTGGGGGACCCCTGTGGTGGGATTTTGGGGGGCTCCGCTGCTGCTGGCTATTGTGGGGGACCCCTGTGGTGGGATTTTGGTGGGCTCCGCTGCTGCTGGCTATTGTGGGGGATCCCTGCGGTGGGATTTGGGGGGGCTCCGCTGCTGCTGGCTATTGTGGGGGACCCCTGCGGTGGGATTTGGGGGGGCTCGGCTGCTGCTGGCTATTGTGGGGGACCCCTGCGGTGGGATTTTGGGGGGCTCGGCTGCTGGCTATTGTGGGGGACCCCTGTGGTGGGATTTTGGTGGGCTCCGCTGCTGCTGACTATTGTGGGGGATCCCTGTGGTGGGATTTTGGGGGGCTCCGCTGCTGCTGGCTATTGTGGGGGATCCCTGCGGTGGGATTTTGGTGGGCTCCGCTGCTGCTGACTATTGTGGGGGATCCCTGTGGTGGGATTTTGGGGGGCTCCGCTGCTGCTGGCTATTGTGGGGGATCCCTGCGGTGGGATTTTGGGGGGCTCCGCTGCTGCTGGCTATTGTGGGGGATCCCTGCGGTGGGATTTTGGTGGGCTCCGCTGCTGCTGGCTATTGTGGGGGATCCCTGTGGTGGGATTTTGGGGGGCTCCGCTGCTTCTGGCTATTGTGGGGGACTCCTGCGGTGGGATTTTGGGAGGCTCCGCTGCTGCTGGCTATTGTGGGGGACCCCTGCGGTGGGATTTTGGGAGGCTCCGCTGCTGCTGGCTATTGTGGGGGACCCCTGCGGTGGGATTTTGGGAGGCTCCGCTGCTGCTGGCTATTGTGGGGGATCCCTGCGGTGGGATTTGGGGGGGCTCCGCTGCTGCTGGCTATTGTGGGGGACCCCTGCCGTGGGATTTTGGGGGTTCGGCTGCTGCTGGCTATTGTGGGGGACCCCTGCGGTGGGATTTTGGGGGGCTCGGCTGCTGGCTATTGTGGGGGACCCCTGTGGTGGGATTTTGGTGGGCTCCGCTGCTGCTGGCTATTGTGGGGGATCCCGGTGGTGGGATTTGGGGGGGCTCCGCTGCTGCTGGCTACTGTGGGGGACCCCTGCTGTGGGATTTTGGGGGGCTCGGCTGCTGCTGGCTATTGTGGGGGACCCCTGCGGTGGGATTTTGGGAGGCTCCGCTGCTGCTGGCTATTGTGGGGGACCCCTGTGGTTGGATTTTGGTGGGCTCCGCTGCTGCTGGCTATTGTGGGGGATCCCTGCGGTGGGATTTTGGTGGGCTCTGCTGCTGGCTATTGTGGGGGACCCCTGCGGTGAGATTTTGGTGGGCTCTGCTGCTGCTGGCTATTGTCGGGGACCCCTGCGGTGAGATTTTGGTGGGCTCTGCTGCTGCTGGCTATTGTGGGGGACCCCTGCAGTGGGATTTTGGGAGGCTCCGCTGCTGCTGTCTATTGTGGGGGACCCCTGTGGTGGGATTTTGGGGGGACCTGCTGCTGCTGGCTATTGTGGGATTTTGTGGGGGGGGGGACTGCTGCTGGCTGTTTGGTGGACTTCTGTGGTAGGCGACCTGCTTGTGTGAGGGGGGCTGCAGGCTATTGGGGGACCCCTGACCTGCTTGTGGGGGGGCCACCTGCTGCATGCTATTGGGGGTGACCCATTTTAGTGGGGGGTGACCTGCTTGTGGGGGGGGACCTGCTGCTGGCAATTGGGGGGACCCCTGTGGTGGGATTTAGGGGTGACCTGCTTATGGGGTGACTTGTTTGGGGTGGGAGACCTGCTGCTGGCTATTGGGGTGACCCCTATGGTGGGACCCCTGTGGTGTGATTTGGGGGCGACCTGCGTGCGGGGGATCCCTTTTAGTGAGGGTGACCTGCTTAGGGTATGGCTCCACGGTCCGGAGGGGCGGCGGTATCGCCGCAGCGGCGAAGCCGCTCGGCGCTAAGCCCCGCCCCCTTCCTTGGGACGCGATCATGCCGGATGTGTTAACTCTTCACATCCGGGATGATCGCTCGCTCCCATAGGGCCCTGTGATATGCCTTGCGGGGACGCTGCTTCCCCGCAAGGTGTACGGGCATGCTGCGATCTGAAAAGACGCGCAGCATGTCCGGAGTCGCAGGGCCGCCGCGTGCGGGTTTCCACGCATAGTGGAGACGGGATTTCATAAAATCCCCTCCACTATGCAGGAACATCTGGACGCTGCTTGTTTGACGCTGCAGCACTGCGCAGCGTCAAACAAGCAGCGTTTCCTGACCGTGGAAACATACCCTTATCGTTGGGTTTGGGGAGGCGACCTGCTTGTTGCGGGACCCCTTTTAGTGGGGGCGACCTGCTTGTGGAGGGGTGACCTGCTGATGGCTATTGATGGGCCCCTGTGGTGAGGTTTGGGGGTGACCTGCTGGCTATTGAGGGGGACCCCTGTGGTGGGGTTTGGAGGTGACTTGCTGCTTACGGGGTGGACCCCTTTTAGTGGGGGCGACCTGCTGCTGGCTATTGGGGAGACCCTGGTGGTGGGGTTTGAGGGCGACATGCTTGTGGTCGGGTTTTGGGAGGGCGTGACCTGCTGTCTATTGGGGGGGGGACCCTTGTGGTGGATGTGGGAGGAGACCTGCTGCAAGCTATTGGGGGACCCCTGTGGTGGGATGTGGGGGTGACCTGCTTGTGGTGGGATGTGGGGAGGCGACCTGCATGTGAGGGGTGACCTGCTGCAGGCTATTTGGGGGACCCATGTGGTGAGATTTGAGGGCGACCTGCTTGTGGGGAGGCGACCTGCTTGTCGTTGAATGTGGGGAGGCGACCTGCTTGTCGTTGAATGTGGGGAGGCGACCTGCTGCTGGCTATTGGGGGGATCCCGTGGTGGGATTTGGGGACGACCTGCTGCTTAGAGATGGAACCCTTTTATTGGGGGGTGACCTGCTGCTTACTGGGGGATCCCTTTTATTGGGGGGCGACCTGCTTATGGGTTGGGTTTGGGGGGGGCTGAAGAGGGTTTAAGCTGGGTGGGGGGTGGACATCGAAGGGGGTGTGTGCTGGGTGGGGGGGTCCACGTCCTATGGGTGTTGGACGTCCGATGGGGGTTTCTGGGAGTTGGACGTCCGAAGGGGGTGTGTGTGCTGGGTGGGGGGGTCCACGTCCGATGGGGGTTTGTGCTGGGTGGGGGGGTCCACGTCTGATGGGGGTTTGTGCTGGTTGGGGGGTCTGCATCTGGGGGTTTCTGCTGGGTGGGGGGTTCCGCGTCCGATGGGGGTTTGTGGGGGTTGGACGTCCGATGAGAGTTTAAGCTGGGGTGGCGTTCGATTGGAGGGGGTGTCTGATGGGATTTATGGTTGGGGCAGGGGGCGTCATATTTGGATTTACGCTTGAGGGGAGGGAATGTCTGGTGGGCTTTGGATTTATCCTGTGGGGTCCGCTGGTTAATGTGAGGTGGATATTTGTGACTGGGGGAGCGAGGTTATGCTGTGTGGCCCGCTGGTTAATGTGAGGTGGAGGTTTCTGACTGGGGGAGCGAGGTTATGCTGTGTGGCCATCTGGTTGATGTGGGGGGGGGGGCTAATGCTTCATTGGGGTACACAAAAAAAAATATGAGCGTATGCTGCTTATGCTATGAAAAAAAAAAAAATTATGTATTTCCCTGTAGAGGAGGCCACACCACCAACTGGCACGAAGCTAATCCTTTTTAGCTTAATGTCAGTAGGAGGCAGACATGGGTCTGGACCACCCAGCCCAGTTTCTGACTTAGGTTTTGGGGGTTTTTTTTATTAACGATTTTCCTTTTTCTTTTTCTTTTTTTTCAGATACGGCTTTTGAGGGCGACAGTGGAATTGTCACTCTAATCTCCCACCTAGAATTGTCACTACCGTATCATCTGTGGTCTATGAGGCAAGGCCCTAACACATCAAGAGTGTTTGTGGTTCCCCAGAGGGCGGTCCATGCCACGAATCCCCCTACCCTCTGGCCCCCCCAGAGCCAGATAGAGTAGGGAGGGAAGACGAATCCGTTATGTGCCAGCCGCCGAAAGGTCTGCGTCCAGGTTATTCCATGCCCATCTTCATCATCGGTCTGTGAAGAATGATGTGTGATCTTCAGGACACATATATTCTACCAGGCAGTGAGGGGGCTACTTTAAAAAAAAAAATAAAAAAATAAAAAAATGGAAAGGACAGGACAAGTATGTCCTAGTTTGCCCCTGAGCAATATGGACGTCTCCTGGGGAAACCTTCCTATTCATGCAGCCTCCATGTTTTCCAGAGGCTCCTGTGACCCTGCTCTTAAAATATCCAGGCTTCGGTCAAGGCCTTCTCTGGTGGCCGGTCCACACCGCCAGTGCCCTGAACAATCATGCACGCCAACTTTCTAGTGTGTCCTACTCTGCACCTATCAGTTTAAGAGTACTTCGCTTCTGCAACAGAGGACTAAAGTCTGCCTCCCAAGAGATCTGCTGTTCAGTTTTGGTTGTTTTGGAAATGTTCTGTCCAAAAAACCAACGGGACAACTCTCCGACCCGCCAGGAAAAGACGAGACCTTCCTTTAGGCCAACCCCCTCCTGGCATCCATGAACCCACCAGCACTGGTCTGCTAGGCCTGGATCTAGCAGACTCTCTTCGACATGATGGGGCGTTCCCACCTTGGATGTTTCTCAGGGTCGGCTGCCGTGTCCTTCACAATTCAAGGCCGGTATTATGATCTCTGGTCTGGGACACCGAAACCTCAGACATCGGAGGCAGGCCCGGGGGGGGAACAGAGCCACATACCAAACCGACAGTCCAGCCCGCATGCACCAACAGCATATTACAGTTTTAAAATACTGTAGAAATGCATAAAATGAAACAAGCAAAGGCATAAAGTTATTCAATGCAAAAAAATGCAGTTTTATAAAATTAGAAATGTTTCTATATCTAATGGTAAAATGATATTTATCCAGTATTTCTATAAGTAAAAGTCTGAGATTTCTGTGGGAAATGGTCATTTGTTCCTCTTAAACCAGTTCTGAATGTAAATAAAACATTGCTCTGATGAAGTCTCCACATTGTATTTTCGCCTTTCATTTCATGCGTAGGGCAGGACAAGCCCATGATGTATCTGTGTAACACATGGAAGGTGCTATAATAACAGCCTTAGGCTGGTTTCACACCAGCGTTCGGCAGGGCTGCAGATGGCAGCCTTCCTCCTCCGTTAAGGCTACTTTCACACTAACGTCGCTTGCTGTACGTCTCAATGCGTCGTTTTGGAGAAAAAACGCATCCTGCAAAGTTGCCTGCATGATGCGTTTTTTCTCCATAGACTTTCATTAGCAACACATTGGGACGGATTGCCACACGTCGCATCCGTCATGCGACAGATGCGTCGTGTTTTGGCGGACCGTCGGCACAAAAAAAGTTCCATGTAACGTTTTTTTGTGCGTTGAGTCCGCCATTTTCGATCGCGCATGCGTGGCCGAAACTCTGCCCCCTCCTCCCCGGAACTCACAATGGGCCAAGGATGCGTTGTAAAACTGCCTCCGCTGCCCACGTTCTACATAAAACACACTGTCCGTCGGGCCGACGGTTTGCGACGGCCCGTACCGACTGACTAGTGTGAAAGTAGCCTAAGCCCTGCTCACTGCCACAACTCGTCATTCAGTTGCACCTACGTCTGCATGCGTCCTGCATACCCTATCTTTAATATTGGGTACGCAGGCCAAGTGGATGCCTCCACATGCGTTGTTTTAACGCTGCGCCGACTGCAATAAAATGCAACATGTTGTGTTCGACGCAGTTCAGCGCATCTTCAAAATGAGGCATGCCTGCGTACCCAATGTTAGATGGGGGACGCATGCAGACTGAGGCGGAGCTGAAGGAAGAGGCGCAGCAGTGGGCGGGGCTTAATGGAGGAAGAAGGCTGCCGAACGCTGGTGTGAATCCTGCCTGAGACAGGTAAGCCACCTTTGAAATAATGTTCACATGTACAAGCTCTTAGCCCCTTTGTGGCGGTGCCAATTTTTTAAAATCTGACCAGTGTCACTTTACACTCACCGGCCACTTTATTAGGTACACCATGCTAGTAACGGGTTGGACCCCCTTTTGCCTTCAGAACTGCCTCAATTCTTCGTGGCATAGATTCAACAAGGTGCTGGAAGCATTCCTCAGATTTTGGTCCATATTGACATGATGGCATCACACAGTTGCCGCAGATTTGTCGGCTGCACATCCCAAAGATGCTCCATACAAGGCAGGATGGATCCATGCTTTCATGTTGTTTACGCCAAATTCTGACCCTACCATCCGAATGTCGCAGCAGAAATCGAGACTCATCAGACCAAGCAACGTTTTTCCAATCTTCTACTGTCCAATTTCGATGAGCTTGTACAAATTGTAGCCTCAGTTTCCTGTTCTTAGCTGAAAGGAGTGGTACCCGGTGTGGTCTTCTGCTGCTGTAGCCCATCTGCCTCAAAGTTCGATGCACTGTGCGTTCAGAGATGCTCTTAGGCCTACCTTGGTTGTAACGGGTGGCGATTTGAGTCACTGTTGCCTTTCTATCAGCTCGAACCAGTCTGCCCATTCTCCTCTGGCATCAACAAGGCATTTCCGCCCACAGAACTGCCGCTCACTGGATTTTTTTTCTTTTTCGGACCATTCTCTGTAAACCCTAGAGATGGTTGTGCGTGAAAATCCCAGTAGATCAGCAGTTTCTGAAATACTCAGACCAGCCCTTCTGGCACCAACAACCATGCCACGTTCAAAGGCACTCAAATCACCTTTCTTCCCCATACTGATGCTCGGTTTGAACTGCAGGAGATTGTCTTGACCATGTCTACATGCCTAAATGCACTGAGTTGCCGCCATGTGATTGGCTGATTAGAAATTAAGTGTTAACAAGAAGTTGGACAGGTGTACCTAATAAAGTGGCCGGTGAGTGTATATAGTAATAACTCTGGAATGCTTCAACATCCCATTGATTTTGAGATTAATTTTTTTTTTCGTGTTATATTAGACTTTATGATAATGGCAAACTTGAGTTGATATGTTTTGCTTTATTTTGTAAAAAATCAGAAATTTTACAAATTTTAAAAAATATAAAATTTTTAATGATTTTCCCTTTAAGGCCGGAGTCACACTAGAGAGGAATACGGACGAGTGCTATGCGAGAAAAAAATCGCATAGCACTCAAACCAATGTTAATCTCCCATCACTTTTTTTTTTCACGGCTGTATATGTGCGAGTGAAATTGCAGTATGCTGTGATTTGCACCGTATATCAGCCGAGACTCGCCAATTTAAGTCTATTTGTGCAAGAAAAACTCGCACCACACGGGCCATCAGTGTGACTTGCGAGAAATACGCAACGGTGTCCTTTGACAGGCCCGACAGTTCAGGTGCAGTGTACAGTAAAATCACTGACAGGTTACAATAGAATAGATATATATACACACACAGTATAGGTGTATATAAAATCTAAAGAGATACACTACAGACCAAAAGTTTGGACACACCTTCTCATTTAAAGATTTTTCTGTATTTTCATGACTATGAAAATTGTACATTCACACTGAAGGCATCAAAACTATGAATTAACACATGTGGAATTATATACTTAACAAAAAAGTGTGAAACAACTGAAATTATGTCTTATATTCTAGGTTCTTCAAAGTAGCCACCTTTTGCTTTGATGACTGCTTTGCACACTCTTGGCATTCTCTTGATGAGCTGCAAGAGGTAGTCACTGGGAATGATTTTCACTTCACAGGTGTGCCCTGTCAGGTCTAATAAGTGGGATTTCTTGCCTTATAAATGGGTTTGGGACCATCAGTTGTGTTGTGCAGAAGTCTGGTGGATACACAGCTGATAGTCCTACTGAATAGACTGTTAGAATTTGCATTATGGCAAGAAAAAAGCAGCTAAGTAAAGAAAAACGAGTGGCCATCATTACTTTAAGAAATGAAGGTCAGTCAGTCCGAAAAATTGGGAAAACTTTGAAAGTGTCCCCAAGTGCAGTGGCAAAAACCACCAAGCGCTACTAAGAAACTGGCTCACATGAGGACCGCCCCAGGAAAGGAATACCAAGAGTCACCTCTGCTTCTGAGGATAAGTTTATCCGAGTCACCATCCTCAGAAATCGCAGGTTAACAGCAGCTCAGATTAGAGACCAGGTCAATGCCACACAGAGTTCTAGCAGCAGACACATCTCTACAACAACTGTTAGGGCTTGTTTCCATTTGCGAGAAACACATCCGTATCTCGCATGTGGAAACCAAGCTGTGGCGCCGGCACTTTGGAGCGGAGCGTGCAGCTCCATGTGTTCCTATGCGGCCGCACGCTCCGCTCTGGAGTGCAGGTGCTACAGCTTGGTTTCCACATGCGAGATACGGACGTGTTTCTCGCAAATGGAAACAAGCCCTAACAGTTGTTGTAGAGATGTGTCTGCTGCTAGAACTCTGTGTGGCATTGACCTGGTCTCAACAAGAGGAGACTTTGTGCAGCAGGCCTTCATGGTAAAATAGCTGCTAGGAAACCACTGCTAAGGACAGGCAACAAGCAGAAGAGACTTGTTTGGGCTAAATAACACAAGGAATGGACATTAGACCAGTGGAAACCTGTGCTTTGGTCAGATGAGTCCAAATTTGAGATCTTTGGTTCCAACCACCGTGTCTTTGTACACAGAAAAGGTGAACGGATGGACTCTAAATGCCTGGTTCCCACCGTGAAGCATGGAGGAGGAGGTGTGATGGTGTGGGGGGCTTTGCTGGTGACACTGTTGGGGATTTATTCAAAACTGAACCAGCATGGCTACCACAGCATCTTGCAGCGGCATGCTATCCCATCCGATTTGCGTTTAGTTGGACCATCATTTATTTTTCAACAGGACAATGACCCCAAACACACCTCCAGGCTGTGTAAGGGCTATTTGACCAAGAAGGAGAGTGATGGGGTGCTACGCCAGATGACCTGGCCTCCACAGTCACCAGACCTGAACCCAATCGAGATGGTTTGGGGTGAGCTGGACCGCAGAGTGAAGGCAAAAGGGCCAACAAGTGCTAAGCATCTCTGGGAACTTCTTCAAGATTGTTGGAAGACCATTCCCAGTGACTACCTCTTGAAGCTCATCAAGAGAATGCCAAGAGTGTGCAAAGCAGTCATCAAAGCAAAAGGTGGCTACTTTGAAAAACCTAGAAAATAAGACATATTTTCAGTTGCCTTACACTTTTATTAAGTATATAATTCCACATAGTTTTGATGCCTTCAGTGTCAATGTACAGTTTTCATAGTCCTGAAAATACAGAAAAATCTTTAAATGAGGTGTGTCTAAACATTTGGTCTGTACTGTCTGTGTGTGTGTATGTGTGTGTGTGTGTGTGTGTATATGTGTATATATATATATATATATATATATATATATATTATAATATATCACACGGACAGCGGAATAGCTGATAGTTAATTTGTCGGCTTCTGTTAAATCATTGCAGAGGCTGACAGGATAGGAGACATGGTTTACATACAGTAAACCATTGCAGAACAGTTAGACTTATATAGTTCAGTGACTAATACGGTTAGTAGTGTGTGTGTGTGTGTGTGTGTGTGTGTGTGTGTGTAAAATTTGGGGCCTGTATGTATTTAATAATGTTTTCACTGAAAAAACTGGCGTGGGCTCCCGCACAATTTTCTGTGCCACAGAGTGAAAGCCAGTGACTGAGGACAGATATTATAGCCTAGAGAGGGACCATGGTTATTGCCACCCCAGAAAAGGTGCATCTGTAAGATGCGCCAATTCTGGCACTCAGCCTCTGTCTTCTCACTGCCCTGTAGCGGTGGCATATGGGGTAATAAGGGGTTAATGTCACCTTTGTATTGTAAGGTGACATTAGGCCAGCTTAGTAATGGAGAGATGTCTGATAGATGCCTCTCCATTACTAACCTGTGGGCTTGATGTTACTTGACAATAAAAAGGTGACATCAACCGCACAATTATGAACCCCTCTGCTACAGGGCAAGTGGGAAGAGCAAGGCTAAGTGCCAGAATTGGCACATCTATAAGATGCGCCATTTCTGCGACGGCTGAGAGCTGATGGTTTTTAGCCTGTGGGGCTGCCAATATCCATGGCCTCTTCACAGGCTATAAATATCAGCTTACAGCTGTCTGCCTAGCCTTTGCTGGTTGGATTTTATGTCAATATTTTGTGTCCCCCTGTAAAATAGCCAGTAAAGGCTAAGCAAACAGCTGTGAGCTGATATTATTAGCCTGAGAACCTTTAGGCTATGTTCACACGCTGCGGGTTTTGCTGCGGACCCGCAGCTGTTTTGCAGCTGCGGGTCCGCATCCTTTTTTCATGTAGGTTACAATACAATGTAACCTAATGGAAAACAAAACCCGCTGTGCCGACGATCCTTTTTTTCTGTGGAAAATCCGCGCGGATTTTCTGCAGAAAAAAAGGACCATGTCACTTCTTGGTGCAGAATCGCAGCGATTCTGCACCCATAGAAATGCATTGAACCGCTAACTTCCCGCATGGGGCTGTGCCCACGTTGCGGGAAGTTAAGCGGATAATGTGCGGGTGGTACCCGGGGTGGAGGAGAGGAGACTCTCCTCCAGGCCCTGGGAACCATATTTGGGTGTAAAAAAAAAGAATTAAAATAAAAAATCATGCTATACTCACCTCTCAGCGCTGCCCGCGGCGTCCGGTCTCAGTTGCTGTGCCGAACAGGACCTGTGGTGACGTCGCGGTCACATGACCGTGATGACGCCGCGGTCACATGACCGTGACGTCACGAAGGTCCTTGTCGGCACAGCCGCTTGCAGCGCCGGGGAGATCGCGACGTCAGAGGGTGAGTATAACCAATTTTTATTATTTTTTACATTACTATTGATGCTGCATATTGCTGCATATGCAGCATCAATAGTACAGCAGTAATCCCGCAGCGGAAACCGCGGAACAAACCGCGATAAATCTGCAGGGATAACCGCAGCGGTTTTGCCCTGCAGATTTTCAATTCCGCTGCGGGATTAACCCGCAGAGGAACCCGCAGCGTGTGAACGTGGCCTTATGGTTATTGGCTCCTTTCCAGAATAGTAACATCAGCTGTCAGCATTCCCACTGCTGGTTATGAAAATTATGCGGGAGCCCATGCAGGTTTTATTTTTTGAAAAATAAACATATTGCATTTCACGCAGGTTTCTTAGTTGTTTTTTTTACAGCATATGTAGGTTAATTATGTTAATGCTCCTACATGGGTGTGTGTGTCTTTAGTTAATATTAATGAGGGTATCTCGTGAAGAGTTTGAATAAGGAAATGCATCAAATTCCTTTATTTATTTATTTTTAATATATCTTTATTTAGCGCTCACGATTTACAGAAACGCATCAAATCCGCATAAAAAAGTACAGAATTTCCACTGCGTTTTCTGCTAAGAGACGCACTAACCATGCAGACATTTCCTCAAGCAAATCTGCAACGTGCGCACATAGCCTTAACCATTATGCGTCCATATTCATTAATGAGCAGAACCACGTGACTGCTGAACACAGGAAGAGCTGCCCGGAGACCATCGGACATGCAGGGACCGCGCCAGGAGCAGGTGAGTATGTGACAGCCGCCGCTTCCCCGCCGACAATGACTCGAGTATAAGCCGAGAGGGTCTCTTTCTGCCCAAAAAAATTTCGGCTTATACGCGAGTATATACGGTACAGCATTCTAGAAGGGTGTGTATAAGGGCATATAGGTGCTGGTGGTACTATATATGGGGAAAACCTGGTGACAGGTTCCCTTTAAGAAACCTATGGAACTAGGTAAAAATTAGCATTTTTTTGGATGGTGAAAAACTTGTAATTTAAATATTGATGGTGGCTGAACTGCAGGTGGTCTGTGTCGCTTCATAAGTTTAAGACCGGGGTCACACTAGCGTAGAATACGGACGAGCGCTATGTGAGAAAGCATCGCATGGCACTCGGACCAGTGTTACTCTATGGGGCAGATCACATCTGTGATTATTTTTTCATGCCAAATCAGCATACGAGAACAATCGCAGCATATATACCTGACAGGGGCCCATACAGTCTATATCTACAATAATATATACCTGACAGGGGCCCATACAATCTGATATCATCACTAATATACTGTATATACCTGACGGGGCCCATACATTCTGATATCATCAGTAATATATACCTGACAGGGGCTCATACATTCTGATATCACTAATATATACCTGACAGGGGCCCATACATTCTGATATCATCTCTAATATATACCTGACAGGGGCCCATACATTCTGATATCATCAGTAATATATACCTGACAGGAGCCCATACATTCTGATATCATCACTAATATATACCTGACAGGGGTCCATACATTCTGATATCATCAGTAATATATACCTGACAGGGGCTCATACATTCTGATATCATCACTAATATATACCTGACAGGAGCCCATACATTCTGATATCATCACTAATATATACCTGACAGGAGCCCATACATTCTGATATCATCACTAATATATACCTGACAGGGGCCCATACATTCTGATATCATCACTAATATATACCTGACGGGGCCCATACATTCTGATATCATCACTAATATATACCTGACGGGCCCATACATTCTGATATCACTAATATATATACCTGACGGGGCCCATACATTCTGATATCATCAGTAATATATACCTGACAGGGGCTCATACATTCTGATATCACTAATATATACCTGACAGGAGCCCACACATTCTGATACCGTCAATGATATATATACCTGATAGGAGCCCATACATTCTGATATCATCACTTATATATACCTGACAGGGGCCCATACATTCTGATATCATCACTAATATATACCTGACAGGAGCCCGTACAGTCTACAGTATATCTACAGTAATATATACCTGACAGGAGCCCGTACAGTCTGTATCTACAATAATATATACCTGACAGGAGCCCGTACAGTCTCTACAGTATATCTACAGTAATATATACCTGACAGGAGCCCGTACAGTCTATATCTACAATAATATATACCAGGAAGGAGCCCATACACTCTAGCATCTTCAGTAGTGAGCCGGCTAGAGTGTATGGGCTGCAGTCAGGGAACCAGAAAGGAGCCCATACATTCTATATCTACAATAATATACACCTGACAGGAGCCCGTACAGTCTGTATCTACAATAATATATACCTGACAGGAGTCCGTACAGTCTATATCTACAATAATATATATCTGACAGGGGCCTGTACAGTCTGTATCTACAATAATATATACCTGACAGGAGCCCATACAGTCTATATCTACAATAATATATACCTGACAGGAGCCCGTACAGTCTATATCTACAATAATATATACCTGACAGGAGCCCGTACAGTCTATATCTACAATAATATATACCTGACAGGAGCCCGTACAGTCTGTATCTACAATAATATATACCTGACAGGAGCCCGTACAGTCTGTATCTACAATAATATATACCTGACAGGAGCCCGAACAGTCTGTATCTACAATAATATATACCTGACAGGAGCCCATACAGTCTATATCTACAATAATATATACCTGACAGGAGCCCGTACAGTCTATATCTACAATAATATATACCTGACAGGAGCCCGTACAGTCTGTATCTACAATAATATATACCTGACAGGAGCCCGTACGGTCTGTATCTACAATAATATATACCTGACAGGAGCCCTTACAGTCTGTATCTACAATAATATATACCTGACAGGAGCCCATACAGTCTATATCTACAATAATATATACCTGACAGGAGCCCGTACAGTCTGTATCTACAATAATATATACCTGACAGGAGCCCGTACCATCTGTATCTACAATAATATATACCTGACAGGAGCACGTACAGTCTATATCTACAATAATATATACCTGACAGGGGCCCATACAATCTGATATCATCACTAATATACTGTATATACCTGACGGGGCCCATACATTCTGATATCATCAGTAATATATACCTGACAGGGGCTCATACATTCTGATATCACTAATATATACCTGACAGGGGCCCATACATTCTGATATCATCTCTAATATATACCTGACAGGGGCCCATACATTCTGATATCATCAGTAATATATACCTGACAGGAGCCCATACATTCTGATATCATCACTAATATATACCTGACAGGGGTCCATACATTCTGATATCATCAGTAATATATACCTGACAGGGGCTCATACATTCTGATATCATCACTAATATATACCTGACAGGAGCCCATACATTCTGATATCATCACTAATATATACCTGACAGGAGCCCATACATTCTGATATCATCACTAATATATACCTGACAGGGGCCCATACATTCTGATATCATCACTAATATATACCTGACGGGGCCCATACATTCTGATATCATCACTAATATATACCTGACGGGCCCATACATTCTGATATCACTAATATATATACCTGACGGGGCCCATACATTCTGATATCATCAGTAATATATACCTGACAGGGGCTCATACATTCTGATATCACTAATATATACCTGACAGGAGCCCACACATTCTGATACCGTCAATGATATATATACCTGATAGGAGCCCATACATTCTGATATCATCACTTATATATACCTGACAGGGGCCCATACATTCTGATATCATCACTAATATATACCTGACAGGAGCCCGTACAGTCTACAGTATATCTACAGTAATATATACCTGACAGGAGCCCGTACAGTCTGTATCTACAATAATATATACCTGACAGGAGCCCGTACAGTCTCTACAGTATATCTACAGTAATATATACCTGACAGGAGCCCGTACAGTCTATATCTACAATAATATATACCAGGAAGGAGCCCATACACTCTAGCATCTTCAGTAGTGAGCCGGCTAGAGTGTATGGGCTGCAGTCAGGGAACCAGAAAGGAGCCCATACATTCTATATCTACAATAATATACACCTGACAGGAGCCCGTACAGTCTGTATCTACAATAATATATACCTGACAGGAGTCCGTACAGTCTATATCTACAATAATATATATCTGACAGGGGCCTGTACAGTCTGTATCTACAATAATATATACCTGACAGGAGCCCATACAGTCTATATCTACAATAATATATACCTGACAGGAGCCCGTACAGTCTATATCTACAATAATATATACCTGACAGGAGCCCGTACAGTCTATATCTACAATAATATATACCTGACAGGAGCCCGTACAGTCTGTATCTACAATAATATATACCTGACAGGAGCCCGTACAGTCTGTATCTACAATAATATATACCTGACAGGAGCACGTACAGTCTATATCTACAATAATATATACCTGACAGGAGCCCGAACAGTCTGTATCTACAATAATATATACCTGACAGGAGCCCATACAGTCTATATCTACAATAATATATACCTGACAGGAGCCCGTACAGTCTATATCTACAATAATATATACCTGACAGGAGCCCGTACAGTCTGTATCTACAATAATATATACCTGACAGGAGCCCGTACGGTCTGTATCTACAATAATATATACCTGACAGGAGCCCTTACAGTCTGTATCTACAATAATATATACCTGACAGGAGCCCATACAGTCTATATCTACAATAATATATACCTGACAGGAGCCCGTACAGTCTGTATCTACAATAATATATACCTGACAGGAGCCCGTACCATCTGTATCTACAATAATATATACCTGACAGGAGCACGTACAGTCTATATCTACAATAATATATACCTGACAGGAGCCCATACAGTCTGTATCTACAATAATATATACCTGACTGGAGCCCATACAGTCTATATATACAATAATATATACCTGACAGGAGTCCGTACAGTCTGTATCTACAATAATATATACCTGACAGGAGCCCGTACAGTCTGTATCTACAATAATATATACCTGACAGGAGCCCGTACAGTCTGTATCTACAATAATATATACCTGACAGGAGCCCATACAGTCTATATCTACAATAATATATACCTGACAGGAGCCCGTACAGTCTGTATCTACAATAATATATACCTGACAGGAGCCCGTACGGTCTGTATCTACAATAATATATACCTGACAGGAGCCCGTACAGTCTGTATCTACAATAATATATACCTGACAGGAGCCCGTACAGTCTGTATCTACAATAATATATACCTGACAGGAGTCCGTACAGTCTGTATCTACAATAATATATGCCTGACAGGAGTCTGTACAGTCTATATCTACAATAATATATACCTGACAGGAGCCCGTACAGTCTGTATCTACAATAATATATACCTGACAGGAGCCCGTACAGTCTATATCTACAATAATATATACCTGACAGGAGCCCATACAGTCTATATCTACAATAATATATACCTGACAGGAGCCCGTACAGTCTGTATCTACAATAATATATACCTGACAGGAGCCCGTACAGTCTCTACAGTATATCTACAGTAATATATACCTGACAGGAGCCCGTACAGTCTATATCTACAATAATATATACCAGGAAGGAGCCCATACACTCTAGCATCTTCAGTAGTGAGCCGGCTAGAGTGTATGGGCTGCAGTCAGGGAACCAGAAAGGAGCCCATACATTCTATATCTACAATAATATACACCTGACAGGAGCCCGTACAGTCTGTATCTACAATAATATATACCTGACAGGAGTCCGTACAGTCTATATCTACAATAATATATATCTGACAGGGGCCTGTACAGTCTGTATCTACAATAATATATACCTGACAGGAGCCCATACAGTCTATATCTACAATAATATATACCTGACAGGAGCCCGTACAGTCTATATCTACAATAATATATACCTGACAGGAGCCCGTACAGTCTATATCTACAATAATATATACCTGACAGGAGCCCGTACAGTCTGTATCTACAATAATATATACCTGACAGGAGCCCGTACAGTCTGTATCTACAATAATATATACCTGACAGGAGCACGTACAGTCTATATCTACAATAATATATACCTGACAGGAGCCCGAACAGTCTGTATCTACAATAATATATACCTGACAGGAGCCCATACAGTCTATATCTACAATAATATATACCTGACAGGAGCCCGTACAGTCTATATCTACAATAATATATACCTGACAGGAGCCCGTACAGTCTGTATCTACAATAATATATACCTGACAGGAGCCCGTACGGTCTGTATCTACAATAATATATACCTGACAGGAGCCCTTACAGTCTGTATCTACAATAATATATACCTGACAGGAGCCCATACAGTCTATATCTACAATAATATATACCTGACAGGAGCCCGTACAGTCTGTATCTACAATAATATATACCTGACAGGAGCCCGTACCATCTGTATCTACAATAATATATACCTGACAGGAGCACGTACAGTCTATATCTACAATAATATATACCTGACAGGAGCCCATACAGTCTGTATCTACAATAATATATACCTGACTGGAGCCCATACAGTCTATATATACAATAATATATACCTGACAGGAGTCCGTACAGTCTGTATCTACAATAATATATACCTGACAGGAGCCCGTACAGTCTGTATCTACAATAATATATACCTGACAGGAGCCCGTACAGTCTGTATCTACAATAATATATACCTGACAGGAGCCCATACAGTCTATATCTACAATAATATATACCTGACAGGAGCCCGTACAGTCTGTATCTACAATAATATATACCTGACAGGAGCCCGTACGGTCTGTATCTACAATAATATATACCTGACAGGAGCCCGTACAGTCTGTATCTACAATAATATATACCTGACAGGAGCCCGTACAGTCTGTATCTACAATAATATATACCTGACAGGAGTCCGTACAGTCTGTATCTACAATAATATATGCCTGACAGGAGTCTGTACAGTCTATATCTACAATAATATATACCTGACAGGAGCCCGTACAGTCTGTATCTACAATAATATATACCTGACAGGAGCCCGTACAGTGTATTTCTACAATAATATATACCTGACAGGAGCCCATACAGTCTATATCTACAATAATATATACCTGACAGGAGCCCGTACAGTCTGTATCTACAATAATATATACCTGACAGGAGCCCGTACGGTCTGTATCTACAATAATATATACCTGACAGGAGCCCGTACAGTCTGTATCTACAATAATATATACCTGACAGGAGCCCATACAGTCTATATCTACAATAATATATACCTGACAGGAGCCCGTACAGTCTGTATCTACAATAATATATACCTGACAGGAGCCCGTACAGTCTATATCTACAATAATATATACCTGACAGGAGCCCGTACAGTCTATTTCTACAATAATATATACCTGACAGGAGCCCATACAGTCTATATCTACAATAATATATACCTGACAGGAGCCCGTACAGTCTGTATCTACAATAATATATACCTGACAGGAGCCCGTACAGTCTATATCTACAATAATATATACCTGACAGGAGCCCGTACAGTCTGTATCTACAATAATATATACCTGACAGGAGCCCATACAGTCTGTATCTACAATAATATATACCTGACAGGAGCCCGTACAGTCTGTATCTACAATAATATATACCTGACAGGAGTCCGTACAGTCTGTATCTACAATAATATATGCCTGACAGGAGTCTGTACAGTCTATATCTACAATAATATATACCTGACAGGAGCCCGTACAGTCTGTATCTACAATAATATATACCTGACAGGAGCCCGTACAGTCTATATCTACAATAATATATACCTGACAGGAGCCCATACAGTCTATATCTACAATAATATATACCTGACAGGAGCCCGTACAGTCTGTATCTACAATAATATATACCTGACAGGAGCCCGTACGGTCTGTATCTACAATAATATATACCTGACAGGAGCCCGTACAGTCTGTATCTACAATAATATATACCTGACAGGAGCCCGTACAGTCTGTATCTACAATAATATATACCTGACAGGAGTCCGTACAGTCTGTATCTACAATAATATATGCCTGACAGGAGTCTGTACAGTCTATATCTACAATAATATATACCTGACAGGAGCCCGTACAGTCTGTATCTACAATAATATATACCTGACAGGAGCCCGTACAGTCTATATCTACAATAATATATACCTGACAGGAGCCCATACAGTCTATATCTACAATAATATATACCTGACAGGAGCCCGTACAGTCTGTATCTACAATAATATATACCTGACAGGAGCCCGTACGGTCTGTATCTACAATAATATATACCTGACAGGAGCCCGTACAGTCTGTATCTACAATAATATATACCTGACAGGAGCCCGTACAGTCTGTATCTACAATAATATATACCTGACAGGAGCCCGTACAGTCTGTATCTACAATAATATATACCTGACAGGAGCCCGTACAGTCTGTATCTACAATAATATATACCTGACAGGAGTCCGTACAGTCTGTATCTACAATAATATATGCCTGACAGGAGTCTGTACAGTCTATATCTACAATAATATATACCTGACAGGAGCCCGTACAGTCTGTATCTACAATAATATATACCTGACAGGAGCCCGTACAGTCTATATCTACAATAATATATACCTGACAGGAGCCCATACAGTCTATATCTACAATAATATATACCTGACAGGAGCCCGTACAGTCTGTATCTACAATAATATATACCTGACAGGAGCCCGTACGGTCTGTATCTACAATAATATATACCTGACAGGAGCCCGTACAGTCTGTATCTACAATAATATATACCTGACAGGAGCCCATACAGTCTGTATCTACAATAATATATACCTGACAGGAGCCCATACAGTCTATATCTACAATAATATATACCTGACAGGAGTCCGTACAGTCTGTATCTACAATAATATATACCAGGAAGGAGCCCGTACGGTCTGTATCTACAATAATATATACCAGGAAGGAGCCCATACACTCTAGCATCTTCAGTAGTGAGCCGGCTAGAGTGTATGGGCTGCAGTCAGGGAACCAGGAAGGAGCCCATACACTCTAGCATCTTCACAGTGAGCCGGCTAGAGTGTATGGGCTGCAGTCAGGACCTGGAAGCAGCCCATACACTCTAGGCTCAACCCTGATCATTTATGATGGTAAGACTAGAGATGTGTGAGGTTCGGCGCGGCCGCTCCCACGGTTAGGTGATGGTTGTCCTTGAGGTGTGTCTGTGCTGCCCGCTCATTTCCTCAGCCCATGGACGCTGCACTGTGCAGTCAGGGCCGGCTGAACTCTCCACTGACCAGCATGGCGCTGTCACCCCGCACGCTGCAGCCTGTCACCCACATCATCTTTGACATGGACGGCCTCCTGCTCGGTGTGTACACGCGTTCTCCCCTCATGTGCCGATTTACCACACTGCATTACTGCTGCTCGTCCCTCTGGGAAGGACAGTGTTAATACCACGCCGGCTGTTAACGCTTTCCCTTCCTTCTTGTGCACCGGTTCCTTCTTGTCACGCACTGCAGCAGCTGGCATTACTGCCTGCCATTACTAGAGGTGCAGTGCTCTGCAGGGAGCGGGTGTGATGCTCTGACTGTCACTTCTGCTAATAGGATAGAATGACTTCCTGCTGACGTCTTATATGGTCGGCCCTGCTGGGCATACAGGGAAACCCCGTGTACGTGGGGCACCTATTGGCCCTTAGTGCAGAGACGCAGGCGCTATGCTCACTAGTCAGCCCGGTACTTCCACAGGGTGCGGCTTCTCCATTACCGTAATATCTGTTGTAGTCAGGAACTCGGATGACCACAGTAACTCCGCTATGCTGGCAGCTCCAGCTTTCCTTGTGGGGCCGGGGCTAGTCAGGTGTACTGTACTGCCCCAGGGGGAGAACACTTAGGCTGCAGAGGACAATGGGCTGTCAGTGTGCAGTATGGATTAGTTCACGGACTATTTAGTTTACTTTCACATTATATTAGTTTTTGTTACGTTGTTTGTTTTTTGTATATTCATTTTTTTTTTGTCGTTGAACAATTAACTTTTCTTTCATGTTGCTGAATTACTGATGTTAGAAAACAGAGACTGCAAATATGTGAACTCCAGAAACCGACGCAATCAAATGTAATCGGCTTTAGTACTGCAGTGCCGGCTACAAATGGCATCGGAACATGCTGCATATTGGAAAGAAAAAACCTGTGGCCCCAATTCATTATTTGCAGTTTTTATCATTTTTTTTCGACACTGTAGGCGAGGTTTTACTTATTCAGACGGTTTAGGCCTCATTCACACATTCAGTATTTTGTGAGGTAATTTACCTACAGAATTTCCTGCGGTTTTTCCTCCATTATTGCCTGAGGTTCTGACCTCCAATATTTCGTGAAGTTTACAACTCTGTATTTGTAAGCCAAATCCATGAGTGGAACAATCAGAGGAAAAGTATAATAGAAACACGTCACCACTTCTGTATTGATCACCCACTCCTGGTTTTGGCTTACAAATACTGATATATAAGCCTGCCCACTGTGCTTTTTTAGTCCGTGTAAACAGATCTGCGGTGCGAGTTTCAAACCGCCACATGTCCACTTCTCTTGTGGGTACGCTGAGTTTTATCTGCATCTGCAGGTAAAAAACACATGAAAAATACATGTAATTCACACTAACAAGAAAGTTTTATCAAAAGCAAAATACCAGGAAGTATCAATCCAAAAAAGACAAAACCCGCACTGCTAAAAATGCGATAAAAATGCATGTTAAAAAACCTAATGGAAAAAGCGCAAGTTTCCTAATTACCATAATAGCTGCAGAATATTTGCAGTATCAAAAACTTGCAAAAAGCTCATGGTGAGAATGTAGCCTTAGGCTGCTAAGTAAATTGTGACATATTTTTTCATTGCATTTTTGAGTGTGTTTATTGTGATTTTTCTCACTTTTTGGTATTTGGTTTTTGCTTCATTGATACAGTCATGTGTGGATTACATGCTTTTCTATGCATTTCCACTGTAGAAACACACTAAAAACACATGCATTTTCTACCTGCCTTTACTACCTACCTTTCGTTGTTACGCAATTGGAAGTTAAGGTGCAATATTATGAAGGATTAAAAGGCTTAAAAGAAGTGATAACAAAGAAAAATAGGCCAGCTTTGATTTTGTGCGGTCATCCTGGATGCACCATTGTGAAGAACATTATGCAAAAAATAAAATCGGCTGCTACAAAATAAAGTTGCTTTAAAAAAAAAAAATGCAAATGATGAACTGGAGCCGCAAAGTTTCATACAACTATGACTGTTTTTTGGGTCTTTTGTTTTTTGTGCCTTTTTCGATGAAAAAGTTTTATGACCCTATTAACAAACGCGTCATAGTTTATAACTCATTCAGATATCCATTTGTCATATGCGAGTTCCTTGATTTTCACTGATAGAACTTGTACCACATGTAGGTCATCAACTGGGAAAAAAAAACAACAACACATTTTCTAATTCAGTACTGCACTGCAGTCATTTTATTGCTATGCAAATGCTGTTGTTTTGTAGTATATATTTTGTTTAGTTTCATGCCATGTAATACTGCTTATGTTATATGTGCTATGTACGACCTGCAAATTTGATTGCAATTATGCCTTTGAGGGCAAAGTCAGATGGCCGCATGACTCAGACGACAATCACTTCGCAGTGCACAGACTGGCTGGCTTCTCTCCTGACAGGACAACCACCAGCCAGTCCGAACATTGCAAAGCAATCCTTGCCCATCTTATACGGCCGTCTGACTGTGCCCTCAGTTAGATTCTGTATGCTCAACACACAATGTATTTTTTAACTTTAATTTGCACATGATGCTCGATATTTGAGACAAATGTAACAGATATCCCTGAATTGAGATCGAAGTGTCTGAATTATCGCTTGTATAAGCAAGGTTTTTGCACTGTGCAAGTTTTGCGTGCAGTGGTGGTGAGTAAGAGCGCAGTGTGGTTGGCATTAGCATATGCCTTCAGCCCCAGTGGAGTTGAAAGGGCTTAAAGGGAATCTGTCACCCCAAAAATCGCGGGTGAGGTAAGCTCATCGGCATCAGGGAATTATCTACAGCATTCTGGAATGCTGTAGATAAGCCCCCGATGTATCCTAAAAGATGAGAAAAAAAGTTAGATTATACTCACCCAGGGGCGTTCCCGCTGCTGGTCCGGCGCCTCCCATCTTCTTCAGATGACGTGCTCTTCTGGTCTTCACGCTGTGGCTCCTGCGCAGGTGTACTTTGCCCTGTTGAGGGCAGAGCAGAGTACTGCAGTGCGCAGGCGCCGGGAAAGGTCAGAGAGGCCCTCGCCTGCGCACTGCAGTACTTTGCTCTGCCCTCAACAGGGCAAAGTACACCTGCGCTGGAGCCACAGCATGAAGACCAGAAGAGGACGTCATCTGATGAAGATGGGAGGCGCCGGAACCGGACCAGCAGCGGGATTCGTTCCAGGTACATTTTGATCACTGTGATAAAACCTATCACAGTGATCAAAATAAAAAAAATAGCAAATGCACCCCCCCCCCCTTTATCACCCCCATAGGTAAGGACAATAATTGTTCTGTCCTCACTAAATGAGGCAGGCTCATTGTAGCTATCCAGTCAGCTAAACCGCTATACCGGGGTCCAATAAGGAGACTGTGGTTGAGTCTGTGCTTTGTTAAACGTAGTGGTATATTGATGCGGTGAAACTGTGAACAATGATATACATGGAATCAGTACATGGTATAGAACGATACATACTACACATGATAAACATTATGCATTACATTTAGAAGGCTAGTAACTGAACTAGGAGTGCAACTGGTTAAGCTAGGCTAATATAGAGCAGAAATATCTAGAGAAAAAACATAAAGACATACCGGCAATGCAATCGCAAGGGGAATGAAGTGTAAGCGTCTTCCCTGGAAGGCAAACTAGAGGAAGTGAATGAAAACTGGAGGGAAATGTGGGCTGAGCTACCATAATGCATTGCAAAGGAGGATCAGACATAAAAAATACATAGCAGAAAAATAGAACAGTCAACATATCTCTGACCGCTAGAGGGAGCCAAAGCACTACAGATGAATAAAGGCATGAATATATCAATACTGTATACTGAGAAACTGCGATTATGCAAACAGATAATCAGAGGTAACAATTTAGATGGCGGAGACAGAACACTCCCCGTCTGACATCAACGGATGTCACTACTCCTTTCTTCCGAAGGCAACAATAGGACCAGTTCAGATACCGGTCTGGAAAATGTCTTAGGTTCATTCCCTTTGGTCATCCTTAGTTCAACTTTGCGGACATTGTCATCCTTGCTGGGGAACGTTGCGGTAACTAGACCAAGTGGCCACTGGTTCCGGTGAATTTGACAGTCCTTCACAAGAACAAGGTCACCTACGTTCAGAATAGGTTTAGTAGATTGCCACTTCGTACGTGGCTGCAGAGTAGACAAATATTGTTTGCGCCACCTGTCCCAGAAAGTATTTGCAAGACTTTGTACCTGTCTCCATTGGCGCTTGTAGAGGTCCTTAGTAGGGTTGAGCGACTTTCATTTTTTTAAGATCGAGTAGGGTTTTGGGAAACCCGATTTTGTCCAGAGTCGAGTGCAGTCGGCCGATTATCGCTAAAAGTCGGGGATCGACCGAAACACGAAACCCAATGCAAGTCAATGGGGAAGCATAGTCGGCAGTGAGTGGAGGCCAGGAAAACACCTACAGTGCCCATTTTAATGCCAAAAACATCCATTCTTGTTTCTGAAGCTTGCCAATCTTAATTAACTGTATAATAATAGTTGGGCATAGGGAATTGGGGGAAAGTTGTGGGGGGAGTAGGGCTGGCTCAAGTTTTTCGTGGGCCCAGGAAATGCGGACTACGTCACGGCGGTGTTGCAGGGAAAGGTAAGTATTTAAAAGTTGCAAGTGCTGTGATCCTGAGCAAGCAGGGGGGGGCCCACTCGTTCGCATTGCCACTGGCACAGGGCCCCTCAAAGTACGGCGGTGTGTTTGCATGGCGGGGGCGCCTCCCACCAGCAGCGACACTTTTGCGTACTCTGAGGGGCCCTGTGCCAGTGACGTCGCCAACGAGTATGCCCCCCCACCTGATGAAGGAACCTGCACTTTCATCTGCACCTTCCTCTTTGTCCCTGTGTAAGGTGGTATAACATGCGGGAAGGGGAACCTTACTTTCAGCAGGGTCAGATTCTGGCTGTGTAGAGTACAAGGGGAATGTAGTGGTCTAGGTCAATGTACCAGCAGACTCATTTAGCAGTGGCTGGGCAATGGGCAGGATGAGGAGGAAACAGATATAGGGCCAAAGAATAAAGTAGGCTACATGCAGTTCAAAATTGGTAACAGGACTAAACAGGCGGCATTGCTTTGTTCAGTGGAGTAGCAAACCCAAGAGCAGCAGACACTGTTTCAAGGGCCTAACCACACTAGTAGGCCAAATGCAGTTTAATATCTGATAGTATAGGGCGAAAGCCAGAATGTGGAAGCTCAGCTTTGTTCAGTTGAGGACAACACCAGGGAGGGGCAGACACCTTTAGTAGGCCGGAAAAGCCTATTGCATTTTTTAAAATGGTAATTTGGAGAAGAAGGTTGAAGCTCAGCTTTATTTAGTTGAGGGCAACACCAGGGAGGGGCAGAAGCCGTTAGTAGGCCCTAACCACCATTTTTTTTTTTTAAAACCACTTAATGAGAGCCGGAAGGTTGAAGCTCAGCTTTATTTAGTTGAGGACAACACCAGGCAGGGGCACACAGACAGACACCTTTAGTAGGTCGGAAAAGCCTATTGCATTTTTTAAAATGGTAATTTGGAGCAGAAGGTTGAAGCTCAGCTTTATTTAGTTGAGGGCAACACCAGGGAGGGGCAGAAGCCGTTAGTAGGCCCTAACCACCATTTTTTTTTTTTTTTAAACCACTTAATGAGAGCCGGAAGGTTGAAGCTCAGCTTTATTTAGTTGAGGACAACACCAGGCAGGGGCACACAGACAGACACCTTTAGTAGGCCGGAAAAGCCTATTGCATTTTTTAAAATGGTAATTTGGAGCAGAAGGTTGAAGCTCAGCTTTATTTAGTTGAGGACAACACCAGGCAGGGGCACACAGACAGACACCTTTAGTAGGCCGGAAAAGCCTATTGCATTTTTTAAAATGGTAATTTGGAGCAGAAGGTTGAAGCTCAGCTTTATTTAGTTGAGGGCAACACCAGGGAGGGGCAGAAGCCGTTAGTAGGCCCTAACCACCATTTTTTTTTTTTTAAACCACTTAATGAGAGCCGGAAGGTTGAAGCTCAGCTTTATTTAGTTGAGGACAACACCAGGCAGGGGCACACAGACAGACACCTTTAGTAGGCCGGAAAAGCCTATTGCATTTTTTAAAATGGTAATTTGGAGCAGAAGGTTGAAGCTCAGCTTTATTTAGTTGAGGACAACACCAGGCAGGGGCACACAGACAGACACCTTTAGTAGGCCGGAAAAGCCTATTGCATTTTTTAAAATGGTAATTTGGAGCAGAAGGTTGAAGCTCAGCTTTATTTAGTTTAGGGCAACACCAGGCAGGGGCACACAGACAGACACCTTTAGTAGGCCGGAAAAGCCTATTGCATTTTTTAAAATGGTAATTTGGAGCAGAAGGTTGAAGCTCAGCTTTATTTAGTTGAGGGCAACACCAGGGAGGGGCAGAAGCCGTTAGTAGGCCCTAACCAAAGTTGAAGGCCAAATGCAGTTTAATTTCTGATACTATAGGCCGAAAGCCAGAAGGTGGAAGCTCCGATTTAGACAGTGGAGGACAATTTGAATTAGGGACTGCAGACAGACTTAGTAGGCTGTCCCCTGTGGACCATGCATCCACCACATTAACCCATTGCGCCGTAATGGACACGTAATCTTCCGTGGCCATGCCTACAGGTCCATGCGTCTGTTGTCAGGTGCACCTTTGTACTCACAGATTGCCAGAGTGCATGGACAATGCGGTCTTCTACATGCTGGTGGAGGGTTGGGATGGCTTTTCTCGCAAAAGAAGTGTCGACTGGTTAGCTTGTAGCGTGGTACAGCGTAGTCCATCATGGCCTTATTAATAGTAAATAAAATATATAACTAGGCTCTATGAACTTTTAAATAGGTTCCAGGGGTACACGGGCAGCATTGGTGTGGTCAGTGGAGGAGTATTGCAAGTAGGGGCTGCAGACAGGCTATCAAAGGCCTAAAATAACAAACAGTAGGCAGTCTTGGCAGTTTTACATCGGTTACATGGATACACAGGCAGGCACTCCAGGCAGCATTGTGGTCAGTGGAGGAGTATTGCAAGTAGGGGCCGCAGACAGGCTATCAAAGGCCTAAAATAACAAACAATAGGCTCATTGCAGTTTTACAGCGGTTACATGGATAGACGGGCAGGCAGCTTGGTGGTGAGTGGAGGAGTATTTAAAGTAGGGACCGCAGACAGGCTATCAAAGGCCTAACATAACAAACAATAGGCTCATGGCAGTTTTACAGCGGTTACATGGATACACGGGCAGGCAGCTTGGTGGTCAGTGGAGGAGTATTTAAAGTAGGGACCGCAGACAGGCTTCAAAGGCCTAACATAAGAAAATGGGCTGGCTGTAGGCACTTTATAATTGGTTCCAGGGGTACACGGGCAGCAGTGGTCTGGCCAGTGGAGGACTAGTGGAAGGAGGGACCGCAGACAGGCTTCAAAGGCCTAACATAAAAAAATGGGCTGGCTGTAGGCACTTTATAATTGGTTCCAGGGGTACACGGGCAGCAGTGGTCTGGTCAGTGGAGGACTAGTGGAAGGAGGGACCGCAGACAGGCTTCAAAGGCCTAACATAAGAAAATGGGCTGGCTGTAGGCACTTTATAATTGGTTCCAGGGGTACACGGGCAGCAGTGGTCTGGTCAGTGGAGGACTAGTGGAAGGAGGGACCGCAGACAGGCTTCAAAGGCCTAAAATAACAAACAATAGGCTCATGGCAGTTTTACAGCGGTTACATGGATACACGGGCAGGCAGCTTGGTGGTCAGTGGAGGAGTATTTAAAGTAGGGACCGCAGACAGGCTTCAAAGGCCTAACATAAGAAAATGGGCTGGCTGTAGGCACTTTATAATTGGTTCCAGGGGTACACGGGCAGCAGTGGTCTGGCCAGTGGAGGACTAGTGGAAGGAAGGACCGCAGACAGGCTTCAAAGGCCTAACATAAGAAAATGGGCTGGCTGTAGGCACTTTATAATTGGTTCCAGGGGTACACGGGCAGCAGTGGTCTGGTCAGTGGAGGACTAGTGGAAGGAGGGACCGCAGACAGGCTTCAAAGGCCTAAAATAACAAACAATAGGCTCATGGCAGTTTTACAGCGGTTACATGGATACACGGGCAGGCAGCTTGGTGGTCAGTGGAGGAGTATTTAAAGTAGGGACCGCAGACAGGCTTCAAAGGCCTAACATAAGAAAATGGGCTGGCTGTAGGCACTTTATAATTGGTTCCAGGGGTACACGGGCAGCAGTGGTCTGGTCAGTGGAGGACTAGTGGAAGGAGGGACCGCAGACAGGCTTCAAAGGCCTAAAATAACAAACAATAGGCTCATGGCAGTTTTACAGCGGTTACATGGATACACGGGCAGGCAGCTTGGTGGTCAGTGGAGGAGTATTTAACCCTTTCGCGACATGCGCCGTACATGTACTGCGCATGTCGGGTCCCCTGCTTTGATGTGCGCTCCGGCGGTGAGCGCACATCAAAGTCGCGACATGTCAGCTGTTTTGTACAGCTGACATGTGCGCGCAATAGCGGCGGGTGAAATCGCTATTCACCCGCCGCTATTAACCTGTTAAATGCCGCTGTCAAATGCAGACAGCGGCATTTAACTACCGCATCCGGCCGGGCAGCCGGAAATGACGTCATCGCCGACCCCCGTCACATGATCGGGGGTCGGCGATGCATCAGGAAGGTAACCATAGAGGTCCTTGAGACCTCTATGGTTACTGATGCCGGCCTGCTGTGAGCGCCCCCCTGTGGTCGGCGCTCACAGCACACCTGCATTTCAGCTACATAACAGCGATCTGATGATCGCTGTTATGTAGCAGAGCTGATCGGGCTGTGCCTGCTTCTAGCCTCCCTTGGAGGCTATTGAAGCATGGCAAAAGTGAAAAAAAAAGTTTTTAAAAATGTGAAAAAAATATTAAAAATATAAAAGTTTAAATCACCCCCCTTTCGCCCCATCCTAAATAAAACAATTAAAAAAAAAAAAAAACCTACACATATTTGGTATCGCTGCGTTCAGAATCGCCCGATCTATCAATTAAAAAAAAGCATTAACCTGATCGCTAAACAGCGTAGCGAGAAAAAAATCCGAAACGCCAGAATTACGTTTTTTTGGTCGCCGCGACATTGCGTTAAAATACAATAACGGGCGATTAAAAGAATGTATCTGCGCCGAAATGGTATCATTAAAAACATCAGCTCGGCACGCAAAAAATAAGCCCTCAACAGACCCCAGATCACGAAAATTGGAGACGCTACGGGTATCGGAAAATTGCACTTTTTTTTTTTTTTTTTTTTTTTTTTTAAGCAAAGTTTGGAATTTTTTTTCACCACTTGGATAAAAAATAACCTAGACATGTTAGGTGTCTATGAACTCACAATGACCTAGAGAATCATAATGGCAGGTCAGTTTTAGCATTTAGTGAACCTAGCAAAAAAGCCAAACAAAAAACAAGTGTGGGATTGCACTTTTTTTGCAATTTCACCGCACTTGGAATTTTTTTCCCGTTTTCTAGTACATGACATGGTAAAACCAATGATGTTGTTCAAAAGTACAACTCGTCCCGCAAAAAATAAGCCGTCACATGGCCATATTGACGGAAAAATAAAAAATTATGGCTCTGGGAAGGAGGGGAGCGAAAAACGAAAACACAAAAACGAAAAAGGGCCGCGACTTGAAGGGGTTAAAGTAGGGACCGCAGACAGGCTTCAAAGGCCTAACATAAGAAAATGGGCTGGCTGTAGGCACTTTATAATTGGTTCCAGGGGTACACGGGCAGCAGTGGTCTGGTCAGTGGAGGACTAGTGGAAGGAGGGACCGCAGACAGGCTTCAAAGGCCTAAAATAACAAACAATAGGCTCATGGCAGTTTTACAGCGGTTACATGGATACACGGGCAGGCAGCTTGGTGGTCAGTGGAGGAGTATTTAAAGTAGGGACCGCAGACAGGCTTCAAAGGCCTAACATAAGAAAATGGGCTGGCTGTAGGCACTTTATAATTGGTTCCAGGGGTACACGGGCAGCAGTGGTCTGGCCAGTGGAGGACTAGTGGAAGGAGGGACCGCAGACAGGCTTCAAAGGCCTAACATAAAAAAATGGGCTGGCTGTAGGCACTTTATAATTGGTTCCAGGGGTACACAGGCAGCAGTGGTCTGGCCAGTGGAGGACTAGTGGAAGGAGGGACCGCAGACAGGCTTCAAAGGCCTAACATAAAAAAATGGGCTGGCTGTAGGCACTTTATAATTGGTTCCAGGGGTACACGGGCAGCAGTGGTCTGGTCAGTGGAGGACTAGTGGAAGGAGGGACCGCAGACAGGCTTCAAAGGCCTAAAATAACAAACAATAGGCTCATGGCAGTTTTACAGCGGTTACATGGATACACGGGCAGCTTGGTGGTGAGTGGAGGAGTAGTGCAAGGAGTGTCTGTCCCAGTACTCCCAAAATATAAATAGATGTTAATGTCTCGCAAAACAACCAAAACAAAAAAAAAGGTGGCATACTTAGGTACAGGGGTGGGCTCATCTGCTGAGTTTCTGACATAGTAATTTGGCAGTAACTATTTAATGGTGCCAATATAGGACACAGACACAGACTACTTTAAGTTGCATCGTAGATGTCTACAAATTTGTATTGTCAGTGCCAGACATTGAATGATGTCAGCAAATAGACTAAAGATTGGTGGAGCTGTGCGACATAATTTTGCATGTGGTAGAGCACATTTTGAGCTGGGGTAGGGGGGAACTCTCTAGAGGCCGGCGGGACCGCCCCAGGGCCCCTCATGTTACAACGGTGTGTCTGACGTTGGGTGTGCACCACCACCGCCAGAGACACTACATTGTACTATGAGGGACCCAGTAGCAATGCCGTCAACCAAAAGCGAGCACACCCACCTCTTCAGACAAACAGCAGTCTCACGGGTGCTTGCGCCAAGTCGCGATACCACGGCCCCGTGTGGGGAGTTTGGCCATTTAGGGAGGTGTAAACATGTCGTATGCTGTACAATCAGCTGCAGCAAATTAGACATTAGAAAAGTAATTCATAGGCAAGAGCCTTTCATAGGAAAGCTAGGTGTCGGCCGGGCAAGGTGGGGCAAAAGATTTCGAAATCCAGTTGTGGTTCATTTTAATGAATGTTAGATCGTCAACATTTTGGGTAGCCAGACGAGTCCTTTTTTCGGTTAATATTGAACCTGCAGCACTGAATACTCTTTCTGATAGGACACTTGCTGCCGGGCAAGCAAGCTCCTGCAATGCATATTCTGCCAATTCTGGCCAGGTGTCTAATTTGGAGGCCCAGTAATCAAATGGGAATGACGGTTGAGGGAGAACATCGATAAGGGATGAAAAATAGTTAGTAACCATACTGGACAAATGTTGTCTCCTGTCACTTTCAATTGATGCAGCAGTACCTGTCCTGTCTGCAGTCATAGCAAAATCACTCCACAACCTGGTCAGAAAACCCCTCTGTCCAACGCCACTTCTGATGTGTGCACCCCTAACACTCCTAGTCTGCTGCCCCCTGGAGCTCGTGTGAGAACGATCACGTGCGCTGTGTGCTGGGAATGCCTGAAGCAAACGGTCAACAAGAGTTGATTGTTTGGTTGCTAATATTAGTTCCAAGTTCTCATGTGGCATAATATTTTGCAATTTGCCTTTATAGCGTGGATCAAGGAGGCAGGCCAACCAGTAATCGTCATCGTTCATCATTTTCGTAATGCGTGTGTCCCTTTTTAGGATACGTAAGGCATAATCCGCCATGTGGGCCAAAGTTCCAGTTGTAAAATCTCCGGTTGTGATTGGTTGAGGGGCAGTTGCAGGCAAATCTACGTCACTTGTGTCCCTCAAAAAACCAGAACCCGGCCGTGACACGCAACCAATTTCCTGTGCCCCCGGGAAAGGTTCGGCATTAAAAATATACTCATCCCCATCATCCTCCTCGTCCTCCACCTCCTCTTCGCCCGCTACCTCGTCCTGTACACTGCCCTGACCAGACAATGGCTGACTGTCATCAAGGCTTTCCTCTTCCTCTGGTGCAGACGCCTGCTCCTTTATGTGCGTCAAACTTTGCATCAGCAGACGCATTAGGGGGATGCTCATGCTTATTACGGCGTTGTCTGCACTAACCAGCCGTGTGCATTCCTCAAAACACTGAAGGACTTGACACATGTCTTGTATCTTAGACCACTGCACACCTGACAACTCCATGTCTGCCATCCTACTGCCTGCCCGTGTATCCTCCCACAAATAAATAACAGCACGCCTCTGTTCGCACAGTCTCTGAAGCATGTGCAGTGTTGAGTTCCACCTTGTTGCAACGTCTATGATTAGGCGATGCTGGGGAAGGTTCAAAGACCGCTGATAGGTCTGCATACGGCTGGCGTGTACAGGCGAACGTCGGATATGTGAGCAAAGTGCACGCACTTTGAGGAGCAGGTCGGAGAACCCAGGATAAGTTTTCAATAAGCACTGCACCACCAGGTTTAAGGTGTGAGCCAGGCAAGGAATGTGTTTCAGTTGGGAAAGGGAGATGGCAGCCATGAAATTCCTTCCGTTATCACTCACTACCTTGCCTGCCTCAAGATCTACTGTGCCCAGCCACGACTGTGTTTCTTGTTGCAAGAACTCGGACAGAACTTCCGCGGTGTGTCTGTTGTCGCCCAAGCACTTCATAGCCAATACAGCCTGCTGACGCTTGGCAGTAGCTGGCCCATAATGGGACAACTGGTGTGCAACAGTGTCATCTGCCGATGGAGTGGTTGGCAGACTGCGTTCTGTGGAAGAGCTGTAGCTTCTGCAGGAGGACGAGGAGGAGGAGGAGGAGGGGGTGCGAACGCCTACAGCCAACTGTTTCCTAGACCGTGGGCTAGGCACAACTGTCCCTAAATTGATGTCGCCTGTGGACCCTGCATCCACCACATTCACCCAGTGTGCCGTGATGGACACATAACGTCCCTGGCCATGCCTACTGGTCCATGCATCTGTAGTCAGGTGCACCTTTGTACTCACAGATTGCCTGAGTGCATGGACGATGCGCTGTTTAACATGCTGGTGCAGGGCTGGGATGGCTTTTCTGGAAAAAAAGTGTCGACTGGGTAGCTCGTATCGTGGTTCAGCGTACTCCATCAGGGCTTTGAAAGCTTCGCTTTCAACTAACCGGTAGGGCATCATCTCTAACGAGATTAGTCTAGCTATGTGGGCGTTAAAACACTGTGTACGCGGATGCGAGGATAAGTACTTCCTTTTTCTAACCAGAGTCTCATGTAGGGTGAGCTGGACTGGAGAGCTGGAGATCGTGGAACTTTCGGGTGTGCCGGTGTACATGGCAGACTGAGAGACGGTTGGAGACGGTATTGTTTCCGCCGGTGCCCTAGATGCAATATTTCCTCCTACAAAACTGGTGATTCCCTGACCCTGACTGCTTTTGGCTGGCAAAGAAACCTGCACAGATACTGCCGGTGGTGCGGAAAATGGTGGCCTTACAGTGACGGAAGGGATGTTGCGTTGCTGACTAGCTTCATTGGCCGAGGGTGCTACAACCTTGAGGGACGTTTGGTAGTTAGTCCAGGCTTGAAAATGCATGGTGGTTAAGTGTCTATGCATGCAACTAGTATTTAGACTTTTCAGATTCTGACCTCTGCTTAAGCTAGTTGAACATTTTTGACAGATGACTTTGCGCTGATCAGTTGGATGTTGTTTAAAAAAATGCCAGACTGCACTCTTCCTAGACTCGGATCCCTTTTCAGGGATTGCAGACTGAGCTTTAACCGGATGGCAACGCTGTGCTCCAACAGGTTTTGGCTTTGACACGCGTTTTGGGCCAGATACGGGCCCGGCAGATGGAACCTGTTGCGATGTTGATGCCTGCTGCGGCCCCTCCTCCACCTCCGCTTCTGAACTACTGCCGCCTGCACCCTGTTCCCCCAATGGCTGCCAATCGGGGTCAATAACTGGGTCATCTATTACCTCCTCTTCGAGCTCGTGTGCAACTTCGTCTGTGTCACTGTGTCGGTCGGTGGTATAGCGTTCGTGGCGGGGCAACATAGTCTCATCAGGGTCTGATTGTGGATCTGTACCCTGAGAGGGCAATGTGGTGGTCTGAGTCAAAGGAGCAGCATAGTACTCTGGCTGTGGCTGTGCATCAGTGCACTCCATGTCAGAATATACTTGTAATGGGCATGGCCTGTTAAATGTTTCACTTTCTAAGCCAGGGACGGTATGTGTAAAGAGCTCCATGGAGTGACCCGTTGTGTCGCCTGCTGCATCCTTCTCTCTTGTTGTAGTTTTTGCTGAGGAGGACAAGGAAGCGACTTGTCCCTGACCGTGAACATCCACAAGCGACGCGCTGCTTTTACATTTACCAGTTTCGGAAGAGGAGGCAAAAGAGCTAGAGGCTGAGTCTGCAATGTAAGCCAAAACTTGCTGTTGCTGCTCCGCCTTTAAAAGCGGTTTTCCTACTCCCAGAAAAGAGAGCGTTCGAGGCCTTGTGTAGCCTGACGACGAAACTGGCTCCACAGCTCCAGACTTAGGTGGAATATTTTTATCCCCACGACCACCTGATGCTCCACTACCACTACCATCATTACCAGCTGACAATGAACGCCCACGACGACCTCTTGCACCAGACTTCCTCATTGTTTTAAAATCTTAACCAAAGTAACTTTATTTGTTGCTGTCAAACAACTTACACGGTGAGCTATAACTTCAGTATGATTTCAATATCCCTTAACAGGTTGGTGAGACCACAAGGAAAATCAGGCACAATGTTACACACTCTGTTTTCTGTGGCACAAAATCACAGAGATGACACACACGCAGGACTGTCACTCAAGCACTAATGTCAATATTAATCTCCCACCTAATTTATTTTTATTTTTTTCTCAGGGAGACTTTAGAAACCAAATAATATTAAAAAAAAAAAAAAAAAAAAAAAGGCTTTCTATGGCCCACTGAATGAGAGAGAGGTGGCACACCCAGGAGTCAAGACTGGCACACAAGCTGAAAGGGCAATATTACTCTCCCACTGTTTTTTTATGTATTTTTTGTTTTTTAAGGGAGACTTTAGAAACCCAATAATATTTAAAAAAATAAATAAATAGGCTTTCTATGGCCCACTGAATGAGAGGGAGAGAGGTGGCACACCCAGGAGTCAAGACTGGCACACAAGCTGAAAGGGCAATATTACTCTCCCACTGTTTTTTTATGTATTTTTTGTTTTTTAAGGGAGACTTTAGAAACCCAATAATATTTTAAAAAAAAAATAAATAGGCTTTCTATGGCCCACTGAATGAGAGGGAGAGAGGTGGCACACCCAGGAGTCAAGCCTGGCACACAAGCTGAAAGGGCAATATTACTCTCCCACTGTTTTTTTTATGTATTTTTTGTTTTTTAAGGGAGACTTTAGAAACCCAATAATATTTAAAAAAATAAATAAATAGGCTTTCTATGGCCCACTGAATGAGAGGGAGAGAGGTGGCACACCCAGGAGTCAAGACTGGCACACAAGCTGAAAGGGCAATATTACTCTCCCACTGTTTTTTTATGTATTTTTTTTTTTTTCAGGGAGACTTTAGAAACCAAATAATATTAAAAAAAAAAAAAAAAAAAAAATAGGCTTGCTATAGCCCACTGAATGAGAGATAGCACACACAGCAGTGGCACACAAGCCCTGACTGAGGCCAATATTTTTCTCCCACTGATTGATGTAGTGTTTTTGTGTTGAGGTAGAATTTAGAACACAAATCACGGAAAAAATAAATAGGCTTTCTATGGCCCACTCAGTGAGAGATGGCACACACAGGGATGGCACTGTAGCAGAAATGCCAATCTTAATCTCCCACAAAAAAAAAAAAAAAAAAAACAGGGACTGTCCTACAATTACTATCTCCCTGCAGTAATGTAAGCCAGGTATGGCAGGCAGCAATAGGAGTGGACTGATGCACAAATTAAATAAAAAGTGTGGACAAACAAAAAAGATAGCTGTGCAGAAAGGAAGGAACAAGAGGATATGTGCTTTGAAAAAAGCAGTTGGTTTCCACAGTGGCGTACACACAGCAATACAGCTATCACGGAGCCTTCTAGGGCAGCCCAATGAGCTACAGCGCTGAGGGAAAAAAAAAAAAAAATAGCTTCCACAGTCCCTGCACACCGAAGGTGGTGTTGGACAGTGGAAATCGCTGCAGCACAAGCGGTTTGGTGGTTAGTGCACCCTGCCTAACGCTCTCCCTGCTTCTGACGAAGCGGAAGCAACCTGTCCCTAAGCTCAGATCAGCAGCAGTAAGATGGCGGTCGGCGGGAACGCCCCTTTATAGCCCCTGTGACGCCGCAGACAGCAAGCCAATCACTGCAATGCCCTTCTCTAAGATGGTGGGGACCAGGATCTATGTCATCACGCTGCCCACACTCTGCGTTCACCTTCATTGGCTGAGAAATGGCGCTTTTCGCGTCATTGAAACGCGACTTTGGCGCGAAAGTCGCGTACCGCATGGCCGACAAGCACAGGGGTCGGATCGGGTTTCATGAGACGCCGACTTAGCCAAAAGTCGGCGACTTTTGAAAATGATCGACCCGTTTCGCTCAACCCTAGTCCTTAGCGTCGAATCCTCCTGGAGGGGCACTGGACAGTCCCGTTTTCTGGGTAAGTAGAGTAGCTGGAGTCAATAGCAAGGGCTCCTCAGGGTCGTTAGGAACTGGAACCAAGGGTGTGTAATGCCACTGCTTTGGATGAACTGATCTCCTGATTCGTAGCACTCTGTTATTGACATAAACGTAGAATCGCCTGGTTTCGTTGTGGATATATCCCAGGACTACTTTGCTGTCCGAGTAGAACTTGGCCTGTGTCAGGTCGATATCCATTTCGGATGTGATGAACTCTGCTAACTCAATGGCTAGGACTGCGGCACAAAGCTCTAACCTGGGTATAGTGTGCTCTGGTTGTGGTGCGAGTTTGGCCTTTCCCATAATGAAACCAATGTGGCACTGACATTTGGAATCTACAGTTCTCAGGCAACAGCGGCAATCGCTTTGACAGAAGCATCTGCAAATACGTACAGTCTTTGGCTTTGTATTTCAGTAGATGGCACAGGGGCGTATGGTCTTGGCACATTCAGGTTGGAGAGTGCCGCTAACGAGTTCTTCCACTCTTCCCACTGGATCCTCTTATCAGGTGGCAGAGGTGCATCCCAGTCAGATGTTTCCCTAGTTAAGTCTCTTAGTAGGGCCTTGCCTTGTATAGTAACAGGAGCTGCGAAACCCAAGGGATCGTACAGACTATTGATGGTAGACAGGACGCCTCTACGTGTGAAAGGCCTTTCTTCCTGGTTGACCTGAAAGGTGAAAGTGTCTGACTGTAGATTCCAGAGAAGCCCAAGGCTGCGTTGCATTGGTGCGGGGTCTGACCCCAGGTCCAGGTCTCTGAGACCATTACATAGGTCCTGAGAAGGGAACGCTTCCATGAGTTCTTGGCTGTTTGAGGCTATTTTATGAAGCCTAAGGTTCGAGCAGGCAAGCATGTCCTGGGCTCTCCTGAGAAGACTGATGGCAGTCTCAATTGAAGGCATTGCTTTGAGACAGTCGTCGACATAAAAGTCCTTTTCTATGAATCTTCTGACATCTTCTCCGTATTCTGCTTCTCCTTCCTGAGCTGACCTTTTGAGTCCGTAAATGGCGACGGCAGGGGAAGGACTGTTGTCGAAGATGTGCACTCTCATGCGGTACTCTGTGACTTCTTTAGTAGGATCATTGTCTCTGTACCAGAAGAATCTTAGGAAGTTCCTGTCTCTCTCTCTCACAAGGAAACAATGGAACATTTGCTGGATGTCAGCGATGAAGGCAATGGAATCCTTACGGAAGCGCATAAGTACTCCCAGCAGTTTGTTATTGAGGTCTGGTCCTGTTAGTAGAACGTCATTTAGGGAGACATCATTAAATTTGGCACTGGAATCGAACACGACTCTAATCTGGCCTGGTTTCTTAGGGTGGTATACTCCGAACATGGGTAGGAACCAGCATTCTTCAGAGTCTTTGAGAGTGGGAGCTAGTTCTGCGTGACAGTTTTCAAAAATCTTTGACATGAAGGAGAAAAAGTGATCTTTCATCTCTGGTTTCTTTTGCAGATTACGTTTGAGAGAGGAGAAACGTTGTAATGCCTGATTTTTGTTGTTCGGTAGACGTGGTCTGTGGGTTTTGAAGGGAAGAGGTGCGACCCAGCTGTTGGTCTCATCTTTAACGAGTCCCTTGTCCATTACCTCTAAGAACAACTTGTCCTCTACCGACATTGCCACTTGGTTGTCCTGTTTAGTTCTCTGGAAGACTGTGCACCCTAACTGATCCTCATAGCTTCCCGACACTATACTGCTGTCGTGAGTAAAGTCTATTAAATGATTGGGCAGTTGGATGCTGTGTGGCAGTTCCCTGACATGGAACTCATTGTTACAAGGTTGAAACAGAGATGGTCGTCCTTTCTCCAATGTATTTGTCAGCATGCTTGTCACAGAAGATGGGGCGTGCATGTGTCCCAAGCATACGTTGCCAATTATGACCCATCCTAGGTCTAGCTTTTGGGCATAGGGAGCATTGTGGAGTCCATTGATATGACGTCTCACTTTATGAACCTGCAGGATATCTCTCCCCAACAGCAGAATTATCTGGGCCTGATGGTCGAGTTCTGGTATAAGGTGTGCTATTTGCTTTAAGTGAGCGTGATGGATTGCTACATCTGGCGTAGGGATTTCAGATCTGTTGTCTAGGATCTGGTTACATTCGATGATCGTATGTAGTGGTAGGCAGAATTGTCCGTCTAATGACTTGATTTGGTAGTCTGTAGCTTTCCTGCCTGCTGTTGTCACAGTACCTGCACATGTCTTTAATGAGTAGGGAGTGCTTGGCCCTTTGATGTTGAATAGGTCAAAGAAAGTTGATCTAGCCAAGGATCGATTACTTTGATCATCCAAGATAGCATACAGTCTTACAGCCTGGTCTCTATGACCTTTTGGGTATACTCTGACAAGGCATATTTTTGAACAGGACCTACTGTCTATTGTCCCTTTGCAGACCTCGGTACATTGTGAAGTGATCTCTGGCGTAGCTGTATCAGTGTTCCTTTCCTCCCCGCCATGCTCACTGTCAGCTGGCGTGTTTTGTGCACTCCATGGAGCTGGGCCTGGGTGTAGAGCAGTGTTATGGTCTGTGGTGCCACATTCTGTGCATTTTACACTGACCTTGCAGTCCTTGGCGAGATGAGTTGTGGACGAGCAGCACTTGTAGCAGATACCGTTCTCTTTCAGGAAGCTTCTGCGGTCTGGCATAGATTTTCCTCTGAAGGCTCTGCATTTCAGGAGAGGATGAGGCTTCTGATGAAGTGGGCACTGCTTGTCAGGGTCCTGCACCTTTGTCTCTGATTGGGAGCAGCCAGCAGACCTGTAATTAGAACCTGGAGAAGAAACATAAGTCTTGTGTACTGCCACAGATGTTCTGCGTGGATTTGCAGGTGGTGACGGTGTGGCATATGGCATTGCAAAGTCAAAGCTAGGATCGTTTCTAATTCTCGCTTGTTGGTGTATAAAGTCTACAAAAACGGAGAAGGGAGGAAATGGAACACTGTGTTTGTATTTGTACGTGGAACCATGTGTGAGCCACCTCTCCTGTAGATTGTAGGGCAACTTCTGGACTATAGGGTTAACACCTCTGGCTGTGTCGAGAAATGCAAGTCCCTGTAGGTCGTCCTCGTATTTGGCAACTTGGACTTCCTTTAGTAGGTCGCTTAGCTCTCTAAGTTTCTGGAGACCTTTGTTAGAAATTTTAGGAAAGTCATCGATTCTTTTGAACAAGGCTCTTTCTATTACTTCTGCTGAGCCGTAACACTCATCCAGCCTCTTCCAGATCTCTTTGAGGCCGGTCTCAGGGCGGTTTATATTAATGTCTCTGATCCTTACTGCGTGTTTGACTGACTCTCCTCCCAGGTATTTGACTAACAGGTCTATCTCTTCCCTGTGTTGTAGCCCCAAGTCTCTAATTACATTTTGGAAGGAAGCTTTCCAAGCTCTGTAACCTTCAGCTTGGTCAGTGAATTTCATGAGTCCCTTGGCAACCAGTTCACGTCGTGTGAAGAACTTGGCAAATTCTGTTGTGAACCGGTTGTCGGTGGAGTACACTGGTGATGGATCGCCCTGATAGTGATGTGAGGTGCGTTCATACCTGTTAGTGTCCTCAGGGTGGCGCCAGCCGGTGTCGTATTGCTTCGGTCTGACGTACGGTGTGTCAGCAGGGTGATCCACGTTGGTTACCTGGTGAGGGGCAAGGTAGTCATTAGCAGAGTCGTTTTGTCTCACGTTTTCGAGTTTGTTTCTGTCCTGGAGCTGAGCCTCGTGGTGACTCTCGCTCACTTCGCTGGAGACGTCGTATTCTCGTTCTGGTGCTGGTTCAGGGTTATAGTTTGGATCAGGAAGTTCATTAACATACTGAGATGTGCGTTGTGGTGTGTCTTGTAGTGGAAACTCCAGACTTGACGTACTGCTTTGGCTATGCAGCTTGGGGCTTTGCGCGGCTTCTAGCGATTCCGCTTCAGCGAGGGCTGCGGCAGCTTCCCTTTTTGCTGCTAGGCTTTCTAAGGCGGCATCCACACGTGCCTTTTCTAACTGCATCCTTCTCTCTTGATCGGCTCTCTCATGATCTATGCGTGCTCTCTCTAAGCGTGACCTTCTCTCTTCATCATCTAGGCGTGCTTTTTCTAATTTAAGTTGCATCTCTTGGTCAGCAAAGCTCGCTCGTATTTTGGCGGCTTCAGCATTTGCGCGGGCAATGGCAACCGCGCTGGTGATGGATGTTGTCTTTGAGGAAACGGAAGTAACAGATCTTGTTCTATGCGATTTGTGAGACATGGTGTCTTGGGAAAGTGCTTGGCTGTGCAGAGATTGCTGTAGCTGTATTTAGTCTCTGAGTAGCCGGTGACTTGAATCCCACTAGTTGGATGGCTGCCGTTTCACTGTTCTGTCCTCACTAAATGAGGCAGGCTCATTGTAGCTATCCAGTCAGCTAAACCGCTATACCGGGGTCCAATAAGGAGACTGTGGTTGAGTCTGTGCTTTGTTAAACGTAGTGGTATATTGATGCGGTGAAACTGTGAACAATGATATACATGGAATCAGTACATGGTATAGAACGATACATACTACACATGATAAACATTATGCATTACATTTAGAAGGCTAGTAACTGAACTAGGAGTGCAACTGGTTAAGCTAGGCTAATATAGAGCAGAAATATCTAGAGAAAAAACATAAAGACATACCGGCAATGCAATCGCAAGGGGAATGAAGTGTAAGCGTCTTCCCTGGAAGGCAAACTAGAGGAAGTGAATGAAAACTGGAGGGAAATGTGGGCTGAGCTACCATAATGCATTGCAAAGGAGGATCAGACATAAAAAATACATAGCAGAAAAATAGAACAGTCAACATATCTCTGACCGCTAGAGGGAGCCAAAGCACTACAGATGAATAAAGGCATGAATATATCAATACTGTATACTGAGAAACTGCGATTATGCAAACAGATAATCAGAGGTAACAATTTAGATGGCGAAGACAGAACAATAATAAAATAAAGAAAATATATTTACTTTTATTTTTCCACTAGGTTTAGGGTTAGAACTAGGGTTAGAGTTAGGCTAGGGTATGTGCACACGGTGCGGATTTGTAGCAGTTTTCCATCAGGTTTACAGTACCATGTAAACCTATGGAAAACCAAATCTGCTGTGCCCATGGTGCGGAAAATACCGTGCAGAAACGCTGCATTGTATTTTCCACAGCATGTAAATTCTTTGTGCAGATTCCGCAGCGTTTTACACCTGTTCCTCAATAGGAATCCGCAGGTGAAATCCGCACAAAAAACACTGGAAATCCATGGTAAATCCACAGGTAAAACGCAGTGCATTTTACTTGCGGATTTTTCAAAAATCTCACACGAATCCGCAACGTGGGCACATAGCCTTAGGGTTAGGGTTGGAATTAGGGCTAGGGTTGGAAATAGGGTTAAGATTAGGCTTGTGGTTAGGGTTAGGGACGGGTTGTGGTTAGGGTTGGGATTAGGGTTAGGCTTAGGGTTGGGATTAGGGTTAGGGGTGTGTCGGGGTTAGGGTTGTGGTTAGGGGTGTGTTGGGATTAGGGTTGGGATTAGGGTTAGGGGTGTGTTGGGGTTAGTGTTGGAGTTAGAATTGAGGGGTTTCCACTGTTTAGGCACATCAGGGGTCTCCAAACGCAACATGGCGCCACCATTGATTCCAGCCAATCTTGCGTTCAAAAAGTCAAATGGTGCTCCCTTCCGTCTGAGCCCTGACATGCGCAAAACAGTGGTTTACCCCCACATATGGGGTATCAGCATACTCAGGACAAACTGGGCAACAACTATTGGGGTCCAATTTCTCCTGATACCATTGCGAAAATAAAATAAATTGCTTGCTAAAACATAATTTTTGAGGAAAGAAAAATTATTTTTTATTTTCACGGCTCTGTGTTATAAACTTCTGTGAAGCACTTGGGGGTTCAAAGTGCTCACCACACATCTAGATAAGTTCCTTGGGGGGTCTAGTTTCCAAAATGGGGTCAATTGTGTGGGGTTTCTACTGTTTAGGCACATCAGGGGCTCTGCAAACGTAACATGATTCCTGCAGACCATTCCATCAAAGTCTGCATTCCAAAACGTCACTACTTCCCTTCTGAGCCCCGACGTGTGCCCAAACAGTGGTTCCCCCCACATATGGGGTATCAGCGTACTCAGGACAAACTAGACAACAACTTTTGGGGTCCAATTTCTCCTGTTACTCTTGTGAAAATAAAAAATTGAGGGCTAAAAAATAATTTTTGAGGAAAGAAAAATGATTTTTTATTTTCACGGCTCTGCGTTATAAACTTCTGTGAAGTGTTGTGAATTCCGCTCTTGGGCTCCCTCCGGTGGTTGTAAGTGGCATTTTTGCGAGTTCTGCTCTTGGGCTCCCTCTGGTGGTTTTAAGTGGTACTGCTGCTCCTTGGATTTAGTAGTCAGCAGCTGCTTCCACTGATTGTCTTTCTGGCTCGACTATTTAGCCTGGTTCTATCCTTCAGCCTGTGCCAGTTGTCAATGGTTCCTGGTTTGATTCACATCTCTGTTTGGATTTCCTTGATATTGTGACCAGTTCAGCAAAGATAAGTCCTTGCTTTGTTCTTTTGCAGTCCACTTGTTGTGGACTTAATCTTTCTGCACTTTCTATGTTTTTTCTAGTCCAGCTTGTCAGTATGGATTTATTCAGTTAAGCTGGAAGCTCTGGGAAGCAGATTTACCCTCCACACCTTTAGTCAGGTGTGGAGATTTTTGTAAACTCTGTGGTGGATTTTTCTAGTTTTTAATACTGACCGCACAGTATTCTTTCCTGTTCTTTTTATATAGTTAGACTGGCCTCCTTTGCTACATCCTGGTTTCATTCTGCGTATGTCATTTCCCTCTCCACTCAGTCAATATTTGTGGGGGGCTGTCCTATCCTTTGGGGATTTTCTCTGAGGCAAGATAGCTTTCCTGTTGCTATCTTTAGGGGTAGTTAGTCCTCCGGCTGTAACGAGGTGTCTAGGGAGTGACAGGAACATCCCACGGCTACTTCTAGTGTTGTGTTAAGCTCAGGAACTGTGGTCAGTACAGGTACCACCTCCTCCAGAGCACGTCCCATGTTGCTCCTAAACCACCAGTTTATAACAGTGAAGCACTTGGGGGTTTAAAGTGGTCACCGCACATCTAGATTAGTTCCATGGGAGGTCTAGTTTCCAAAATGGGGTCACATGTGGGGGAGCTCCAATGTTTAGGCACACAGGGGCTCTCCAAACGCGACATGGTGTCCGCTAACGATTGGAGCTAATTTTTCATTCAAAAAGTCAAATGGCGTTTCCTTCCCTTCCGAGCCCTGCCGTGTGCCCAAACAGTGGTTTACCCCCACATGTGAGGTATCAGTGTACTCAGGAGAAATTGCCCAATATATTTTAGGATCCATTTAATTTTGTTGCCCATGTGGAAATGAAAAAAATTGAGGCTCAAAGAAATTTTTTGTGAAAAAGTACTTTTTCACATTTACGGATCAATTTGTGAAGCACCTGGGGGTTCAAAGTGCTCACTATGCATCTAGATAAGCTCCTTGGGGGGTCTAGTTTCCAAAATGGGGTCACTTGCGGGGGAGCTCCAATGTTTAGGCACACGGGCTCTCCAAACGTGACATGGTGTCTGCTAAAGATTGGAGCCAATTTTTCATTGAAAAAGTCAAATGGCACTCCTTCCCTTCCGAGCCCTGTTGTGCGCCCAAACAGTGATTCCCCCCATATGGGGTATCGGCGTACTCAGGACAAATTGTACAATAACTTTTGGCGTTTAATTTCTCTTTTTACCCTTGAGAAAATTAAAAAAAATGTTGCTAAAAGATTTTTGTGACTAAAAAGTTAAATGTTCATTTTTTTCTTCCACGTTGCTTCTGCTGCTGTGAAGCACCTGAAGGGTTAATAAACTTTTTGAATGTGGTTTTGAGTACCTTGAGGGGTGCAGTTTTTAGAATGGTGTCACTTTTGGGTATTTTCAGCCATATAGACCCCTCAAACTGACTTCAAATGTGAGGTGGTTCCTAAAAAAAAATGGTTTTGTAATTTTCGTTGTAAAAATTAGAAATTGCTGGTCAAATTTTAACCCTTAACTTCCTAGCAAAAAAAATGTTGTTTCCAAAATTGTGCTGATGTAAAGTAGACATGTGGGTAATGTTATTTATTAACTATTTTGTGTCACATAACTCTCTCGTTTAACGGAATAAATATTCAAAATTTGAAAATTGTGAAATTTTCAAAATTTTCGCCAAATTTCCATTTTTTTCACAAATAAACGCAAAAATTATCGACCTAAATTTACCACTAACATGATGCCCAATATGTCACGAAAAAACATTTTCAGAACCGCTAGGATCCGTTGAAGCACTCCTGAGTTATTACGTCATAAAGGGACACTGGTCAGAATTGCAAAAAAAGGACAGTTCATTAAGATCAAAAAAGGCTGGGTCATGAAGGGGTTAAATCCCCCTTGTTCACATCTGGCAGCTGTCAATTTGCCTCCAACACTTTTCTATTCACTTTTTCCCCATTATGTAGATAGGGGCCAAATTGTTTGGTGAATTGGAAAGCGCGGGGTTAAAATTTCACCTCACCACATAGCCTATGACGCTCTCGGGGTCCAGACGTGTGACTGTGCAAAATTTTGTGGCTGTAGCTGTGATGGTGCAGATGCCAATCCCGGACACACACACACACACACACACACACACACACACACACACACACACACACACACACACACACACACACACACACACACACACACACACACACACACACACCTTTATATATTAAATAAATACACTTAAATTAACAGTTCCTCAGAGTGAGCAGAATCATAGCTCTACCAGTGTGCAAAGAAATTCTTTTGTCCAAATTGCACTCAGATCCTTGAGGCTATGTGCACGCATTGCGGATTTTGCTGCGGATCCGCTGCAGTTTTTCATGAGTTTACAGTACCTTGTAAATGTATGGAAAACAAAATCCGCAGTGCACATGCTGCGGAAAATACCGTGCGGAAAATCCGCACAAATAACGCTGGAAATCCGCAGTAAATCCGCGGGTAATTCGCAGGTAAAACGCAGTGCGTTTTACCTGCATATTTTTCAAAAACTAAGCTGAAAAATCTGCACAGAAATCCGCAACGTTTTCGCATTGCCTGAATAACAGAAGATAAAGTAAGTGATACAAGGAACATCAATCCAATTATAAAGTGTCTGCATTCTGCCAAGAGTATGTGCAAAAGTGCATGTGTGCAAAGTATCTCTAGTAGCGTTTCAGTACAGTATAGGGAATAGGAGACCGTGATCAGCTGTATTATATGCGGCAGATACCTGTAATTTTTATAAATCCCATCCATAAGTACGCAGCGTCAAACCAGCAGCAATTCCTCAACGTGGCAGCATACCCTAAGGGCTCGCTCAAATGAGAGTATAACTTGGACGAGTGCAATCGAATAACAAAGGAATTGGACTCATATGATTCGATTTATGCAGCGCAGATCTGTGCTTTTTATCACATGTATTCTGCGTGAGAAAAATAAAATCTCAGGATGCTGCGATTTGACTCTGAAATTGGATGTGTCAAAAAAAAAAAAAAAATCACACAAGCATATAAAAACATCTGTCCCATCCTCATTCCGGATAGTGGGGATTTTTTCTCATTTGTCATCCGTTCGTTGTCCATTGATATGGTTTTTTACTCAGCAGCTATTAATCTTTTACAGGACACCTTACAGAATTGCAATGTATCTGTAAAAACTGAATGCCATACTGATGATCACACTCAGCCGAATTTAGAGTGAAATTCCAGCATGCAGCGACTTTTTATTTTTTTCTCCACAGGCAGATTCTGTCAGTAAAAACAATCGGCCATCTGCACTGCCTTATTGATTTATGTGGGTCAGTAAGAATCCAATAAGAATCAGATAGATCTCGTCTGAGTAGTACACTGTTGTCCCTGTGGTGAGAAACCTTCCGCCACTAAGAGCCACCACATAATTTTTTATTATTTCTTAAATTGTATTGTTTAACCCCTTCACGCCGTGGCCATTTTTCGTTTTTGCGTTTTCGTTTTTCTCTCCCCTCCTTCCCGGAGCCATAGCTTTTTATTTTTCCATCAATATGGCCATGCGAGGGCTTATTTTTTTGTGGGACGAGTTGTACTTTTGAACGACAACATTGGTTTTACCATATTGTGTACAAGAAAACGGGAAAAAAATTCCAAGTGTGGTGAAATTGCAAAAAAAGTGCAATCCCACACTTGTTTTTTGCTTGGCTTTTTTGCTAGCTTCACTAAATGCTAAAACTGACCTGATATTATGATTCTCCAGGTCACTACGAGTGCATAGACACCTAACATGTCTAGGTTATATTTTTATCTAAGTAATGAAAAAAAATTCAAAACTTTGCTTAAAAAAAAAAAAAAAAAAGCGCCATTTTCCAATACCCGTATTGTCTCCATTTTTCGTGATCTGGGGTCGGGTGGGGGCTTACTTTTTGCGTGCTGAGCTGACGTTTTTAATGATACCACTTTTGTGCAGATACGTTCTTTTGATCGCCCGTTATTGCATTTTAATTCAATGTCACGGCGACCAAACAAAAACTTAATTCTGGAGTTTCAAATTTTTTTTTTTCTCGCTACACTGTTTAGCGATCAGGTTAACCCCTTTCTGCCAGCTGACGGAATAGTACGTCAGCTGGCAGATCCCCCGCTTTAAGGTGGGCTCCGGCGGTGAGCCCACCTTAAAGCCGCAACATGTCAGCTGTGTTGTACAGCTGACATGTGCGCGCAATGAGCGCGAGCGGAATCGCGATCCGCCTGCGCCCATTAACTAGTTAAATGCTGCCGTCAAGCGCTGACAGCGGCATTTAACTAGCGCTCCCAGCCGCGCTGCCGGAAGTGCTCGCACTGCTGACCCCCGTCACATGATCGTGGGTCAGCAGTGCATTGCCATAACAACCAGAGGTCTCCTTGAGACCTCTATGGTTGTTGATGGCCGGTTGCTTTGAGCACCCTGTGGTCGGCGCTCAAAGTACACCTGCCTTTCTGCTACATAGAGGTGATCTGTATTTCACCTCTATGTAGCAGAGCCGATCGAGTTGTGCATGCTTCTAGCCTCCTATGGAGGCTATTGAAGCATGCCAAAATTAAGAAAAAAAAATGTTCAAAAATATAAAAAAAAAATAAAAAAAATATAAAAGTTCAAATCACCCCCCCCTTTCGCCCCAATCAAAATAAAACAATAAAAAAAAAAAAAATTAAACCTACACATATTTGGTATTGCCGCGTTCAGAATCGCCCAATCTATCAATAAAAACAAAGGATTAACCTGACCGCTAAATGGCGTAGAGAGAAAAAAAATCAAAACGCCAAAATTACGTTTTTTTGGTCGCCGCGACATTGAATTAAAATGCAATAACGGGCGATCAAAAAAACTTATCTGCACCAAAATGGTATCAATAAAAACGCCAGCTTGGCATGCAAAAAATAAGCCCTCACCCGACCCCAGATCATGAAAATTGGAGACGCTACGGGTATCGGAAAATCGCGCAATTTTTTTTTTTTATATATAGCAAACTTTGGATTTTTTTTTCACCACTTAGATAAAAAAATAACCTATACATGTTAGGTGTCTATGAACTCGTAAGGACCTGGAGAATCATAATGGCAGGTTAGTTTTAGCATTTGGTGAACCTAGCAAAAAAGCCAAACAAAAAACAGGTGTGAGATTACACTTTTTTTGCAATTTCATCACACTTGGAATTTTTTTCCCGTTTTCTGTTACACTGCATGGTAAAACCAATGGTATCAGTCAAAAGTACATCTCGTCCCGCAAAAAATAAGCCCTCACATAGCCATATTGACGGAAAAATAAAAAAGTTATGGCTCTGGGAAGGAAGTGAGAGAAAAACGAAAAAACGGAAAAAGCTCCGGGGGTGAAGGGGTTAATGCTTTTTTTTTTTTATTGATAGATCAGGTGATTCTGAACGTGGCGATGCCAAATTTTTACTTTTGCCATGCTTCAATAGCCTCCACGGGAGGCTAGAAGCTGGCACAACTCGATCGGCTCAGCTACATAGCAGCTATCATCAGAATTGCAGGCTTGCTATGAGCGCCGACCACAGGGTGGCGCTCACAGCAGGCCGGCATCAGTAACCATAGAGGTCTCAAGGACCTCTATGGTTACCATCCTGATGCATCGCTGACCCCCGATCATGTGACAGGGGTCGGAGATGCACTCATTTCTGGCCGCGCGGCCGGAAGTGGTAGTTATATGCCGCTGTCAGCATTTGACAGCGGCATTTAACAGGTTAATAGCGGCAGGTGAATCGCAATTTCACCCGCCGCTATTGCGCGCACATGTCAGCTGTACAAAACAGTTGACATGTCGCGACTTTGATGTGGGCTCACCGCCGGAGCCCGCATCAAAGAGGGGGAGACACGACATGTGCCGTACTAGTACGGTTGGCGCCCCCTGACGAAGGGTTCCGAAACGCGCGTCGGGGCGGACACCGGGACTCTGCAGCTGCCTGACACAAGACCTCCAGGGTGATGTATTTATCTGTTATCTTTTTGCCCTATTAAAGCCTCGTGTTGTGTTCATATTAATGTTACACCAACTGATACGTTATATTGTGATATTATTCCATGGCTGTGGGTGATTTTGTAGATAGGCCTTTGAGCCATTGGTCATTTAACCCTGTTGGTAATAATTGACCCTTAAATGTACACGGTGGTACTAAACATCTATTTGCTTTGGGTCAGCAGCTGCCCTCTCCGGGTGTCTTCATTCGTTATTTGTTTTTAAGATATTATTTGGGTGACTATGTTGTCACCATTGCCTCCTGATATTTGCACTTTAATAAAGCAATTTTACATAAAGACATAAAGTTATCCTTTTGAATTTTTTCCTCTCTTTTTTTGCTCTCATGTTGTTTATGATAACTGTCTTGAATCCAATACTAAGGCGGAAAATAGTGTTTTCTGGGAAGTACTACTAATTAGTATATGATTGGAATAATATCTTCCCAGATGGTATATTACAGTTATATTCTGCCGCTGGCTACCCCCTTCTTTTTTCAATTAGTACGGTTCATGTAGTGAAGGGGTTAAGATTATTGTGCTTGTTTTTATTATGTATACCCTGGAATAAATGGCGCTATAATAATTAAAAAAAAAAAAAATAATAATAATAATAATCTCTTTTGTAAGTAATTTTGCCCCATACACAACATCAACTAAATGAACCAGCCCCTTGACACTGTGCATAAAGTACATAGTCAACTCTCCAGTGGCACGACTCTGGGTCCTGGAATAATCCAAAGTGTCCATAATGCCACTAGCTTTACCCAGTAGAGGTATCACCTTTTAAAACTTCCATTCCTTTTCCATGTTTTCCCTTTCAGTAAAATATTTAGTGAAATAAATATTCTATAAATGTGCAGCTTGAGGGCACATCTCGCACCAGCTGTCATGTGGCGAGTTATCTTATGTGGCAGGAGGTCTTTGAACCTTCAAGGGCCGGTATGCGACTGATTCCAATGTACCCCCTATAGCTACTGCTCTGATAGTCCAGCAAACCTCTTATCTAAAAAAACTTTCCTCTTTTAGTATCATTTGGTTACAAAAGTGATAAATTAAACTGGCAAGAATACTGAAAGAAGACTGCAATAAGTTTCCTTTTGCTTGGCACGTAAACCAGCTAAATGTGTGTTCTGCTTGAAGAGGGAGAACGGATTGTAATGTATTGAAGCTCCTGGTAAAAGACAAAGGCCATAAAACACTTCTGTTTTTTTTTCAGTTGTATATTTTTCAGTACACTTGCAGCTCTTCTACCTACATATCAGTTATCACTACCAACTGCAGTGCCATAAAGTATCTGTACAGAGATATAGGTGCCATACTGTACACACTTTTCTTCACCATTTCTATGTTCATTGATCACTTCACTAATCCAGTTCTGTGATGAAGAGATGCTAATGTGCTCATTAGTCCCAATGATGATTTTCTGACCCGAAAAAAAAAATGTAAAGTTGGGAATTCACTTAACTGGTTTTATTTTAAAGATGCTACCTGAACCATGGGCTGCACAAATCAGACAGTCTGCATTATTGCGCCATGTATGTTTTACTCAGGCACACAGTGACTGTGAGGGCAGAAGTGCACAATAGGGTAAAACCCTAATATAGGAGACCATAAAAACAATAGGTTTGCTCACCTTGGGTGGCTGGGTGAAGACACAACCGCTATAAAGGTTTAGACAGCCCGTTGCCGCTGCCCTGTGATCCATCAGATTGAAATGACCAAAACAGGATAAAAATGCATTTAAAAATTGGCTGCAATGTGGGAAAGAAGCCTCTTGCTGCGATATTGTTAGAAGGATCTTTATCGTCTACTACGCGTTTCAATTCTGTACTGGCATCTTTATCAAGTGTAAGAAAGCCAACAGGACAACAAGATTTCCTGTTTTTATATAGAGGATAAAAACAGCAAATAATTAACTGGGTTGAAAGACAAAAAGAGCAATTGTAAGTAGTGATGGGCAAAAACTTGAATCTTTGGGTTCGGCTGAATATTTTAAAAAAAGGTTTGTTTGGGTACCAGGACAGTATTCGAACCTGAATCCGAACCCCATTCAGATGAACGAGGGGCCCGAACATCCGTTGTTTGACACGATGTCATATGCATGACAGCGTGGCAAACACTGCCTCTGATAGATGGTAAGATCATTACCGCCGGTCAGACAGCTTGAGCCAGCAGCTGTGATCGGCGATAAAAAGTTTACCTCCGGTCAAAGAGGCCTCGGATAATGAGTACTACTCTGCCTATGTCTGCTGCCTCAAATAACAGTGAGAGTATTCATGAGCCAGCACCTGCACTATAAATACATAAAAAAAGTGATGTGGAGTATTTCTATTTTTGATAACCAGCATTGTAAAAATGCAGCTGCGAGCTGCAACCCTCAGCTGTCAGATTTATCATAGTTGGTTGTGACGAATAGAGGGGGTCCCCACTTTTAAAAAAATATATAAATAATTAAAGAACACGTAATGGGGTCCCTCCCATTTTTGACAACCAGCCAAGCTAAGCAGACAGCTTGGTGCTGGTATTCTCAGGATGGTAAGGGGCCATGTATATTGCTCCCTCCAGCCTAAAAATAGTAGCCACCAGCCACGCCAGAAAAGGCACATCTATTAGATGGGCCAATTCTAAAGCTTTTCCTGGCTCGTCCCACTTGCCCAGCGGTGGTGACAAGAGTGGTTCATATTTGTTTATTTGAGATGAAAATGCACACCGTTTTACAAATTTATTTAAAAATAACAAACACATCTATACTCACCTGACACCCCCTTCCATTGTAGCCCTGTTCTCCTGTAAAAAAAATAAAATAAAAAAATAACAATATCCCTTACCTGTCCAACATGCTGTCTCACGCCGTATTCCATGTCTGTAATAATTGGTTTTCAAACTGGATAGTGCCAAGATGCGACTGTCCAGGCTGAAAACCGCGAGAGAGTGAGCTGCTGTGAGCGCAGCGTCTGTGACAATTTTTAGGCTGGGGCGAGCAATATCCATGGCACCTTACCAGCCTGGGAATGCCATCCCCCAGCTGTTTGCTTTAACTTGGCTGGTTGTCAAAAATGGGGGGACCCCACATCATTTATTTATAGCGCAGGCACTGGCTAATGAATGCTCCCATCAGCCGTGCCTACTCTTGCTGTTATTAGTGGCAGTAAGCGTAGACTGATGGGAATAATACTCACAGCAGACGACCTCTCTGTGACTAGAGGTAAACATTTTACTCCAGTTTTTGCTACTGGCGCTCTGACCGGCGGTAATATTCTTACCGATGATCAGAGCCACCGGTGTTTCTTGTGCTGTCATGCAGATGACAGTGTGGGAAACACCTGATGTTCTGAACCCGAACAGTAACACGGACCTCCTGGAGAAGTCAGTGTTCAGTGTCCGTGCCTGAACAGTAGTTGTTCGGTACAGACCCCAAACTCTACTGTTCGAGTTCGCTCATCACTAATTGTAAGTACACTGTGCTATGTACACTTCTCAAAAAAAGAAAGAGAACACTAAAATACCATATACTAGACATCACTGAATGTAGAGAAAATAGGAGACAAAGAAGCGCCAATAGGGTCTTATCCCAGGATTGTTTCCAATTATTTGCAAGAGAACTGCTCACCTGATGGTGCAGAGCAAAGCGTATAGATGTCAGCTGCTGCAGATCCACAGGTCGGCACTGCGACCTCTCAGAACCGTTATAATAGATAAATGAGGATGAAATTCACGCTGCTGTGACAAATGACGAATCCAGATATAGTTTTAAAATACTCCGGTGGTTTATTCACACTATATCTAGATTTGTCACAGCAGCGCAAATTTCATCCTCATTTATCTATTATAAAGATATCCCTGAATGAAATATTTCAGTTGTAAATCTTTATTCATTACATAGTGGAATGCATTTGTGTTCTTCCTGAGGCCGCAGCACTCTGATCAGTATCGCTGCTGATCAGAGTCTGTGCCAAGGAGGGACTTTTTCTTTTTTTAGCTAGATAGGTTAACGGACATCACAGTGTAAGTGATGTCCATCTTTTTTTTTTTTTATTTAGAAAAAAAAAAAAAAAATTAGCTTTTTAGGTAGGGAGGTAGCGTATTAACGTAACTGATGTCAGTGTTAGCAACGTCCACTTTTCTTTTAGGAAAAAAAATAGTACAGAGTACCTTTTTATAGATAAGGAGGTAGTGGACATCACAATGTTAGTGTTATTATTATTATTATTATTATTATTGTTATTATTTTTTTTTTAGAAAAAAATTGTTAGTATAGAGTAGTTTTATAGGGAGGGAGATGACAATTTTTTTTGTTTGTAAAAGAAAAACGCTATCACCCGGTAATTTCTTATCTAGTGCATTAGGGGAGCATATGTCACAGTGTTAGAGATATCCATTTTTCTTTTGCAAAAAAAGAATAATAATTAGTGCTGAGTAAGTTTTATAGGTAGTGTAGTGATCGTCACGGGAATTTTTTTACATATACTGATTTTTCTTTTCATTTTTTTTCTTCTAAGTGTTTCTTCTAAATTTTTCCTTTTTCCTTTTTTCTCTTCTTTTGTTCTCTCTACTTTTATTATAAATATTACCCTTTTACACAAGTCCCACACTTTAAATGTATAAAAGTACCATTTACACACCCATTGCCACTGTTTTGAAAAACAAAATAAAAATGGCCCATTCGTCAAGAAGACGTTATTCACCAGAGTTGGCATACACTTTCCTGGTCTCTGACATGAATTCAGGCAGTGAGGAAGATCCCACATTCCTCTATTGGTCCTCTGCCTTCTCCTACTCATCTAGTGAGGAGGGACCCCCAACAAGGCGCCATAATACCCAGTCAACCCCTTTCAGCATTCTATCCCATGTGGACTGAAACCCCCTGAAAATTATCAGCCTGTTATTCCAGATTTCATTGGCAGATCAGGAATCAAAGTTGATTCACAGATCTTGCTGAGAATCTGCCTCCAGGGCTTATTTAAATGAAAGTGGGTGCTACCAGTGTGAGACATGTAGATCAGGTGAGCAGACTGTCTGTCACTCATTACATGTTTCACACTGACACACCCTTTAATTTATAATAATCTCTGTAGATAGATTCTCGGGAAGATCAGTGTCCGACCTTAGATCTTAACAACTCATTTACATATTAAGAAAAATGTGGATTTCTCTCGAATAACAATTCACATCTCAGATATCAAGGTATCCTCTTATTCAGCTTCCTATGATCTACGTGCTTTATAGACGGCTTAGGAGGGTTGATCCTCCTGACAGATTCCCTTTACGTGTGGTGACAGTTTTCACGCGTTCTGGAGACACAGGCACACATAGACCGATTCAAGTGAATGGGTCTGTGCAAATGTCATTGAGTTTCCACGGACCGCGTGACCATGTGCCCCACAAGTAGACATGTCCATTTTTTACCGTCAGCACGGACCGCAAAACGTCCCGAACATGTGCGCTCGGATGACACACTGGGATGTCATCTGTGTGACATGCTGCAACACCAGTGAAGAAGCGCTACAGTAAGTGCTATTCCTGCTGCTGGGGGCTGAAGATGGCTCTCATCATTCTCCCCTGCTCTGCCAGCGATTAGGACAATCAGGGGAGATGATGAGAGTTATATTTGGAGCACCCCCAGATGCAGGGCCTCGGGGTACTTGGTACCGGGCCTCTCTGTCTCGGTCCTGGGGTTGTCTCGGTGGCTAGACCCGGTCCGTGACCCTGCTAAGGGGCGTCCAATGAAAGGTGTGATGGTGGTGCAAGTCGCGATGAATAACGAGGACACAGGGTTGCAGTCTCTTTACCTCTTTACTGAAGGCTTCAGGGTCCGCAATCCAGAGCACTGCTAACAGGGCTGGCTGAGACCGGCCGGTCCGAAGGCACATCCAGAGTTCCCTTTGCAGGTGGAAATCAGTGCCTACCTTCTAGCGCCTGTGTGTTGTAGTACCTCCCTGCTGAGCACCACGGGATAGTCCTCACAACTGTTGTGTCTGTTTCTGATGTTCTTCCTCACAACTCTCATTTCTGTTCTGATGTTCTTCTCCGTCCCCCAGATGATATGGCTAGGACGCACCCATATGACGGGTAGGCCTGGAGTTCTTCCGGGACCCTAGAGTCGCCCCTCTCCCACAATTGCCTCCTATGTCTTCTTAGGTGATTTAGGTGAGACAGCCAACCTAAAGTCAACTGCCCTGCAGCTGTTTGAAGTAATGCTTGGAGCCCAATACTTCCTCGGCGTTCTGGCCACCGGCTACGCGCCTCAGTAGGATGTTGCCACGATCTTAAGGCACGACTCCTTCTGGTTCTATTCTCCTTTGTGCTGTGATCTCGTTTTTCACTTCTCCACAATAAACCTTGCTTCTTATCCTTTCTTAAGATACCGCCGCAATCAGGTGCAGGCGCGGTTCCGTAATGATCTGTCCTTTTCGCTAGGCCTCTGTCAGGATCCCACCCCTGACAGGGACCCCCCTGAATCTTCCCCTGCAACACCCTCTGCCACAGGATGTTGCCTGGATCAAACCCAGTCAGCTTCTCCCTGACTTCATATCCAACCCCCAGTTTTACCAGATTGTGAGGAGTGGCCTAATACATAGAACCCTTTGCTCCCCCTGGAGGCCAGAGTGTGAAGTGTAATGTGTGACTGTGATACCTGGTCAGGTGAACTCCTTTAGTGCCATCAGACGTACCATCACTCCCCTTAGTGGCGGAGTGTCAGTACTGCAACGACCAGGACTCTGGGGCGATGCATATTCAAGTGAGAACGACAGCAGATGGCGGCTGATGGGACTATTACTCCCATCAGCCTACACCTGCTACCGGTAATAGCAGTGACAGCAGTTATTAGCGGCAGAAGGTGTAGGCTGACAGGAGTTTAAATAGATCTCCACCAGTGTGCATAAGATCAGATTTAACTCAGCCAGGCTGGGAACTACAAGTGTTGTCAGAAGATAGTAGTACTTGAAATTATAAGAATGGAGATAAGTTTTAATAGTGCTAAGTGTGAGATCAAAAGCAAATTTAATTTTCGTTTTTGGACACTTTTTAAGGCTGTGTTCACACCTACGCTGGAGACATTGGTAGTAGTCCCCACCCCAGACACCGTTATTTTTACACAAACAATTGATATAAGACTGAAGGACCCCATTATAATAAAGGTGTCCGGCATGCTGGGTGTGGGGATTTTCCTATGACAGAACTAAAATACAGAAATAACTAACACAGATGGGAATAAAGTCTTAGTTGCAACAAATGTTTCTTCCTCCTACTCAATAATGAAGTTGTAGTAGTGATTCAAATGATTATTTAGAGGTTGTAAAGTCACAACTAATCAGATCTACCTTAGGTAGCAGTTCACAATTATATAACTAAATCAGAGGCTTTCAAAGCCAAATCTGATTTCATATCTCTTTACTTGGATTAAAGTGTAGCACGATCTGCCTGAATTCCATCAAGGTTGCTCTGAAAATGTTTGCTGGCAGCATTCCCTATGTAGGGCATTCAAAATAACGGAATAACTGCTTGTTCCAAATCAAGTTGTTGGAATGCACTGATCCACACAAAAAGCCCTGGGCTTTCTTCCATTTTACCCTTAGCTAAAACTTTTCTGCTGTTTTCTGCCAAATTCCAACGCATTTATCACAACTGACAAAATCTTAGATATTCTTTTTATTTCAGACATCCCGAGGAAAAGACTGGAAAGTTGAGCGAAGTAATTCAGACACATTTATTTCATATTGTATGATGATTTTTTTTTTTTAAGAATACATGAATTGTATTGTGTATTGATTCTGTAGTTTTTGTTCTGTGATTATTACAGAGCGTTAATAATTAGGGATGAGAGGACTCGTGGATGTTTGTGTTTGACCGAACTTTCGTCCAAAGTTCAGATCAGGTACCAAAACTCTATCCAAACTTGAACTAGAACTCGAACCTCATAGAAGACAATGGGGACCCTTACTTTGGTGCTGTAAATTGGTTGTAAAAATGGCTAGGGGGCTGCCAAAAGGGAAGCACAATTTCTCTATCGCTTCTCCTGGAACTTCTGGGAGAAGTCCGTGTTCAGAGTTCGGCATCAAGACACTAAGTGTCAGGTACAAATCCCAAACTTTACACTTTGGGTTCTCTTATTTCTATTAATACCATCCATTTGTTTTGTAATGCAGCTTACACCATTTCAAAGAAATGACGTTGCCCTTTTGCTGAGCCGATACAAGACTCCTCATGACATGGTACAACAGATGCATGGCGTTTATATTCTCTTCATGGCTTCTTTGCCTGAGTAAGCCATTGTGGCTTTCTTCAAAACTCTAATGGACCTGAAGAGCTCCTCCATTTTTTTTTTAGTGCCATTGTCACTTGGTTTTATTTATTAGCAAGGGTCACAACTGTACCAATTACACATAGATGGCATGTTCTAGTGAATCCCATTCATGGTTGTGCTGAGATATTCTTAAGTCATTACTTATATATTCAATAGCTGATACCAGCCCTAAGTCTCAGTAGGAATCAGAATTAAATTACTATTTCTCTTCAGCAATAGCTAGGAAACTAATCAGTATGTTTGAGGAGAACCAAAAGAGAGCAGTATCCTTGAGCCTGATAGATCAGAGCATGGTGAGGAGGAGCTTGTGATCCACAGTGTTGAATGCTGCAGAGAGATCCAGGAAAATCAGAGGGGAGAAGTGACCATTAGATTTAGCTGTTAGTAGTTCATTTAGAGACTTTAGTAAGAGCAGTTTTAGTAGAGTGGAAAGAGTATAATCCAGATTGTAAAGGATAAACAAGAGCATTAACTGAGAGATGGCAAGTTAGATCAGTATTCCAGAATTTTTTAAATGAAAGGCTAAAGACTGGAGACTGGCATGTTGTTAGCAGTGTAGTTCTGTCAAGGGATGATTTTTTAAAGTAATGGGCATATGCTGGACTGTTTGAAGAAGGAGGAAAAGATACCAGATAAGAGAGAGTTTAAGCACCGTATTTTCCGGCGTATAAGATGAAAAAACCCCTGAAAATCTTCTCAAAAGTTGGGGGGTCGTCTTATACGCCGGGCACGGCATGTGTGGAGCGCTGAGGTCGCCGCATATGGTGCAGGGAGTGGTCCCGGAGGGTTCCCAGGGCCTGGAGGAGAGGAGCCTCTCCTTCAGGCCCTGGGATCCATATTCGTGTAAAAAAAAGAATGAAAATAAAAAAAATATAGATATATATTTTTGTGATCGCGACGTCATAAAGGTCCTTCGCGGTGCGCAATGCATCCCTGGGAACGGAAGCCGCCTCATGCACCGCTGAGAGCCGAGACAACTCCGGGGGCCGTCGGAAGGTAAGTATATCCATATTTTTTATTTTTATTCTTTTTTTTACACGAATATGGATCCCAGGGCCTGAAATAGTCTCCTCGTCTCCAGACCCTGGGAACCATCCAGGACCGCTCCCTGCACACGCCATATAAGACGACACCCGGTGTATAAGATGACCCCCGAAAAGTTGGGGGTCGTCTTATACACCCAGTCGTCTTATACGCCGAAAAATACGGTATATTAGTTAGGTGAGTGGAGCCAGCTGGGGAGAGGGAATAGAGTCACCGGTGCAGATAGTAGGGTGAGAATATGCGATGATCCGGGTAATTCTTCTTCTTCTGTGACCAGCTTAAAGACACAAAGTGATCTAGATGAAGTGCACGAGGGGGAGAGAATTCATGATATTAGGGGATTGGGAGAAAGTTTCCTGTTGGATATTGTAAATTTTTTTTCTTTGAAATAATTCTCCAGATTGTCAGCGTTGAGGTTCGTTTGTTTTGGCCTGAATTCTTGTACTGCGGAGGGAATGAAAAGTGTCTAATAGTAATTTATAATTGTTGGATAGTGACGTAATGAAGGTGTTGAAGTAACCTTGTTTGGAGAGCTGGAGGGCAGAGTTGTACGTTTTAAGCATAAACTAATGTGTAGAAGGTGCATCTTTATTCATGGCACTTAGAAGTATTTCATTATAATGTTTTCAGAGCAGATTCAAGACATGAGGGAAGAGACTAGGGCTAGTTCTTTTTCTGGGCATTAATGGCACATGTAAGTGGGGGTGTCCTGAGCGAGGTGACAGTTCTTGACAGAGAATTTAAGAAGGTTGTGGTCAGAGAGGGGAGTTAGTAAAATCATGCACTGAGCAGAGTCGGGAGAAATTCTGGTCCATCAGATTCCCATCTTCATGCATAGGAGAGTTAATAAAAAAATTATTATTATTATTATTATTATTTCTATAGCGCCAACATATTCCACAGCACTTTACATTTTAGAGGGACTTGTACAGACAATAATCAACATTACAGATTAACAATAATACATACAGTGGGTATGGAAAGTATTCAGACAACTTTAAATTTTTCACTCTATGTTCCATTGCAGCCATTTGATAAATTCAAAAACGTTCATTTCTTCACATTAATGTACACTCTGCACTCCATCTTGACTGAAAAAAAAACAGAAATGTAGAAATTTTTGCAAATTTAATAAAAAAGAAAAACTGAAATACATGGTCATAAGTATTCAGACCCTTTGCCCCGACACTCATATTTAAGTCACATGCTGACCATTTTTTTGTGAACCTCGTTGAGATGGTTCTACTTCATTGGAGTCAAGCTGTGTTTAATTAAACTGATAGGACTTGATTTGGAAAGGCACACACCTGTCTATATAAGACCTCACAGCTCACAGTGCATGTCTGGCCAAAGTTTCAACAGAATTTCTGCAGTACTCAAGGTTCATAAAAGCAAAGTGGCCACCATAATCCTTAAATGGAAGAAGTTTGGGACCTCCCGAAGTCTTCCTAGACCTGGCCGTCCAGCCAAACTGAGCAATCGTGGGAGAAGAGCCTTGGTGAGAGAAAGAAGAACCCCAAGATCACTGTTGCTGAGCTCCAGAGATGCAGTAGGGAGATGGGAGAAAGTTCCACAATGTCAACTGTCACTGCAGCCCTCCACAATCAGGCCTTTATTGCAGAGTTGCCTGATGGAAGCCTCTCCTCAGTGCAAGACATATGAAAGCCCGCATAAAGTTTGCTTAAAAACACATGAATGACTCCCAGACTATGAGAAATAAGATTCTCTGGTCTGATGAGATGAAGATAGACCTTTTAGATTATAATTCTAAGCGGTATGTGTGGGGAAAACCAGGCATTGCTCATCACTTGCCCAATACAATCCCAACAGTGAAACATGGTGGTAGCAGCATGACGCTATGGGAGTGTTTTTCAGCTGCAGGGACAGGACAACTGGTTGCCATTGAAGGAACCATGAATGCGGCCAAGTACAGAGATTTCCTTGATGAAAACCTCTTCCAGAGTGCTCTGGAACTCAGACTTAGGCTACATTTCCACTGGCGAGGAAAACGGACGAGTGCAATCCGATAAAAAATCGGATTGCACTCGGACCAATGTTATTCAATAGGTGTCTTTTCATTTGCGATTTTTTTCTCGGCCAAAATCGGACTGAGAAAAAAATCGCAGCTTGCTGCGATTTGCTGCGAGTCTCGGACGAGACTCGCCAATGCAAGTCAATGGGTGCGAGAAAAAAATCGCACAGCACTCGCACCATGCGAGTTCTGTCCGATTTTTACGCACCGGTGTCCTTTGAAAAGCCGGCAATTCAGCGCGGTGTACAGTAAAATCACACTGACAGGTTAGAATAGAGTAGATATATGCACATAGAATGTGTGTATATACATATATATATATGTCAGTGAGACACCTATATATGTATATTTATATTTAATGCAGCGCTAGATAGCATAAAAGCCGCTAATTCAATTGCCGGCTTTTGCTCTCTCCTTCACAAACCCGACATGATATGAGACATGGTTTACATACAGTAAACCATCTCATATCCTCTTTTTTTTTTTTGCATATTCCACACTACTAATGTTAGTAGTGTGTATGTGCAAAATTTGGCCGCTGTAGCTGCTCAAATAAAGGGTTAAATGGCGGAAAAAATTGGCGTGGGCTCCCGCGCAATTTTCTCCGCCAGAATGGTAAAGCCAGTGACTGAGGGCAGATATTAATAGCCAGGAGAGGGTCCATGGTTATTGGCCCCCCCGTGGCTAAAAACATCTGCCCCCAGCCACCCCAGAAAAGGCACATCTGGAAGATGCGCCTATTCTGGCACTTGGCCACTCTCTTCCCACTCCCTGTAGCGGTGGGATATGGGGTAATGAAGGGTTAATGCCACCTTGCTATTGGAAGGTGACATTAAGCCAGATTAATAATGGAGAGGCGTCAATTATGACACCTATCCATTATTAATCCAATTGTTGGAAAGGGTTAAAAAACACACACACACATGATTTAAAAGTAGTTTAATGAAATAAACACAGCGGTTGTTGTAATAATTTATTGTTCTCTCAATCCATCAGGAACACCCTCGCTTGGAAAAATAATAAACGCACAAGATACATACCTTCTGGTGAACCGTCTCGTCCCACGAAGTAATCCATCTGAAGGGGTTAACTAATATTACAGGCACGAGCTGCGATAAACCACTCGCTGGTGCCTGTAATCCCCGGGTGCTGAAAGGAAAGCTAGATCTATACTTACATTGAGTCGCGGTGAGGCGCCCTCTGGTGGATGTTCTCATGAACTGCAGCCTGGGAACTTTTTCCCACGCTCCAGGTCATATGAGGACATCCACCAGGGGGCACATCACCGCGACTGAAGGAAATGTAGGTCAATGACCTACATTTCATTCATTCGCCAGGGAATTACAAGCACGAGCACCGCTGCATTTAGCAGGGCTCCTGCCTGTAATATTAGTTAACCCCTTCAGATGGATTACTTCATGGGACGAGACGGTTCACCAGAAGGTATGTATCTTGTGCGTTTATTATTTTTCAAAGCGAGGGTTTCCTAATGGATTGAGAGAACAATAAATTATTACAACAACCGCTGTGTTTATTGCATTAAACTACTTTTAAATCATGTGTGTGTGTGTTTTTTAACCCTTTCCAACAATTGGATTAATAATGGATAGGTGTCATAATTGATGCCTCTCCATTATTAATCTGGCTTAATGTCACCTTCCAATAGCAAGGTGGCATTAACCCTTCATTACCCCATATCCCACCGCTACAGGGAGTGGGAAGAGAGTGGCCAAGTGCCAGAATAGGCGCATCTTCCAGATGTGCCTTTTCTGGGGTGGCTGGGGGAAGATGTTTTTAGCCACGGGGGGGCCAATAACCATGGACCCTCTCCTGGCTATTAATATCTGCCCTCAGTCACTGGCTTTACCATTCTGGCGGAGAAAATTGCGCGGGAGCCCACGCCAATTTTTTCCGCCATTTAACCCTTTATTTGAGCAGCTACAGCGGCCAAATTTTGCACATACACACTACTAACAGTAGTGTGGAATATGCAAAAAAAAAAGGGGATATGAGATGGTTTACTGTATGTAAACCATGTCTCATATCATGTCGGGTTTGTGAAGGAGAGAGCAAAAGCCGGCAATTGAATTAGCGGCTTTTATGCTATCTAGCGCTGCATTAAATATAAACATACATATATAGGTGTCTCACTGACATATATATATGTATATACACACATTCTATGTGCATATATCTACTCTATTCTAACCTGTCAGTGTGATTTTACTGTACACGGCGCTGATTTGCCGGCTTTTCAAAGGACACTGGTGCGTAAAAATCGGACAGCAATACGGATGTCATACTGATGTCATACGGATGATGCGATTAAAAATCGCATTGCACTCGCATTGCACTTGCATGACAATCACATACGTTACATCCGTTTTTTCGGTCCAGATTACGGACCGATTTGTCTCTCGGCAGTGGAAATGTACCCTTAGCTGAAGGTTCACCTTCCAACAAGACAATGAACCTAATCACAAATAGAAATGATACTGGAGAAAACACACTGGCACTCAGACCCCAAAGAAAACAGTCCTCAGCGGCTGGTATCAAGACAGAAGTAGGTCCAAATTTGTCAAATTATTTAAATTTTCACAATCATCATTACACTATAGGCCCAATATTGTAGTGTTCTGCCTTGGACCATCTAATTATTTCCTTCCCTTTCTATCTATGTTTGTCCTTAGGACCCTTTCTTTAAGCGCAGCATCATTTTTACAGTTAACAAAAAAATGAACTTTTTTGAATTTACCAAATGGCTGCAAAGAAACAGAGTGAAAAATTTAAAGGGGTCTGAATACTTTCCATACCCACTGTAAATCAACAGATACCAAGAGCAGTGATGGCCCTGCTTGCAAGCTTACAATCTGTGAGGAAATGGGGACTTGAAAGGTGGATAGTAACAATTGCTTTAATTATATGGACCAGTCATAATGTAATAAATCGGGTGTTCTTGTAATGCTGCATGAACCAGTACACAGAGGACTATTAAATGCATAAAGCATGTGTAAGAGTTAGTAAAAGTAAGCTGTGAAAGGCCAAGATAGGTGGTTACAGATAAAAGATGACCAGCAGATTGGGAGATGGGATCATCAATAGGGATGTTAAAGTCCCCATGATGAAAGTGGCGATTTCACAGGATAGAAAGTTTGGAAGCCAGGTGTCAGTGATTGAGGAATAGATGGAGGGCCTAGCAGGCTCTACATATCTGTCACTCGCAGGAAGAAGGGCCATAAGTCTGTCGGTGTGAACCTCAAAAGTAGGGAAGATAAGTGAGGGTACTGGTAATGTGACATGAAAAGTACATTTTGTTGAAAGGAGCAGCCCAACACCTCCACCTTATCTGCTCTTAGGTAAGGAGGGGAGAGGGGTAAACCAGGCAGTTAAACGTATTGATTATCTCCAAATAATATTCCCAACACTGTACCTGCAATATTAAAGGGAACCTGTCATAAAGATTTTATACTTAAAATTATCGGTATGTACAGGTGCTTCTCACAAAATTAGAATATCATCAAAAAGTAAATTTATTTCAGTTCTTCAATACAAAAAGTGAAACTCTATATAGAGTCATTAGAAACAGAGTGATCTATTTCAAGTGTTTATTTCTGTTAATGTTGATAATTATGGCTTACAGCCAATGAAAATCCAAAAGTCATTATCTCAGTAAATTAGAATAATTAACAAAAAAACACTCACAAAAAGTTCCTAAGCGTTTAAAAAGGTCCCTTAATCTGTTTCAGTAGGCTCCACAATCATGGGGAAGACTGCTGACTTGCCAGAAGTCCAAAAGGCAGTCATTGACACACTCCACAAGGTGAGTAAGCCACAAAAGGTCATTGGTAAAGAAGCTGGATGTTCACAGAGTGCTGCATCGAAGCATATTAATGGAAAGTTGAGTGGAAGGAAAGTGTGGTAGAAAAAGGTTCACAAGCAACTGGGATAACCGCAAGCTTGAAAAGATTGTTAAGAAAAGGCAATTCAAAAATTTGGGGGAGACTCACAAGGAGTGGACTGCTTCTTGAGTTACCGCTTCAAGAGCCATCACACACAGATGTATCCAGGACATGGGCTACAAGTGTTGTATTCCTTGTGTCAAGCCACTCATGACCAATAGACAACGCCAGAAGCGTCTTTCCTGGGCCAAAGAGAAAAAGAACTGGACTCATGCTCAGTGGTCCAAAGCGTTGTTTTCAGATGAAAGTAAATTTTGTATTTTATTTGGAAATCAAGTTCCCAGAGTCTGGAGGAAGAGTGGAGAGGCACACAATCCAAGCGATGTCATCTGCCGGTGTAGGTCCACTGTGTTTTATCAAGACCAAAGTCAGCGCAGCCGTCTACCAGGAAATTTTTGAGCAGTTAATGCTTCCATTTACCAGCAAGATTTCTGGAGATGAAAATGTAATTCTCCATCAGGACATGGCACCTGTCCACACTGCCAAAAGTACCAATACCTGGTTTAAAAATAACGGTATCACTGTGCTTGATTGGCCAGCAAACTTGCCTGACCTTAACTCACATAGAGAGTCTATGGGGTATTGTCAAAGGAAGATGAGAGACACCAGACTCAACAATGAAGATGAGCTGAAAGATGCTATCAAAGCAACCTGGGCTTCCAGAGCATCTCAGCAGTGCCACAGGCTGGTCGCCTCCATGCCACGCCGCAATGATTCTGTTATTTATGCCAAAGGAGCCCCGCCCAAATATTGAGTGCATTTACTGAACATACATTTCCGTAGGGCAACATTTCGGATTTTAAAATTAATTTTTCAAGTTGGTGTTATAAAGTATTCTAATTTTCTTAGATAATGACTTTTGGGTCTTCATTGGCTGTAAGCCATAATCATCAACATTAACAGAAATAAACACTTGAAATACTGTAGATCACTCTGTAATGACTCTATATAATATATGAGTTTCACTTTTTGTATTGAATAACTGAAATAAATTAACTTTTTGATGATATTCCAATTTTATGAGAAGCGCCTGTATGTACAGGTTTGAAGAAATCCATTTTGTTGTTTCTGAGAAATTCAGCATTAAAATTCTATGCAAATGAACTGCAAGTGCATAATGGTGGGACAATACACTTGGAGCTCTCCCTACCCTTTTTCCAGCCTGCTTTTTTATCTGACAGTCAGTTCACTCTTACTACAGGGACCTTCCTCCCTTGACCGAGATCTCGCGCAAGAGCCATCAATACCCGGTGTGATGCATGAACAGTAAAGTGCTCCTGATGTCGATCAGTGTATCGATGAGCTGAGGAGAAAATCGGCACAGGAAAGGGCACCAGTGAAAGTGTGAGCTGTCAGACACAGGCGGCAGGTGAGGAATAGGGAGTTGCAAGTGCACTGTCCCAACCTGAAAACTTAAGGCTCATTTGCACATAAGTTCAATGCAGGATTTCTCAGAAACAGTAAGCAGGATTATACAATGTATGGATTGAATCCGCATGAAAGCACCTGTACATAGAATTAATTCCTCATGGCAGGTTCTCTTTAAGCCCAATATAATTTCTATATAATGCCAAGGACTAAGTTGTAGCCCGGCTCATCCAGCCACAGGACACATTTTTAAATCATGTTATGTTAAATATATCCTCTGCATTTATAGAGTTAATGCTCCAGTAGAAACATCCTATAATATTATTTCTAATTACAATGTGCAGGAATGAAGGTGTAGAGGACTGACATTTTCATCTGTAGTATCGCTTTCTCTTGCATTTACTGAACAGCTTTGGATCACTGCAGGGATATATACAGTATGATGTGTTCTTTTTATTAGCACTATAAAGTTTTATCTTGCTGGTTCCCTGTTTAAAATGCACCTAAACCTTCTGTCATGAACTGAACTGTCTCCCACACAGCCGTATACTCTGATACTGTGAGCAAAAAAAGCCAATGCTGCAATCTGCTTTTCCGAAGGAAAAAGAATCAAATATCTTTTATAAAGAGTAGTTAAGCGAAGGGAACATTTGACAGATAGCACCAATTAGCTGCCGTATATAGTAAACTGTATTTAGCAGAACTGTATCTATTAGAGAGTGGTTTAGACTTATAGTTGTATCCTTTTTCTTAGCTCTGCTGCTGTAATAATTATAGGGGATAACTCAGGAGTCTCTTTGCGTGGAACAAGACAACTACAGGACACAGTTTTATAAGTGGTAAAGTCTATATTATCACACGGTGATTCAAACAGGTGCAGAGAGAAACTCAAGTCCACAACACTTGGTGCAAATATCAAACGCAGCTTAGCAGTCTATAGGAAACTTCAGAGGAAAATGCAATCACGCAGAAAGTCTATGAAGCACAATTATTCTTGAGGATACTTGACACGAATAAGTCCTTGCTTAGTCCAAAACACAGATAGATATGCTTATAAGGCAGTTCAAATAATATCTTAGCTCAACCAGGGAGGCCTGGGTAATAGTCTCAGGTTCTTGCAGAGCAGAAACAGCTTACATGTCCAGCAAATGCAGATGGAAGTAAACACGAGCAGCAGATGAAGGAGGATTACTGGAACTGGTGTATGCAGCAGGAACTCAGAGCAGAGTAGCAGGATAACCCCACAGGTTCACATGAGCAGGTATATAGCCAGGGAGTCACCAGAGGTCAGGAGCTGGATGCAAGGCAGAATACTCTAGCACAGACTGAAGGCTGGGGTGGAGTTTTATAGCAGGAAGACAGTGCACATGAGACCAAAGACGCCATCTTGGAAAAGGGCAGTAATGCACAAAAAGGTAATAATAAATGTTCAGAGTCCTGACAGCTGCTGTCTAAAAACCATCCTAAATATATTTGGGACATTGGCCTACACCATTGGTGAAAATGGGAACAACTGCTATCCTTTCTTAAAATGAGTAGTTCTTATTTACGAACAGATCACATGTAAGCGGCTACAACTCTTTCCATCAGCGATTTTATTAAGAGCCTCGAAAGGGGGGTCTGTGACTAGTATGCCACTGTTTTCAAATTAGGAGTCAATATATTGTACTCTTCCACTGTCTGACACTTATAGAAAAGGGGCCCTGTGCAAGAACAGTATATGGGCCATTTTGCAGTCCAACAGCTCATCATAAGGCTCAACTTCACCTGCTCTGGAGGTGGAAATGGCCCTCCTTACCTCTTGGGCCCCTGTGCAGCGCACAGGTTGCACCAATGATATCTCCACCCCTGTACTCTTCTTGATATTATTGTATGCCACTAACTATCACCTTCCCCAATATAGCACATACCGTACATCCTTTGTTGTATATGGAGTGGCTCAGAAGCTGAGCCTGTTCCATACAGTATGGGAGCCAGCTGTGTCATACAGCTGACACCTGCTCTAACTGTAGAAAACAGAGTTAGATCCAACTGCTGCTGTTTAGCCAATTAGTTGTTACTGTCTATCTCTGCCAGCGACATTTAAAAAGTTTAAGTGGAAGTACATTAGGGCACTCTTCGATTTTCAGGCTGCAGGTGCAGTCATAGCAGATCATTCATTTCACTTATACTTCAATTCTGGAGTATTGCAGTGTATAGTACAAGTGATCAGAGTCCAGTCCCCTATGAGGACAAAAAATATGTGAAAATGAATAAAAAAAGGAAAAGTTAGAATCACCGCTCCTATTTTCTAAATGCATAAATAAATACATAAAACAGGATGTTTTATATTGCCACATCCATAAAAGTCAGAGATATGAAAATGTATAATTAAATATACAACAAAGAAAACAAAAAGTAATGCCAGAATTGACTTTTTTTAATCTACTCATCTCCCCTCAAAAATATGGGTCACAACATGGTACCAGTAAAAACTACCGCTTGACATGTAAAAAAGCCCTCATACTGCTCCATCAATGGAAAAATAAAAATAAATTCCTGTCTCAGAAATGAGGGCATAATCATTTTACCATTATGGTGTAATTCAAAACTTCAGTATGTCACATAAAATGTATTGCTCAGACGTGACGTGGTTAATCTCCTCTGGTGTCATACGTTTTAGTCTGGTAATTTTTTAAAGGGAACATGTCACGTTGGATAACCTAATTATCTGCAGATATAGGGTTAATCTGTAGGTAAATGGCATTGGAAAGGTCCATGGCTACCAGAAGAATATTAACTTTATTTCTCCCGGGAGTATCCAGCTTGTAGTCATATAGGCCTGCGAGGCTACTGTCACCACTTACAGCACTCTAGTATTAAATTAATTAGGCTGAGTGCAAATTGATGTTTGACCTCTGGGAACTGCTGTTATGCCGATGACATTTAAGAATTTTTTCCCGCTTTTTTTTAAGTTTCTTGCTGGAATGTTCATGCGTGCATGATATTTTGGGGTGAAAGTCTTGGTGTGCCAGGGAGCAGTGACTTCAAATACAGAGAACCCAGACCTATATTGCTGCACTAGATCACTATGGTCTAAAAATGTGTCAGTTTGTTCCTTATAACTAAGGTTGTTTCTGATGTCTTGGGGCGATAATCCTTTAAGAATCCTGTGTTTTATGAATTCTTTATTTCGGTACTTGACAGAGAAATTGATATTGTGATGGTCAGACTGTACAACTGGGTGACCTGATACATTTGAGATTTTCAGGCCTGTGTGGAATATCACACTTTTATTGTGACCCTTTCTGTGAGGGCCCAGTTGGATTGCTTGAGCGAAGCCTTGATTGTCCATGGTAATAAGCAGCTCCTTTGCAAACTATGAGAAGCAGTCATCTTTCCAAGCATTTTAGTGTCCTAGTATGGTCCACCTTTAGGCTATGTGCACATGTTGCGGATTAGGCTTAGGAATTTCTTGTGTGGATTCTGTCTCTCCTGGCAGAAAACGCACCTTCGGTTTTTTGTGCGGTTCCGCAGCATTTTTTTGTGTGTTTTTGCTGCGGTTTTCTTGCGGTTTTGCTGCGTTTTTTACCCCTGCGGTTTTCTATAATGGAATGGGTACAAAAACGCTGCAGATTCACAAGAAAGAAGTGACATGCTACTTCTTTTAAACCGCAGCGTTTCCGCAGCGGATTTTCCGCAAAGTGTGCACAGCATTTTTTTTTTCTCATTGATTTACATTGTACTGTAAATCAATTGCGGATCTGCAGCGTTTCTGCACCTCAAAAAACGCTGCGGATCCGCAGAGAATCCGCAACGTGTGCACATACCCGAAATGTTCAAGTCTGTAGGATGGACAACAGTTCTGTGAATTCCTTGAGAATTGTTGATCCATTAATGGATTTGTCTGCTGAAATGTGACAACTATACATTCAATCGAGTTGGTTAGATCAAGGGGTAGCATTTTTATCTCCTAGATTGGATTTGAAACATATAGCTACCCCTCATCCATGTCATTCCTGTTGTGTTTTGTTGAGTAATTCCTCAACATTGTAGCTTCTAGCGTCTGGCCTGCATTTTCATCAAGACATGTTTCAGTAATTAAAGTTAAATGATGAGATTTGATTGGATCAGTTATGATGGCTCTTTGTGTTTTGTGTCTTAAAGGGAAGGTGCCGCAATTTTGTTTTTGTATTAAAAACGATTGTTTATATAAACAATTATTTTTAATACAAAATTAATTTTTTTAACTATAAGATCTTTTTTATTATTAATTATTTTTTCAGCCACTGGGCGCCGCCATTTTGCTTTGCAGGAGTGTAAGAGTCCCAGCACGACACTTACACTCTGCAAATACGGCAGCCCTGGGCATAGGACTCAGCGGTCGGTGTCCGACCCCATACCTATCATTGTGCTGCTCCCTGCTGTGATCTGGCCATGCCTCCTGGGCTGTCCACACATCACAGCAGAGGCAGGAGGTCTTCGCCATCTTTCTTCAGCCCACAGTGGAGTGTACCTGACTGTGAGCTCCACTGTGACTTGAGAGCCGTGCTGTTGGAAGGGCATCTGTCTCCCCTTCACACTGTCAGCGGCTGTTCCCTATCCTCTTCTCTGCTGCCTGGTGTGTGATCTCTAGAATCCCTAGCGATAATGAAGTGCTGCGGTCTGATGTCCTTATCATGCAGAGAGGTAACACGGGGGAGGGGGAAAGTCTCTCTGTGCTGCTCCCGCTCTGCCTCTCACTGCAGCCACTGATCAAGGACATCAGACCATGGTGTATCTATTACTATGCTGTGTGATACTGACTGCTGAACCATGCATCTAATCCTATCCTGTGTGATACTGACTGCTCTGCTGTGCATCTAATCCTCTCTTGTGTGATACTGACTGCTCTGCTGTGCATCTAATCCTATCCTGTGTGATACTGTGCTGAGCTGTGTATCTAATCCTATCCCGTGTGATACTGACTGCTGAGCCGTGCATCTAATCCTATCCTGTGTGATACTGACTGCCCCCTTTGTATCTAATCCTCTCCCGTGTGATACTGACTGCTGAGCCGTGTATCTAATCCTATCCCGTGTGATACTGACTTCCGCCCTGTGTATCTAATCCTCTCCTGTGTGATACTGACTGCTATGCTGTGCATCTAATCCTATCCCGTGTGATACTGACTGTTGAGCTGTGTATCTAATCCTATCCCGTGTGATACTGACTTCCGCCCTGTGTATCTAATTCTCTCCTGTGTGATACTGACTGCTGAGCCGTGCATCTAATCCTATCCTGTGTGATACTGACTGCCACCCTGTGTATCTAATCCTCTCCTGTGTGATACTGACTGCTGAGCCGTGTATCTAATCCTATTCCGTGTGATACTGACTGCTATGTTGTGTATCTAATCCTCTCCTGTGCGATACTGTCTGCTGAGCTGTGTATCTAATCCTCTCCTATGCACTCCTCTCCCCCCTGCATGTCTTTCCCCATTGCACACACAGCTCAGTGCGTGCGATAACAGGAGCTGCGGGGGTCATGCTGTATTATGGCATTATGTGTGATTTATATGACTGTATTTTATGTGATCTATATGGCGGTATTATGCTTGATCAGTATTGTGGAATGATGTAAAAGCTATATGACGGTATTATATGAGAACTATATTGTGGGATTATGTGTGATATGTGGCAGTATTATGTGAAAATTATATGGTGGTATTGTGTGAGACGTATGTGACAGTATTATGTGAGACGTATGTGGTGGTATGTGTGATCTATATGGCGGTATTATGTGTGATCTATATGGCGGCATTATGTGTGATCTATATGGCGGCATTATGTGTGATCTATATGGCAGCATTATGTGTGATCTATATGGCAGCACTATGTGTGATCTATATGGTGGCACTATGTGTGATCTATATGGTGGCACTATGTGTGATCTATATGGGGCACTGTGTGATCTATATGGCGGCATTATGTGTGATCTATATGTTGGCATTATGTGTGATCTATATGGCGGCATTATGTGAGATCTATATGGCAGCATTATGTGTGATCTATATGGTGGTATTATGTGAGAACACTGGCAGTATTATCTTCAAAAAGGGGACCCATTCTAGGGTTGTTCTGGTTGAGCACCTGCACACGGGTCTGGGGTAATAGAGGGGGCAGCATGACCTCCAGTTAGGTGCAGTCAGGGGAGGGCTGGTAAGGCAGCTGAAGAGAGGCGTCTCATGTTTAGGCCGGGGACACACTTAACGTATAATAAAATGGTCCGTTTTTCACGGACGAGAATCGCACAAATGTTTCCAAAACAGTGATCCGTGTGCAGTGCGAGGATGCGATTTCCTCGCATCAAATGATCCCTTTGACATCCGTGTGACATCCGTATGGCATCCGTATGCCGAGATTTTCTCGCAGGCTTGCAAAACCGACATCTAATGGATTTATGGGCTCAAATGTTCGTTAAAAAATATATACAGTGTGTATATATATATATATATATATATATATATATATATATATATATATATATATATATATATATATATATATATATATATATATATATTCTGTATTTATATTTCATTCAGCGCGATATCTGTGAAAAGCTGGTAATTCAATTGCCGGCTTTTCATTTCTCCTTCACAAACCCGACAGGATATGAGACATGGTTTACATACAGTAAACCATCTCATATCCCCTTTTTTTTTTGCATATTCCACACTACTAATGTTAGTAGTGTGTATGTGCAAAATTTGGCCGCTGTAGCTGCTCAAATAAAGGGTTAAATGGCGAAAAAAATTGGCGTGGGCTCCCGCGCAATTTTCTCTGCAAGAGTAGTAAAGCCAGTGACTGAGGGCAGATATTAATAGCCTGGAGAGGGTCCATGGTTATTGGCCCCCCCGGCTACAAACATCTGCCCCCAGCCACCCCAGAAAAGGCACATCTGGAAGATGCGCCTATTCTGGCACTTGGCCACTCTCTTCCCACTCCCTGTAGCGGTGGGATATGGGGTAATGAAGGGTTAATGCCACCTTGCTATTGTAAGGTGACATTAAGCCAGATTAATAATGGAGAGGCGTCAATTCTGACACCTATCCATTATTAATCCAATTGTCTGAAAGGGTTAAAAAAGACACACACATTATTAAAAATGATTTTAATGAAATAAACACACAGGTTGTTTTAGTATTTTATTGCTCTCTCAATACATCAGAACACCCTCGCTTGGCAAAATAATAAACTCACAAGATACATACCTTCAGATGAACTGTCACGTCCCACGAAGTAATCCATCTGAAGGGGTTAATTATTTTACAGCCATGAGCTGCGCTAATGCACTTGCTCGTGGTTGTAATCCCCGGGTAATGAAAGGAAATCTGAGTGATCTGTACTTACATTGAGTTGCGGTGATTCGCCCTCTGGTGGATGAACTCATATGAACTCGAGCGTGGGAACTTTTCCAAGGCTCCAGTTCATGAGAACATCCACCAGAGGGCGCCTCACAGCAAATCAATGTAAGTACAGATCACTCAGATTTCCTTTCATTACCCGGGGATTACAACCACAAGCAAGTGCATTAGCGCAGCTCATGGCTGTAAAATAATTAACCCCTTCAGATGGATTACCTCGTTGGACGTGAAAGATCATCGGAAGGTATGTATCTTGTGGGTTAATTATTTTGCCAAGCGAGGGTGTTCTGATGGATTGAGAGAACAATAAAATACTAAAACAACCTGTGTGTTTATTTCATTAAAATCATTTTTAATAATGTGTGTGTCTTTTTTTAACCCTTTCATACAATTGGATTAATAATGGATAGGTGACATAATTGACGCCTCTCCATTATTAATCTGGCTTAATGTCACCTTACAATAGCAAGGTGGCATTAACCCTTCATTACCGCATATCCCACCGCTACACGGGAGTGGGAAGAGAGTGGCCAAGTGCCAGAATAGGCGCATCTTCCAGATGTGCCTTTTTTGGGGTGGCTGGGGGCAGATGTTTGTAGCCACGGGGGGCCAATAACCATGAACCCTCTCCTGGCTATTAATATCTGCCCTCAGTCACTGGCTTTACTACTCTGGCGGAGAAAATTGCGCGGGAGCCCACGCCAATTTTTTCCGCCATTTAACCCTTTATTTGAGCCGCTACAGCGGCCAAATTTTGCACATACACACTACTAACATTAGCAGTGTGGAATATGCCAAAAAAAGGGGGATATGAGATGGTTTACTGTATGTAAACCATGTCTCATATCCTGTCGGGTTTAGGCAGGAGAAATGAGAAGCCGGCAATTGAATTACCGGCTTTTCTATAGAACACCGCTGCGTATTTCTCGCAATGCACACGCATGCTCCGTGTGTAATCCGATTTTTTTTCGCGCCCCCATAGACTTGCATTGGCGAGTCTCGGCCGAGATACGCTGACAATCGCAGCCTGCTGCGAGTTCCCTCGGATCCGAAATACGGTGGAGAAAATATCGGATGATGGGAGCTGGACCATAGATTAACATTGGGCCGAGTGCTATGCGATTTTTTTATCGCATAGCACTCGTCCGTATTACAGTCTAGTGTGACCCCGGCCTTATTGTTACTATATGGCTACATTTCCCCCCAGCGTCACCCCGGACTGCGCCTGTCGCCTTGCTTTCACACATCGCCAGGACATGATGGAGAAGACAGGAGCTGAGGAGGGGAATGGGGTCTTTGCATGCAAAGTCTGGATCAGAACAGGCCATCAATCTGCAGAAATGTTTCCTGGATTTATGTGAAGCAGACGGTTCATCCACGTGTATAAAAGACAGCGCTCTATGTACAATCCCTGGCTGCTCCGCGCACCAAACAGGGTGCCCCCCATAGACCAGCACACTGCTCTCCTGAAATACTCTGTGCTGCTGTCACCCTGCTCCCTCTACCATATGTCTCCCAGAATCCTTGCTGCCTGCCATCCTCGGTGACTGTCTACTTGTCAGTATCACTTTGCAATCACCAACAAAATGGCTTCTCACTGTGTTCCTGAATATCATCCTCTCTTATCCCTTGGCAAACACCCAGAAGGGGAGGAGAGGAGACATCACACACGTCAGCAGACTCCGCCCATAATTACTGCAGTGCAGTAATGTGAGCTAATTGTACACTAGGTTTTTGTCAAATTTCAGCAGCTGCTCCCCCTAGTGTTTAAAAGTGGAAATGCCAAACCTTTTCAAATTATTTTTCATATTTTACTAAATTATAAACAAATGATAATATTTTTTAAGAAAATGTAAACATTAATTCTTTAAATTTTTTCAATTGCTGGAAAAAAAAATTTGATGGCACCTTCCCTTTAAGATGCATTTTACTTTTGCATGCAACCTTTATTTTGTCCCTATAGATGTTGTTTTGTCTTTCACGGATATTTAGTATGACTGCATTGCTGACCCCTTTAACCCTCGGAAAGTTCATTGATGATTTGCTTTCTGCACAGAAGCCAGATACTACCTTCTCTGTACTGTACAATGGTGTATTCCTGCAAACAACCAGTGTGATCCATTTGTTTCTGGACAATTGTGAATTACCATTATTTTTGATGTCCAGTCCCTATTTTGTAAAGTCCTGAATAGTCCCAGTGACCTTTTTGCTTTTTGTATATTTCCTTTATTGCTACTTACTCTGACAGGTGACATCAATACTGAACTGTTGCTCTAGAACTGCGGTTGCTTCCCACTCATTAATAGCATGTGTGGGAAGCAGGGGTCTGCTGACGGTGATTTTAGTTCCCGTAATGTGGAGGCAGTGGCTCACTGTATGAAGAGAAATATTTCCCACTATAAATATTCCCCAGCCCGTGAATCCTCACCTGCACTGATCCAGTAAAGACCCACACTGAGTCAGGGAGATCAAGGAGGATCAGGATTTCCTTTTCGTTTAGCTTCTTTTTAATTTCTAATTGTAACGTTCTATGGAGAACATCCAATCTCTCATGGAGGAGAGTAAAACTCCTAATTAATGTATTTCTCAGTAATTTGGGTGCCAAGTAAAGTCTGGAGGATTGGGAATGACACATGCACACTAAGCTTTATTTACATTTGTATACAGCGTATATAATGCAGCAGTTATCAGGGCAATGCAGGTTTTGGCGCATGAAAAGCAAATTCATCGAGCTCCTTCTATCTGAAAGCGTTATTACTTCGGCCCCAGTTTAATTTCATATTGTTTTTGTTCCGATTCCCTCTTGCTTATCACAAACACCTAAGTGACCTTGTTTGTCGTCATTCTATTTTCTATTTCCTTATGATACTTATTTGCCCTATTCTTGCTGTTCTGCTAAGTGACTGTTGATAGCAAAAATATTCCCCCAAGGAAACAAGAATGTGTTTCCTTCTTCTCTCTGCTTGTAAATCCCTTCTGGATATGATCAATCCACGGTCCCTTGTCTTGGATGTCGCTACATAACCTACAGAACAAGCAATGTAGAATAAAAGACATCAAACACTCCTTTTGTTGTTTTTATAGATTTTTCTTTTCTTTTATTTTGAGGAACTGATCTCATAAGTTAAATCCTACCAAATCTTCAGTACATTTTTTGAGGTATTATAGCAGGATTTTTTCCACTAGTTCAGTGCTAAATATTTACATGGAAGGGGCACATAAAAGCAGATTTCTTTGGTGATCCAAGAAAAAGTTATTTAAACGGCATACATTTCAATGTTAAAGGGGTACTCTGAGTGAAAGAAAATTAAAGAGCCGCAAAACAGTGTTCAAGAGGACCTGACTTGTCTTAAATATGTCCCAGTTCTGCATTTTGTTTGTTTCCGTGTGTCTCAGTTTGAGTGATGGCCCCTCGTCCTTGTTTCCTTGTAAGTACATTCAGCATGACGTTGGCATGATTATCAACTCTTCTGCAGTATGTGTGTGTGAGTTCACAGTTTGAGAATCACATCCACTTGGCTAAAAAGGCTTCATTCATACACAAGAAAGCAGGTGCCAGAAATTGGCAGACAAAAACAAGCCCTCACACAGGTCCATTAAAGGGAACCTGTCACGTTAAAAACACTATTAACCTGCAGATATGGGGTAAATCTGCAGATCAATAGCACTCTGAAAAAGTAGAAATTCCAATTCCTGGTTAAAATTAGTATAAAAATATTTAATCCAAAATTCCAATAAGAGTTGTTGAAGGTTGGCTCACTTAGCTGCTCCTCGAGGTAGACACAGGCACACGTTTGGTTAAAGTCTCTGGGTGAGTTATTGCATCATAAACCAAAAACCCAAAATGGTAACAGAAAAACAGCCTTTCTGGCTCAAAAGAAAATAAACAGTTCATGCACAGTCCTGCCCAGTACTTCTTGGACAACACACATGGCAACTCTCACAGGAGCTTCAGTATGGAGACTTCCTTGCCTTCACACAACACAGACCGAGGAAAAAAAAACAAAAAAACAGGCTGGACATTGACTTTCCCAGCCACAACCTTGAGGTGGAGATATGGTGAATAGGCATCTCGTCCATCTCTTATCTACTCACCTAAAAACCCATCCATAACATGGCTGCTTAACTCCTTCAGCACATAGCATGCTGAAAATAAACTATGGGTTTCTAGATCACGGAGGAAAGCAGTCTCCGTGACACAGATCTCCGCACACATACAGTGCCAGTGACCCTGTCACAGAGTGTATCTCCCAAGACAGACAGCATGGGAAACAATTGTCGTGTTTTGAACGAGACCGTTCCTTGTCAAAGTTAGCTAGCTTCTGTTTGCAAGTGGGAAGCTTGCTCAAGGCCATACCACGGTCTGGATGATTTCTTCACAGTGGTCAATATGCTGTAAAGTTATTTCTATTACTTGCATATACATACTGGATGAAATATTTTAGGATAAATTATGAAGATAAACATAATGTTGTGCCGTTTTCTGTTTACTATACTTTACCAATTATCCATGTGACTACCAATTTTTTTCTTTTGCTTATCTGTTTAACTAGATAAACTCCTTACATGCCACACCCATACAGTGCCCTGTTGCAGGTACTGACTTTTCGGTCACCTACCAAATTATCTAGCATTTTATTATTTTCTCATTTTTGGAAGGAAGTTGAATTTTGTTGCAAAAAAATAGAGAAAAAAGTAGAAATTTAATCTTTGCATGTCTTTTTTTTTTCTCACACCTCTTTTACTAGTCAAATTTAACAATCATACATGCAACACCTATGCTGAGCCCTGCTGCCACAATTTGCGCCAAACTTTGCTTTCTGTACGTGTATCTACCTACCTACAATTTCTTAACTCCTTTTTGGCACCTACAATTTCTTAACTCCTTTTTGGCAAGAGTTGAATAATTGGGGTTGAAATAATTGTCAAAAGTTGAATATAGATATAGGGTGGTGGCTAGGCATTTAGAGATGACCGCGCTACTGTAGATGATTAGAGTTCCACTCTTCCGGGTAGATTCAAGTAGCTTAATTTATGCATTTCTGGTTTGAACCAAACCCATTTTCAAAATAACTATAGATAGGAGTCTACGATCTGTAGATATTTTGAAAAAGGTTTGGTTCAAACTAGAAATGCATAAATTAAGCAAATTGAATCAGAGTGTGGAACTCTAATCATCTACAATAGTGCAGTCATCTCCAAGCGTCTAACCTCCACCCTATATCCATTGTAGAAGAGGATCTTCTATCTGCTGGTGGACTGCAGTGCTTAATTTTAGCATTGGCTTTTATTGGAGTTTCGACAATCCCAACTCCATCAGGTGAGCAATATCTCATCCCCTTCCACTAACATACTACTCCGTGTCAACCTAAGTGTACTAGTCTTTCTTTTCTTTTAAAAGTTAAATATTGGGTTATTTGAAATGTAAGTAAAAGACTAAGCATTGGATGTATTAATAAAAAAACTCATGGCCAAGATTGTGTTAGCTGCTAGAAGAAGCACCACCACCCCATTGGTCGCAGCAATCTGGACAGTAGTACTACCAAACGGAGGCCACGATAGCCTCTGCCAAGCACATTAGTGGGGAGGAAGTGTGCATGAATCTATGGCACATCACTTGTGTCAGTCATAGCAGGATGATGATACTTATGACAACAAAACTGTCAGGTTGACTAAGAGGGATAATATATGGTCCATTTTTTTTAATTTAAAAAACATGAAAAGTCAGACAGTAAACTGTTTGTTATTAAATGGGTTGACTATTTCTGGGTTACCATTCTTTTCTACTGTGAATTCATTTTGCCATTACGACAGCTGTGTTTGCAATGAAGTGATTGAAAGGGGTTAGATTAGATTTAGCTCTAGGAGACCTGAGAGTATTACGCACACCTTCTCAGGGCAATTGGAGTACCTATGAATGATTCATGGTGAGTTTATCTTGAATCAAATTAAGAAAAAAAAAATATCTGAACCTGGGAAATTTGAATTTCGAAAGATTGTGTTCTCAAATGCAGAAAAATAGGGAAAATTTCAAGTGTGGCGAAGCAGTGGGGGAAAAAAATGCAATTTTCAGCACTATTTTGTATGTTTAGGTTTTACTGCTGTCATTATTCAGTAAAAAAATTCACGGCAACCCGATGAGATGATTAAAATATTTTTAAAAAATTATTTTTATACAACTTTTGGTATTAGTTGTTACATATTTAGTCCCTCTAAGCACTAGAACCTGTGATTTTGTGTGATTACTTGTGATTACTTGTAAGGCAATACTACATTTTTGTAGTATACCGTAGAAATGACAAACTCTTATCAGATCCTTTTTAGTAGGCCCTTGACCTCCATGACAAACCAATGGGTTTCCCTCAGTTGGGTCACTAGAAGGACGTCGGAATGGCTTGTGCCATTTAAATACTTCTGTCAATATCAAATGGGTTGTCTGGGAGTTTTAAATGGAGTCACTATTCTTAGGATATATCATCAATATCCGAAAGTTGGGGGTGCAATGTTGGGCATATCTGCAGATTAATTGTTCTCAGTATCGGCAATGGCTGGAAATGCTCAGTTGCAGAGTTGCACAGTTCTCTTAAATCTATAGTGGCTGCGGCCAGGCACTGTACATCCACCCTTTATTCGAATACAGAGTGGATATGCAGTCTCAGGTAATAACCTTCATATCGTTGAGGTAGCTGTGCTGTAAAGGTCCTCCCTAGGCACATCCAGCCAACACCAGGAACATGTAATTGATGGGGCTGCCGGTTGCTGCACCCCAATTATCAGATATTGACCTATCCTAAGGATGTCAATGTAAAATTCTCAGGCATACCCTTTAACAGTAGCCTTTAATTGTTTAAACAGAAGCAATCAGAACTCCTGAGCCCATGCTATACACCTGCATCCAATGTGTGACGTACTCTTCGGAAAGGGGTTAAAATAGTTGAAATCAAGTTTCCTTGTTCAAACATAATCTTCATTTTTTTTTCATAAATCAAAAGTACACATGAAAATAAGCAAGTTTGTAATATATCTTACCAAAAGAAATGTGTTTCTTTATCTGCCAACATTGATTTTCATCTCCTATCTTAATAATGGAAAACTCGGTCTTCACCGAAGGATTTTATCTCAGAATTGAGAATTTTGAAAAAGATTGATCAATTTTGGCATAGAAAGAAGCAAATTTCTCTGATAAGATATATTACAATGTTGCTTATTTTCATGTGTATTATTGATTAATTAAATAAAAATTTAAAATGACAGTTACCATTTAAATGACAATATATACATATACAGTTGGGGAAATAAGTATTTGATTCCTTGCTGATATTTTGTCAGTAGGCAAACTTACAAAGACATGAACAGTCTAAAATGTTAAGGGTAGGTTAGTTTTAATGTTGAGAGATAGAATATCAAAAATAAAATCCAGAAAATTACATTGTATAAATTTATATACATTTTTTTGCTTTTTGCAATGAGAAATAAGTATTTGATCCCTCTGGCAAACAACACTTAATACTTTGTGGCGAAACCCTTGTTGGCAAGCACAGCAGTCAGATGTTTTTTGTAGTTGATGACGAGGTTTGTGCACATGTCAGGAGGAATTTTGGTCCACTTTGCAGATCATCACTAAATCATTAAAGATGTTGAGGCTGTTGCTTGGCAACTGGGAGCTTCAACACCCTCCATAAGTTTTCTATGGGATTAAGGTTTGGGGACTGTCTAGGTCACTCCATGCCCTTTATGTGCTTCCTTTTGAGCCACTCCATTGTTTCCTTGGCTGTATGTTTTGGGTCATTGTCTTGCTGGAAGACCCAGCCATGACCCATTTTTAATGTCTTGGTGGAGGGAAGAAGGTTGACACTCAAGATTTTACAGTACATGGCTCCATCCATTCTCCCATTGATGCTGTGAATCAGTCCTGTGCCTTTAGCAGAGAAACACATCTAAAACATAATGTTTGCACCTCCATGCTTGACAGTGGGGATGGTGTTCTTTGGTGTTCTTTGAAGCATTTCTCTTCCTCCAAACACAGCGTGTTGAGTTAATGTCAAAGACCTAAATGTTTGTCTCATTTGGGCACAGCAACCTCTCCCATTCACTCACAAAATCATCCAGGTGTTCATTGGCAAACTTCAGACGTGCCTGCACATGGGTATTCTTGAGCAAGGGGACCTTGTGGGCACTGCAGTGATGGTTTAGGAGCCATGTCACCTGCTGTTATAGGTACACTGTGTTTTATCAAGGCCAAAATCAGCGTAGCCATATACCAGGGAATTTTAGAGCACTTCATGTTTCCCTCTGCCGACAAGCTTTTTGGAAATGGAAATTTAATTGTCCAGCAGGACTTTGCTCCTGTCCACATTGCCAAAAGTACCAATACCTGGTTTTAAAACAACAGTATCACTGTGCTTGATTGGCTAGCAAACTTGCCTGACTTTAACCCCATAGAGAATCTATGGGGTATTGTCAAGAGGAAGATGAGTCACCAGACCCAATAATGCAGATGAGCTGAAGGCGGCTATCAAAGCAACCTGGGCTTCCATAAGACCTAATCAGTGCCTCAGGCTGGTCGCCTCCATGCCACGCCGCAATGATGCAGTAATTGATGCCTAAGGAGCCCCAACCAAGTATTGAGTGCATTTACTGAACATACATTTCAGTAGACCAACGTTTCAGATTTTAAAATCATTTTTCAAGCTGGTGTTATAAAGTATTCTAATTTACTGAGACAATGACTTCTGGGTTTTCATTGGCTGTAAGCCATAATCATCAACATTAACAGAAATTAACACTTGAAATACATCACTCTATTAGTAATGACTCTATATAATATATGCGTTTCACTTTTTGTATTGAAGAACTGAAATAAATTAACTTTTTGATGATATTCTAATTTTGTGAGATGTACCTGTAGATGATAGGTAACCCCTCTTAGAAAATTCCATGACTTACCCAAAAAATTCCAATTAAAATAGTTCACATAGCCAAAGAAAATTAGACATGTCCGGTACGAGATTCATGGACGTGTATAGTCAATATTCCGGTCTTTGACCTTCTGTGCTATTAAGGTCAAGTCTAAGCACAATAGGTTGTGCACGTCTTACAAATGATATTGTGAGTATTTTAGCTCTGCAATGTTTTCATTATTTTAAAGAATAGCAAATTTGTATAAAATGTGACTGATATGGGAGTAAATTATATTGAGCATTTTGACAGACTGTAGATGATTTATCAGTAATGTGTAAGGACACGTTCTGGCGCTATGCAAAAACTGTCATTAGAGTAATATCTGTGATTTATTTATTAAAAAGTTACACAGATTATTATAAAATCTCTAAAATTGCTACTAATATAAAAATGACACCCACTTCACTTCAGGTCTGGCTTCCGTTTTGTAAAAGAAGTCAGTCTTTAGATTTTCATAAAATATTGTCTCGCAGCTGAGAGTGGCGGTACGGTACCGGCAGATAGCCCGTATGGTGCCTACGCACTCCTATGGATCGATAGTGTAACTCAATATGACTTCAAAGCATAGTATGTTCCAAAGCATTCCATATTACAGATGTCAGAATTGTGGTGACACCATAAAGCAGCACAGAAAGCAAAATGTATTAAGATTTCATATGTCAGACTTAACCAGCTCACTTTAGTAAAAATGTATCAGGAAGCAGAACAAAATATTTCTGCATAGAGTTTTCAGAGGTCCATACTACAGACCCCTAGAGACACAGAGTGCCATTGTGCAGGATGGGAATTCCAGGGTATCTTCACAGAGTGCTTTTTAGCAGAGATTTTTCCACATTAAAAACAATGTTGACAGAAAAACAATTCATACATTACTTTAATTTTTTAATGCGTTTTTGATGTTTTTTCCAAGTGTATATTTTATGCATTTTTGTTTGTGTTTAATTGAATCGGTAATAAATGCATCAAATACACCGAATTGACATGCTACAATTTTAAAGAAATACATTGCAGCTCAAGAAAATACAGAAAACGCATTGTGTGAATGAGATAATAGAAGTGTCATTTATTTTGCTATTCATTTAATGAACTATTTTTTTTACTGCCCAAAAAAGCACATAAATACAAACCGAGCAAAAGCACTTGCAAAGCAAGATTTCGAGACAGACTTCTTAGGTCTCTCACTGCCTGATGAAGATACTGAAGAAGTCTCAAAAGCTTGCTTTGTAACATCACTTATTTTATTTTTGTTATTCATTAAAAGGTATCATAACTACACTGAGAACAATCATAGACAGTAGGACATGGAATTAGAATGAATTGGGAGTGTTAGAGAGGACAAGGAATGTCAATGAATTGGGGTGGGGAAAGTCACAGTAGCTACCGGTAATTTGTTTTTATTGGTGCAGGGAAAAATGGCTAAAACCCACTGAAATTATAATAAGAAGAACTTTTCTATGTAAGGAAATCTGTAGTAAAAAGTTGAATAATTGATCGTAGCAATGAGGTCACGTATTCCTCCAGTGATTGCAACTCCAACAATCTAAAAAGTTCTCACCTATCCAGGGGACGGGCCTGCGTGGGTTGTGGCTTATGAAGCAATACTAGTAATATTAGTACCTGAACCTGAAAAGTATGTTTTTTTTAATGCTTTTACTTATTCACATCTCAAATTTGCTGAATGTCTGTGTTACATAATTAATAATACTGCCAGATTCAGAATTATTGCTTTGGCCTAGATACATACCTGTTCTTACATAATGGATGATTACTGCATATATTTATTTAATTTTTTTTTGCGCCCATGTACATCTCTTTTTACTTGCTCAGATGCTTTTACATCAGATTCTACATATGTATAGTGTGCTCCATATTGGCAATGCAGTTAAGCTTGTACATATGTGCATATAACATAAAGATTGTTATCATTGCAAAAAAAAATAATGTTTTTCTAGTGTATGATATCTTTTTTCCATCAGCATCTTGCATGCAGAATACAAATGTGGATTTATTGAAATAATGTTAGTTTATTATATGAAGATGTGGAATTTAACAAAACCAGAGGCTTTACCAGAACAATGAAGGGGTGCGGAAAATCTGTGGTTCTATATTCTAAAAGCTTCCTATGCAAGTCCAGAAAGTAAGCACTGACTTTTTTGAGAGATATTAGTAAATGCAGTGATTTGATAAACCTTCCCTGTTAGAAAGACGCATTTTGGATTTTTATAGCAGTGAACAGTTTATTCAAATGTTTTAATCTTGAAAGCTGTATTGCCATTTTGTAACCTTACATTAACACATCTGTAATTTCTTAGGCAATTAATGTCAGGTTCATGTTTCTCTGGTGTCCTATTGTTACATACACCATATGGACAGAAGTATCTGACCCCCACACATCACTCCCACGGGAGCTTTTGTGACATTTAACCCCTTCATGACCCAGCCTATTTTAGCCTTAATGACCTTGCCGTTTTTTGCAATTCTGACCAGTGTCCCTTTATGAGGTAATAACTCAGGAATGCTTCAACGGATCCTAGCGATTCTGAGATTGTTTTTTCGTGACATATTGGGCTTCATGTTAGTGGTAAATTTAGGTCGATAATTTCTGAGTTTATTTGCGAAAAAAATGGAAATTTGGCGAAAATTTTGAAAATTTCGCAATTTTCACATTTTGAATTTTTATTCTGTTAAACCAGAGAGTTATGTGACACAAAATAGTTAATAAATAACGTTTCCCACATGTCTACTTTACATCAGCACAATTTTGGAAACAGATTTTTTTTTTGCTAGGAAGTTATAAGGGTTAAAATTTGACCAGTGATTTCTCATTTTTACAACAAAATTTACAAAAACATTTTTTTTAGGGACCACCTCACATTTGAAGTCATTTTGAGGGTTCTATATGGCTGAAAATGCCCAAAAGTGACACCATTCTAAAAACTGCACCCCTCAAGGTGCTCAAAACCACATTCAAGAAGTTTATTAACCCTTCAGGTGTTTCACAGCAGCAGAAGCAACATGAAAGTAAAAAATGAACATTTAACTTTTTAGTCACAAAAATGATCTTTTAGCAACAATTTTTTTATTTTCCCAAGGGTAAAAGGAGAAACTGGACCACGGACGTTGTTGTCCAATTTTTCCTGAGTACGATGATACCCCATATGTGGGGGTAAACCACTGTTTGGGCGCACGGCAGGGCTCGGAAGGGAAGGCACGCCATTTGGCTTTTTGAATGGAAAATTAGCTCCAATCATTAGCGGACACCATGTCGCGTTTGGAGAGCCCCTGTGTGCCTAAACATTGGAGCTCCCGCACAAGTGACCCCATTTTGGAAACTAGACCTCCCAAGGAACTAACCTAGATGTGTGGTGAGCACTTTGAACCCCCAAGTGCTTCACAGAAGTTTATAACGCAGAGCCATGAAAATAAAAAATAATTTTTCTTTTCTCAAAAATGATTTTTTAGCCCACAATTGTTTATTTTCCCAAGGGTAACAGGAGAAATTGGACCCCAAAAGTTGTTGTACAGTTTCTCCTGAGTACGCTGATACCCCATATGTGGGGGTAAACTACTGTTTTGGCACACGTCGGGGTTCGGAAGGGAAGTAGTGACGTTTTGAAATGCAGACTTTGATGGAATGCTCTGCGGGCGTCAGGTTGCTTTTGCAGAGCCCCTGATGTGCCTAAACAGTAGGAACTCCCCACAATTGACTCCATTTTGGAAACTAGACCCCCAAGGGAACTTATCTAGATGTGTGGTGAGCACTTTGAACCCCCAAGTGCTTCACAGAAGTTTATAACTCAGAGCCGTGAAAATAATAAATGTGTTTCCTTTCCTCAAAAATATTTTTTTAGCCCAGAATTTTTTATTTTTGCAAGAGTAACAGGAGACATTGGACCCAAAAGTTGTTGTCCAGTTTCTCCTGAGTACGCTGATACCCCATATATGGGGGTAAACCACTGTTTGGGAACATGCCGGGGCTCGGAAGGGAAGTAGTGACGTTTTGGAATGCAGACTTTGATGGAATGGTCTGCGGGCATCATGTTACGTTTGCAGAGCCCCTGATATGCCTAAACAGTAGAAACCCCCCACAAGTGACCCCATTTTGGAAACTAGACCCCCCAAGGAACTTATCTAGATGTGTGGTGAGCACGTTCAACCCCCAAGTGCTTCACAGAAGTTTACAACACAGAGCCGTGAAAATAAAAAATCATTTTTCTTTCCTAAAAAAAGATGTTTTAGCAAGCAATTTTTTATTTTCACAAGGGTAACAGGAGAAATTGGGCCCCAATATTTGTTGCCCAGTTTGTTGTGAGTGTGCTGGTACCCCATATGTGGGGGTAAACCACTGTTTGGGCACATGTCAGGGCTCGGAAGGGAAGTAGTGACATTTGAAATGCAGACTTTGATGGAATGGTCTGCGGGCATCACGTTGCATTTGCAGAGCCCCTGATGTGCCTAAACAGTAGAAACACCCCACAAGTGACCCCATTTTGGAAACTAGACCCCCGAAGGAACTTATCTAGATGTGTGGTGACCACTTTCAACCCCCAAGTGCTTCACATAAGTTTATAACGCAGAGTCGTGAAAATAAAAAATAATTGTTCTTTCCTCAAAAATTATGTTTTAGCAAGTAATTTTTTATTTTTGCAAGGGAAACAGGAGAAATTGGACCCCAACAGTTGTTGCCCAGTTTGTCCTGAGTACGCTGGTACCCGAAATGTGGGGGTAAACCACTGTTTGGGTGCACGTCGGGGCTTGGAAGGGAGGGAGCACCATTTGACTTTTTGAACGCAAGATTGGCTGGAATCAATGGTGGCGCCATGTTGCGTTTGGAGACCCCTGATGTGCCTAAACAGTGGAAACCCCTCAATTCTAACTTCAACGCTAACCCCAACACACCCCTAATCCTAATCCCAACTGTAGCCATAACCCTAATCACAACCCTAACCCCAACACACCCCTAACCACAACCCTAACCGCAACACACCCGTAACCCTAATTCCAACCCTAATCCTAACCCTATTCCCAACCCTAACCCTAATCCCAACCCTAACCACAACTGTAACCCCAACGCACCCCTAACCCTATCCGTAACCCTAACCACAAGCCTAATCTTAACCCTATTTCCAACCCTAGCCCTAATTCCAACCCTAACTCTAATTCCAACCCTAACCCTAAGGCTATGTGCCCACGTTGCGGATTCGTGTGAGATTTTTCCGCACGATTTTTGAAAAATCTGCAGGTAAAAGGCACTGCGTTTTACCTGCGGATTTACAGCAGATTTCCAGTGTTTTTTTTGTGCGGATTTCACCTGCGGATTCCTATTGAGGAACAGGTGTAAAACGCTGCGGAATCCACACAAAGAATTGACATGCTGCGGAAAATACAATGCAGCGTTTCTGCACAGAATTTTCCGCACCATGGGCACAGCGGATTTGGTTTTCCATAGGTGTACATGGTACTGTAAACCTGATGGAAAACTGCTACGAATTCGCAGCGGCCAATCCGCTGCAGATCCGCGGCCAATCCGCTACGGATCCGCGGCCAATCCGCTGCAGATCCACGGCCAATCCGCTGCGGATCCGCGGCCAATCCGCTGCGGATCCGCAGCCAAATCCGCACTGTGTGCACATGCCATAACCCTAACCCTACCCCTAACCCTACCCGTAACCCTAACCCTACCCCTAACCCTACCCCTAGTTCTAACCCTAGTTCTAACCCTAGCTCTAACCCTAACCCTAGTGGAAAAAAAAAATATATTTTCCTTATTTTATTATTGTCCCTACCTATGGGGGTGATAAAGGGGGGGGGGGGTTATTTATTATTTTTTTTATTTTGATCGCTGTGATAGAACCTACCACAGCGATCAAAATGTACTTTGTAATGAATCTGCCGGCCGGCAGATTCGGCGGGCGCACTGAGCATGCGCCCGCCATTTTGGAAGATGGCGGCGCCCATGGAGGAGGCGGACGGGCACCGGGAGCCTCGGTAAGTATAAGGGGGGGAGATCGGGGCACGGGGGGGGAGATCGGGGCACGGGGGGGGGATCGGGGCACGGGGGGGGCGTCGGAGCACGGGGGGGTGACATAGCAGCAGGGGGGGAGCGGGCAGGAGGACGGGGGAGCGGAGCACAGGACGGAGGGGACCGAACCCCATAACGGAGCACTGGGGGGGCGATCGGTGGGGTGTGGGGGGGGTCACTTCAGGTTTTCCAGCCATGGCCGATGATATTGCAGCATCGGCAATGGCTGGATTGTAATATTTCACCAGTTTTTTAGGTGAAATATTACAAATCGCTCTGATTGGCAGTTTCACTTTCAACAGCCAATAAGAGCGATCGTAGCCACGGGGGGGTGAAGCCACCCCCCCTGGGCTGAAGTACCACTCCCCCTGTCTCTGCAGAACGGGTGAAATCGGAGTTAACCCTTTCACCCGCTCTGCAGCGACGCGATCATTCCATGACGCCACATAGGCGTCATGGGTCGGATTGGCACGGGTTTTCATGACGCCTACGTGGCGTCATGGGTCAGGAAGGGGTTAATTCTACATTCATAGACCTTAATATTGAATTGGCATTCCCTATGTAATGGTTTCTACAAGATTTTGGAGAGTGTATTTTGGGAATTTTTGTACATGCAACCAGAAGATCATTTGTTAGGTTAAACACTAAAGGTACCGTCACACTAGGCGATATCGCCAGCAATCCGTGACGTTGCAGCGACCTGGATGGCGATATCGCTGTATTTGACACGCAGCAGCGATCTGGATCCCGCTGTGAAATTGCTGGTCGCTGCTAGAAGGTCTGCACATTATTTGGTCGCTAGGTCGCCGTGTATCGCCGTGTTTGACAGCAAAAGCGACGATACCAGCGATATTTTACACTGGTAACCAGGGTAAACATCGGGTTACTAAGCGCAGGGCCGCGCTTAGTAACCCGATGTTTACCCTGGTTACCAGCGTAAAAGTTAAAAAAACAAACAGTACATACTCACCTGCGCGTCCCCCAGCCTCTGCTTCCTGACACTAAAGCGCCGGCCCTAAACTGAAAGTGAAAGCAACAGCGGTGACGTCACCGCTCTGCTGTTAGGGCCGGAGCTCAGTCAGCGTCAGGATGCAGAGGCTGGGGGACGCGCAGGTGAGCATGTACTGTTTGTTTTTTTAACTTTTACGCTGGTAACCAGGGTAAACATCGGGTTACTAAGCGCGGCCCTGCGCTTAGCAACCCGATGTTTACCCTGGTTACCCGGGGACCTCGGCATCGCTGGTCGCTGGAGAGCGGTCTGTGTGACAGCTCTCCAGCGACCACACAGCGACGCTGCAGCGATCGGCATTGCTGTCGCTATCGCTGCAGCGTCGCTTAGTGTGACGGTACCTTAACAGGGCCCGGCTCACAATCTTTGTTCTAGTTCATCCCAAAGGTGTTTGATGGATTGGAGGTCAATGTTTTGTTTTTCCATACCAAACTCATTGGTGCACAATCATGCTGGAACAGAAAAGGGCCTTTCCTAAACTGTTCCCACAAAGTTCAAAGCAAACAATGCTAGAAAATAACTTGATATACTGAAGCATTAAAGTTTTCCTTGCATGGAACTAAGAGGTCTTGGTCAACTTGAAGAAAACAGCCCCATTGCCTTATAGTAAAGTGACTATATTTAAGGTCGCCTGGAAGCTCTAAATAGCACTTCCATGCACAGGCTTTGTGCTAGCTACACTTCCAGGTCTCAGAGGAGTCCTGGTCTTTACCCACCAACTTCTGTAAATCGATAAAGACTTGCAGAGACACAAGGTAGAATTCTCAGAGTAACTGCTGACTAGTGAAGCTGGCTTTCAGGATTGGTCAGGTAGCCAGAATCATTTAGTACGGATGAGGTCAAAATCGTCAGGCAGAAGAATCGTCTTTAAAGGGAACCTGTCACCACGTTTTTGGAAGATGGGATAAAAATAGCGTTAAATAGGGGCAGAGGTGGGCGTTACATTAGTGTGTGTGTTATGCGTTTATTACCCACCTAAGTTGCCGAAATAACTTTGCAAAGTCTCCGTTTTCGCCTGTCAATCAGGCTGGTCAGGTCGCATGGGCGTTGTCTTCCCCCAGATTTGACGTAGTTTTCCGTTGGTGGCGTAGTGGTGTGCGCATGCCCAAAGTCCGGAATCCTCTTCCAGGGGATTTAAAATAGCGCGGTGTTCGTTATTGCATTGGTGATCGGTGGGCGCGGCCATCTTCCTTTGGCCGCGCGTGCGCAGAAGCGGCGCTCTGCTGGCCGCGGCTTCAGGAAAATGGCCGCCGCGATATCCATCTGCGCACGCGCGGCATCCCGCGGCCATTTTCCTGAAGCCGCGGCCAGCAGAGCGCCGCTTCTGCGCACGCGCGGCCAAAGGAAGATGGCCGCGCCCACCGATCACCAATGCAATAACGAACACCGCGCTATTTTAAATCCCCTGGAAGAGGATTCCGGACTTTGGGCATGCGCACACCACTACGCCACCAACGGAAAACTACGCCAAATCTGGGTGAAGACACCACGCCCATGTGACCTGACCAGCCTGATTGACAGGCGAAAACGGAGACTTTGCAAAGTTATTTCGGCAACTTAGGTGGGTAATAAACGCATAACACACACACTAATGTAACGCCCACCTCTGCCCCTATTTAACGCTATTTTTATCCCATCTTCCAAAAACGTGGTGACAGGTTCCCTTTAAAGAAGCACTCTGTTATAGACTGACCTGGATTGGAGTAAGGGTATTGCAACCATTAGAGGCGTCATCAGCAGGTAGCATAGTCAGGAATACCCAGAGGTAGGTACACAGTAGCAGCAGTATAGTTAAAGGATCAGCAGGTCTCGTAGTCCGGAATAGCCATGGCTCTCTACACAGTAGCAGCAGTATGGTTGAAGGATCAGCAGGTTGCATAGTTAGGAATAGCCAATGGTCGGTGCACGGTACCAGCAGTATAGTCTTGGATTAAGCAGCAGGTGAAAGTAGAGCTTCACAAAAGGCTTGGAGTTCAATAATCTCGCAAGGAAGGAAGTACAATGCCAGGTTTAAAGGGAAACTTATAGACACACTAATAGATGTTCAGCCCTGCTCTGAAATTTTCTATAGTCTGCTACTTTCTGGTTCATTTGCTGTGGTTGCTAAATACTTTCTCTTTTCAATATTACAACTCACAGATAATAGTGGAATATTTAGGATGGAGTTATTAAAACAGTGCCATTCTATTGCAGTATCACGCTCCCATTCATTGAGTTCTGTAGAACAAGATACACATTCACAAATGTTTGTATAGGGAAATTGCATGTCTACATGCTGGATTTTTGAGTTTTATGTTTTTCTCCGTGACTTGCTTTGAATTTTAGTGTAGGGACTCCTAAAGCAATGAGGACACTTGATGTGGGTTGCAACAACATTTCGATCAATTCCTCATGCTTCTTATACAATTTTTTTGTTGCAGACTTTTCATCTTTTGCTGGGTGCAGCAGGGCCTTTCACCAGTTGGGTTGGCAAATTAGAATGTCTGTCATTGTGGATTGGACTTACATCATGCTGGGCAGCCCGCCTAATCCAATAAAAAGGGCATCAATAACAGTAAGCCAGACACTGTGCACTGCTTTTATCTGGGTGACTAGTGCCCTATATGAGCCTAAACTGTGTTCATTTGTAATATTAGGTAGTCACCATCCCCAGGAATAGTAGGCATTTAAGTGGTTGCTTCATGAGTATTTTTCACCTGTGCTGCCTCAGCCTATATCATGGGGGTCTTCTGCATCCTGCAGCGCATACATTTTGTGTGTTAGTAAATATGGATGCCTTTTTTTCTAAATTGTATGTCCTTTTTGGTGAGTTGCTTTGGATTTTATATACCTGTGGGAATTAATGAAAAAAAATAGAATTTAATTAAGATGTGTCACAATACTTTTTTCCATTCAAAGGAAGTACTTTGTGCTTACCTATACAGCTAGGAAACCTTGGCTGCTTGCAAAATCACTTTTCTCTAGCAGTTGATAAACTATTTCTTTAGTTTATCGCCAAAGGTGGACGGCCTTCTGCCCCACAGCCATGTCCATTCCTCAAAATCAATGGCAGCTGACAGTTTTCAATGCATTTTCAGACAAACTATTTCTTTGATCCCTATTCTTAAAGCAGAGACCCCTGTGGTAATCACATGGAAACAGCTTATGAGCCTATATTTATTCTGTAGGATGTTAGGATGTTCTATTACATTCTGAAGCCTTGGGAGATGATCCTGTTGACTTTTTGTGGTGATGTTGACTTTTTGTAGGTGATGTCAGACCAGGTGACAAAGATACCTTTAGGTGTAAACTGGTAAGGTTAGAGTTATTTCATACTAGATGGAGGCCCAATGCTATCGCATCGGGAGGATGGCAATGTCACGATGGGGGCAGGCATGCGGTGCTGTTGTTGCCTAATGGCATCCTGTGATCTAATGACTTTAGCATCAGGGGACTCATGTGCTTGACGCCTACGCTTATATGCATTGTTTTTGTCCCAGCGATGCTGTTGCTCTTCAAGAGTCTCACTTGCCCTTTGTTGTCTTTGACCTTGTGCCTTTGCTGCTTTCCTTACATTTTCATTGGCACACTTTTTATGAGGATCCATGTTGGCATTGATATTTGCTTTTTAAAGGGGTTTTCTCATGAACAAAAGTTCATTTTAAAAATTGTCTGTGTCTGACCGTGTACTGAACATACCACAGCTCCTGGGCAGGGGAGGAAGCAAAAGACAATACTGACATTACAGCATGAGATCGCAGAGGGTACATTTTGTGAGGTAAAATATTTTTTTTAAAACAGTCAGTGAAATATTTTACCTCACAAAATGAATCCACTCTCATCCCATGCTGTAATGTCAGTATTATCTTTTGCTTCATTCCCTGCCCAGGAGATTTGGTATGCTCCGTACATAGTCAGACACAGTCAATTTTTAAAATTAACTTTCGTTAGTGGGAAAACCCCTTTAATGTGACCAGCTTCCTCTGCCTATAGACACTTCGCGCATCTGTTACTGCACCTGCACGTACTTCGCGCAGGCACAGTAAATCAGACCGCCACCACCTTTGTGCAGACAGATATCGGCGGTCACATTAAAACTGCACATGCACTCCTACTGCAAAAAGATGGTGAGTGTGTCTGTGCAGGTGTGTCGTGTGACGGTGTTCCACTGGTGGTACTGCGCAATAAGTTGGTACCAGCAGCAGCAGTAGCGTAGCTACCATGGGGGCAGAGGGTGCAGTCGCCCCGGGCCCCTTGCTCTGAGGGGGCCCAACAGGAGCTACTGCTACTGTTGGCTATATCAGCATGCTGCACACGCTAATGTAGTTAAGATCCACTGAAGTGCAGGGATATATAAACTCCTGTACTATCGCTGCTCTATAGACCAGGGGGGCTTAGTAGCATATGCCCCCAAGGACGCTGAATGCCGGCACTGTATCTCTAAGCTGCCTCCATCAAACTGCAGACGGGCCCAAATTGCATGCTGTGTCTGCATGTCTGCAGGAGAAACGCCACAACGCAGGGTACCAGCTTCTTCACACTGAAAAGGAGCAGAACAAGAGACAGGATGTAGCTGTAAGGCTACTTTCACACGTCAGTTTTTTTTTGCGGTCAGGCTTAATCCGGCGAATTTTGCAAAAAATGGATCCGTCGCAAATGGTGAAAAACTGATGCGATGGATCAGTTTTTTTGCCGGAGATCTATTTTGGATCCTGGCGAGGAAGGAGAGTGAGAGAAATGGAAAATGCTAAAATGAGCATGCTCAGTTGAAAAAAAACGGAATCCGTCGCCGAATTCCATATTTTGACGGATCCCGCACCATAGGCTTCCATTCTAGCAAATGCCGGATGGCGCTGGATCCATCACTGTCCGTTGTTTTTTGCCGGACACAAAAAACTTTACTATGTCAGTTTTCCCCGGATCTGGTGAAAAACGGATTAAACGTGAGGCCATTCGTCGCAATCCGTAATACAAGTCTATGAGGAAAAAACGGATCCGGTGGCATCTTTTGCAGGATCCGTTTTTTGCAAAATTCGCCGGATTGTGCCTAACTGCAATAAACTCATGTGGGAAAGCAGCCTAAGTAGGAGCTCAGGCTGCTGCCTGCTCCCAGTGCTGGATGTGTCTATGCGGGGGACAGGACACTGCTCCCCTGCTAACAATTTCCTGCTAGATTCTTGCCTTGTAGTTGTGGTCTTGCTATCTGAGGCACAGTCAGATTTATGGTGGCTGCTTGAACTTTTAAACAGATCAGAGGGTGTCTCTGTCAATGCAAATCTCCCCAGCCTCACCCGAAGACCCAATTATATAATTTTTTATTAAAAAAATACATCCCAACAAAGTTCAGCATAAATATATATTGATAGAGAGCCAAATAGAAGAAAATAGAAACAGTATGTGTGTATAAATGCTCACTTATAGGTGTAGGACCCTGAACGTATACTCAATCTGGACAAGAAGACCCCACTAAAGGCAGAAAAGGGGAAAAAAAGAGAAGAAATACAGGGGGCGCACTGTCTTCTTTACGTAATATCTTACCTCTCCCTCTTCTAATTCCCTCTTTCTTTCTGGTCCCCTCTTTGGGGTCTTGTCCAGACAAGACTATTATTTTTAGGGTTACCTGGATACATTCAGGGAGATATACCCATACACTGGCCTCTATACGCACCCACTGGCTGTTTCTATTTTCTTCTGTTTAGCTCTTTGTCATATATATCAGAGCTGTGCAAGTAGCAGACCACAGACAGGGACATACAGTGACCAGAATCCAAGAAGTGAAAATAATGCGGGGGTCATTATACAGCATGGAAGCTAATGCCAGGTGTCATTATACAGCATGAGAGCAAATGGGGTCATTACACAGTATGGGAGCTAATGTGGGGGCCAGTATACAGCGTGTTAGCTATTGTGGGGGCCATTATACAGTTAGAGCTAATTCAGGGGCCATTATACAGCAGATGAGCCAATGCAGGGATCATTATACAGCATGAGAGCAAATACAGTATGGGAGATATTGCGTAGGCCAGTATACAGCTTGATAGTTATTGGGTGGGCCATTAGTGCAGTGTTAGAGCGAATGCCATTATACAGTACAATTAAAAGGCTACGGAGGGCCTATATACAGTGTGGGAGTTACTGTGGGGGCCTTTAGACAGTGTGGGAGAGACCGTGGGAAACAGTGTGAAGTGTGGAAGCCTCTGTGAGGGCACAGTGGTAGCATTAGTATGTGAGGCAATAAGAGGATCCCTGTGCTTGTACCGCACAGCAGGTTCAGCAATAGGGACACATACAGCAGCAGCAGCAGCGGCTCAGTATTGGGGTGACAGCTTGTTGAGGCATTTGTACATGTTGGGAATAAATGTGGACGGTACAGGAAATGTGAGAAGTCAAATGTGTCTTTGTTATAATCTCTGCAGATGAGTCCTGGCTGGAAAATGTGTCATGTCAGTCTGAGTAAGATGTAAAAGTGACAACTATCATAAAGAACATCAGCTGTAAGTTATTATCTGTAACCGTATGTAAACTCTTGTATATTCTACAGGGCTGGTATCTACCACTATATGGTCACCATATGGCGGTAATATTAGTGTTGGCCCTTGTATAGAGATTTTTTTCAGTTACAGCTTGGTCATCTGCTGAGATTCCCCAAAACCCAGGACTAGAGTGCATCACCTGAGTTGTAATCAGGGTTACCGGTTATGGGCCCACTCAGACTGTCCCAATATAGCAGTCGGTGAACTTCCTCCACTTGGAATTCTGGGATACGGTGACATCTGGACAGAACAAGAAATGAAAACATTACAAGGCAATTATATAAATAGATTGTAGTTGCAGAAAAACTTAATATAACAACTTCCATCCCACAATCGATCTTGAGGGCACAGTATCTTACCAAAAACATAATAATGATAGACATATCTGTGCTTGAAATAGCATCATATCATAATCAGAGCAGGGGTAAAAAGGGATGATCTTCATGAGAAAAGATAGGACTTTATATGCTAGTGGAAATATTTTGCAGGTTTAGTCCTGTCAATTTTAGACAGTTGGCACCTTGACTTGACATGTTATTTGATAAACTTGGAGCATCTTCAGACTGTCTAATCTAAGTTTGCCAATTTATTGGGTTCCATAATTTTCACTCGGAAATTTTAGGGAATAAAATTCACAAGTCATGCTCCTTTTTCAATTCGAGCTTAAAAGGTGTTTATGACGTGTATGCCAGAATTCTGTCTCGGAAATCTGTGCTATACAATGTGTTACATTTTTTATAAGTGTGTTATTTTCTCACTATTATTTAATACTTCTTCAAACATTACATTTCTCATTGATATATGTCAGACAATGAATGCTAAAATATGTTTGCCAATAGGTATCTGGCCAAGAAAGCACAATGCACATATGTTCACACAATCCTATTTAGCAAAAGATAATGGTAGTTTGAGAGCATGTAAGCAGTCATCTATGTAATGAGTTCTGTAGCATTTGCTTAATAATTTTAAGCTGGTGCAACGTAAATAGAGCTAAGTGCGTGACTAATACAATCAGTATAGCAACTAAATATAATCAGAGAAACTTGACCATGTGTAAATGTTTGCAGTGTGCGTATATTATGTATAATATATAATGTGCTCGGCATAGATGAGTACACCCCTCTTAAGTAAGACCTCTTAGAACTCATGGCTGCTGGATCAAGAGTGATGCTCAATTTGTCTCTTCAGAATTCCCCATAGGTATGAAAGTGAGTTCTGATCAGGAGTGGTTCACTGGATCACTTTCACACTATTCTTCAGAAATGCAACAGTGGCCTAGATGTGTGTTTTGAATCATTGTCATGTTGGATATTGCATGGCTACTAAGAGCACAAAGTAATGGTGGCATCTTCTTTTTCAATATAGAGAAGTAAATCTGTGAATTCGTGACACCATCATGCCATCATTCAAAACTCATACAATGATATACTGCTGCTATGTAAAATTTGCAAAACTGAACATGAGGTTTTTCATTTTGATTCTGATCAAACTGTATGAAGCCCACTACCACTTATCGGTGAACTTCTCAGTGGGTCATTAACCTAAAAGGTGCGACCATCACGCGCAAACGATCATCACAGCGACAGTGCACCAGCAGTGGTAACAACCTTGTGCCTCACTGCACACATGCTTCGAGACTGACTACCCATGACTCCAGGCCACCCTACCACACAGGCATTGTACCACGGCAACAATGGTCAAGACACAGCACCAACACAAGGTGATTAGATGTAAAAAAAACTTACCTTCCACAAGCTCTCAGACTGGGAGCTGAGAGAAAAAATGGGCAGAAACAAGCTTGCAGTCTCATGCTGATTTAATAACATCTGGGTCGAAAAGTAGTAGTGCTGGTCCAAGTATAGCAAAAACAAGAGGGGACAGTAATGCAAAATGCCAGAACTGTAGAAAGACACGGACCACACATCCAAAAATCATATAATCATCTAATGCCGCAAGACAAACATTTAGAAAACTGAACATGAGGTTCTTAGTTTAAAATTCTGACTAGACTTTCAGGTTTAATTAAAGTGGTTGAACAAAGTTATCCTGTGAAACGTTTAGGGATTGCAACCAGTTTTCTACAAAGCCTCCAAATTTCAGGGGCTCAAAAGTAATTGTACAAATTAACTTTACCATAAATAAAATGTTCATTTTAAATTCTTCATATAGAATCCTATTGTAGACAATGACTGCCTAAAGTTTTGAAGCCATGGATGTCACCTTACACAGGGTTTCCTCCCTTGTCATGCTTTGCCAGGCCTTTTTTAAGCTGACTTCAGTTGTTGCTAGTGTTGAGCATTCCGATACCGCAAGTATCGGGTATCGGCCGATATTTGCTGTATCGGAATTCCGATACCGAGATCCAATACTTTTGTGATATCAGGAATCGGTATCGGGATCGATATTAATGTGTAAAATAAAGAATAAAAATAAAAAATATTGATATACTCACCTCTCCGACGCAGCCTGGACCTTACCGATGTAACCGGCAGCTTTCGTTCCTAAGAATGAGTGCTTGAAAGTCCTTAGATGATGTTGCGGCTTGTGATTGGTCGCGTGGTGGTCACGTGACCGCTCACGCGACCAATCACAGGCCGCGACGTCATCTAAGGTCTTTCAAGCGCTCATTCTTAGGAACGGAAGCTGCCGGTTACATCGGTAAGGTCTAGGCTGCGTCGGAGAGGTGAGTATATCAATATTTTTTATTTTTATTCTTTATTTTACACATTAATATGGATCCCAGGGCCTGAAGGAGAGTTTCCTCTCTTTCAGACCCTGGGAACCATACAGGATACCTTCCGATACCATTGTGTCCCATTGACTTGTATTGGTATCGGTATCGGCGATATCCGATACTTTTCGGGTACTTTTCGGGTATCGGCCGATACTATCTGATACCGATACTTTAAAGTATCGGACGGTATTGCTCAACACTAGTTGTTGCTTGTTTGTGGGTTTTTCTACCTTAAGTTTTGTTATAAGCATATGACATGGGGATGAGATCCAGTGATTGACTGGACCATTGCAGGATATTCCACTTTTTTTTACCGTTCATTGTCCATCTGTACTGTGAAGCGCTGTTCAATCAACCTTGCTGCATTTGGTTGAATTTGAGCAGAAAGTATTGCCTTGTACACTTTCAAATTCTTCCGGCTGCTTCTGTCTTCCATCATATCATCAGTAAATACTAGTGATCCAGTGCCATTGGAAGCCATGCATGCCCATTCCATCAAACTACTATACCTTTGCAGTGTTTTACAGAGAATGTGGTGTGCATTGGATCATGAGCCATTCCAAGCCTTCTGCATACTTTCTTTTTCCATCATACTGGTACAGGTTGATCTTAGTTTCATCTGTCCAAAGAATGTTTATATTTTGGCAAAGTCTAATCTGGCCATTCTATTTTTAAGGCTTGTTAATGGTGAACCCTCTGTATTTTCTCCTATGAAGTGTTCCAGAGGTGTAGCTAGGGTTTTGGTCCAGGGGGGGCGAAGCTTCTGAGTGGGCCCCTAACCAGGTAACCTTGAGTACAACTTGATGACGCCCCCTAATAGTGGAGGAGAACCTCAGCAAACTGCGCTGTTACTGAAGATAATCTCTATATAACGACCAAGATGGATATTACCGCCATATGGTCAGTGGTAGATACCAGCCCTGCAGAACATGTAAGAGATCACAGCACAGTTACAGATAATGACTTACCGTTGACGTTCTTTATGATGGAGTCGTCACTTTTCCCGTCTTTTCCATCTGGCCCAGACCGACATGACAACTTCTTCCAGCAACAACTCGTCTGCAGAAAAAAAAACAAGGACACGTTTCACTTCTCATATTCCAGCCATCACCATCTATTCCCAACCTGCACAAACCCCTCATCCTGCTGCTACCCCAATACTGAGCACCTGCTGCCGTAATTGTCCCTATTACTACACCTGATACCCCAATACTGAGCCGCTGCTGCCGTATGTGTCCCTATTACTGCACCTGATAACCCAATACTGAGCCTCTGCTGACGTATGTGACCCTATTACTGCACCTACTCTGTGGTTCTCTGTACCCTCTAAATTCTAAAGCACCCCTCTACAATATAGTAATGACGGGTGCAAGTGCCCTAGAAAACAGAGCCCACATTTTTCCCCCTAGAAAGTAACAATGCCCTCTGTGTGCCCCTTTGATAGTCACAGTAACCTGAGTCATCCTATTACAATAAGTGCCCACTTTACATTTAATAATGTCCCGAGTCTCCCCCCCCTATACACAGTATAATGCCCCCTAACTGTATAGGACCACCCACACATTATACTGACCCCTTAGTAGCCTTCAAACTGTTTGATGGCTCCAACTCTGTAATCCCCACACTGTATGATGGCCCCATAGATAACTTCCATTAGTATAATGTGCCAGATAGTCCTCAATATAGCACATAGCACAAGGCAGCACCCCTATAGGCAGACCCTGTAGTTTAAAGCAGCACCCCCCATAGGCAGACTCTGTAGTATAAGGCAGCACCCCCCATAGGCAGATCCTGTAGATAAGGCAGCACTCCCCCCCCATAGGCAGATCCTGTAGATAAGGCAGCACTCCCCCCCTATAGGCAGATACTGAAGATAAGGCTGCACTCCTCCCTATAGGCAGATACTGAAGAAAAGGCAGCACTCCCCCCTATAGGAAGATCCTGTAGATAAGGCAGCACTCCCCCCCCCATAGGCAGATACTGTAGATAAGGCAGCACTCCCCCCCTATAGGCAGATACTGAAGATAAGGCAGCACTCCCCCACTATAGGCAGATACTGAAGATAAGGCAGCACTCCCCCCCTATAGGCAGATACTGAAGATAAGGCAGCACTCCCCCCTATAGGCAGATACTGAAGATAAGGCAGCACTCCCCCCCCTATAGGCAGATACTGAAGATAAGGCAGCACTCCCCCACTATAGGCAGATACTGAAGATAAGGCAGCACTCCCCCACTATAGGCAGATACTGAAGATAAGGCAGCACTCCCCCACTATAGGCAGATACTGAAGATAAGGCAGCACTCCCCCACTATAGGCAGATACTGAAGATAAGGCAGCACTCCCCCCCTATAGGCAGATACTGAAGATAAGGCAGCACTCCCCCCCCCCTATAGGCAGATACTGAAGATAAGGCAGCACTCCCCCACTATAGGCAGATACTGAAGATAAGGCAGCCTCCATAGAAACACAGTAAATAAATACTCACCTCTCTTCCTCCTTGTTCCAGCGGCGCTCCCTGCTCCCGCTCATCTGACAGCGGGCGCTGGGTGGTGACGTCATCGTGCCCGCTGTCAGACAGTGTGGGGGATGATGGGAGGAGCGCAGCGCAGCGCTCCTTCCCTCATCACTGCGGTGAGCTGTATCGGCCGCCGATACAGCTCACCATGTGATGACGGGCGGGGGGCCCACTGCTGGCACCGGGCCCCCCCCGCCTGCTCAGGGGCCCCTTAGCTGCAGAGCAGGGGATCGATTCTCCCTGCTCTGCCGCAGAATGTAACTGCATCGGCGCTGCGCACGCCGATGCAGTTACAGTAGCGTAGCTCCCGGTGGGCCCCCTCAGAGCGCGGGGCCCGGGGCGATGGCCCCCTCTGCCCCCCTGGTAGCTACGCTACTGAAGTGTTCTGTTTGTAATAGGCTTAGATACTGAAACACCTATTTCTTGGAGAGTGTTCTTCACTTGGGTGGATGTTATTAAGGGGTTTTTCTTCACCATGGAAAGGATTCTTTGATCATTCACTACTGTTGTCCACTGTGGACGTCTGGGTCTTTTTAAGTTCTCAAGCTCACCAGTGCACTTTTTTTTTTTTTTTTGCAGAATGTACCAAACTGTTGATTTGGTCACTCCTAACATTTCTACTATCTCGCTGATAAATTTATTTTTCTTTTTTTAGCCTAATTTAATCTTTTTCTCTTCCATTGAGAGCTCATTTGACTGCATGTAGTGAGTTCACACCTGAAATCAGCTCCAGACCTTTTACATGCTTAATTGATGATTGATTAATGAGGGAATAGCCTGGGCAACCCATTAAAGTTCTTATGAGATAATTACTTTTGATTTATTTTAAAAGAGGCAGCTACATATTAAAGAACTGTAATTCCTAAACCCTTATATCAATTAGGGCATCAATATGCTCAAATTGAGGGCTCGATCACAGTGGCATATTTTATCAGATAGCACTTGGCCCAATGTTATACTTTGTTGCAGTGCAGATCTGCAATTTTTCTCATGTCGATGCAAAGACAAACACAGCATGCTGTGGGTGCATCAGATGATCATCACCTGTAGAAGTGTGTGCGTGTAAAACATCGGAGTGCACTTGGATTTCGTGGGAGTGCAGTTCGACATCTGTGATATATATATATATATATATATATATATATATATATATATATACACACACACACACACACACACACACACACACACACACACACACACACACACACACTAGATGGTAGCCTGATTCTAACGCATTGGGTATTCTAGAATATGTATGTAGTTTATTTGTGAAGATTTTAGAATAATACATTGAATACACAGGATTTGGCTGGCCACGTAGTATAATTGTTCGCGGCCGGCCACGTAGTATATAGCACAGCCAAATAGTATATAACAGCCCACGTAGTAAATAGCACAGCCACATAGTATATAGCACAGCTCACAGAGTATATGGCACAGCCCACGGAGTATATAGCACAGCCACATATTGTATAGCACAGCGCACGGAGTGTATAGCAGCCCACATAGCATATAACACAGCCACGTAGTTTATAACAGCCCACGTAGCATAACACAGCTCACGTAGTATATAACAGCCCACGCATGCAGTATATAACACAGCCCTCATAGTGTATAACACAGCCCACGTAGTATATAGCACAACCCACGTAGTATATACCACATCCCACATAGTATATTGCACAGCCATGTAGTATATTGCACAGCCATGTAGTATATTGCACAGCCCACGTAGTATATAGCACAGCCCACGTAGTATATAGCACAGCCCACGTAGTATATAGCACAGCCCACGTAGTATATAGCACAGCCCACGTAGTATATAGCACAGCCCACGTAGTATATAGCACAGCCCACGTAGTATATAGCACATCCCACGTAGTATATAGCACAGCCCACTTAGTATATAGCACAGCCTGCGTAGTATATAGCACAGCCCGCGTAGTATATAGCACAGCCCACATAGTATATTGCACAGCCCGCATAGTATATTGCACAGCCCGCATAGTATATTGCACAGCCCGCATAGTATATTGCACAGCCCACGTAGTATATTGCACAGCCCACGTAGTATATTGCACAGCCCACGTAGTATATTGCACAGCCCACGTAGTATATTGCACAGCCCACGTAGTATATTGCACAGCCCACGTGGTATATTGCACAGCCGACGTAGTATATTGCACAGCCCACGCAGTATATTGCACAGCCTACATAGTATATTGCACAGCACATGTAGTATATTGCACAGCCCACATAGTATATAGCAATGTGGGCATCATATCCCTGTTAAAAAAGAATTAAAATAAAAAATAGTTATATACTCACCTTCCGTTGGCCCCCGGATCCAGGTGAAGCGTTTACCGATGCTTCTCGCGCTCTCCGGTCCCAAGAGTGCATTGCTAGACCGCTATGTCATCATCTCGCGAGATCGCAATGCATGGAGCGGTCACCGGAGTGTCACGAGGAGCGGGAAAGGCCTGTTCTGGATCCGAGGAGCCGACGGACGGTGAGTATATACCTTTTTTTAATTTTTTTTTATTATTTTTAACATTAGATCTTTTTACTATTGATGCTGCATAGGCAGCATCAATAGTAAAAAGTTGGTCACACAGGGTTAATAGCAGCATTAACGGAGTGCTTTACACCGCGGCATAACGCGGTCCGTTAACGCTGCCATTAACCCTGTGTGAGCGCTGACTGAGGGGAGTATGGAGCGGGCACTGACTGCGGGGAGTAAGGAGCGGCCATTTTGCCACCAGACAGTGCCCGTCGCTGATTGGTCGTGGTTGTTTTGCCACGACCAATCAGTGACTTGGGATTTCCATTACAGACAGAAAGACGGAAGTGACCCTTAGACAATTATATATATATATATAAGTTTACAAACACTATATAAAAAGAATGAGAAGGAATGGTTTAAGGCATTTTTATTACTTACTCATTGCTCATAGGTTTTTTGGCAACATCTGAGTTAATTAGAGACATACTGTGGATGTTTTTTTAATCCACACCTGAGACACACAACTTCTTTGTGTGGCATCATGGGGAAGTCTAAAGAAATCAGCCCAGATATCAGGAAGATAATTATGTACTTGCACAAGTCTGGCTCATTTCTTGGGTACAATTTCAAGATACCTGAAGGTGCCTCGTTCATCTGTACAATTACATGCAAGTACAAACAAGATGGGAATGTCTAGCCGTCTTACCGCTCAGGAAGGAGACTGGTTCTGTGTCCCAGAGATGAATGTGCTTTGGTCTGACATCGACATATACAAATCATCTCAAGCACAAAAGCAAAAGACCTTGTAAAGAATATGGCGGAAGCTGGTAAGATTGTGTCAATATCCACAGTGAAATGAGTACAGTATCACCATGAGATGAATGGTCACTCTGCCAGGAAGAACCCATTACTCCAAAAAAAATCATAAAAAAGCCAGATTAATGTGTGCAAATGCACACCGGAACAAAGACATTAATTTTTGGAGACATCCCGTGGTTTGATGCTAACTTTTTGGGGCATAATGACCTTCGTTATGTTTGGTGGTGAATCTGAAGAACACCATCCCAACTGTGAAACACGGAGCTGGCAGCATTATGTTGTGAGGTTGTTTTGCTGCAGGAGTTACTGGTGCACTTCACAAAATAGATGTCAATGTTTTGGAGTGGCAATCACAAAGCCCTGATCCAAATCCTATTGAAAATGTATGGACAAAGCTGAAAAGATAGGTGCGGTCAAGGCGGCATAGAAACCTGGATCATTTACACCAGTCACCAGATTTGTAAGGAGGAATGGGCCCAAATTCCAACAAACAATTGTGAGAAGCTTGTGGAAGGATATTGCAAACGTTTGACCCAAGTAATTCAGTTTAAGGGCAATAGTATCAAATACTAATGAAATGTATCTAAACTTTTGACTTTGCAGTAAGTAATAAAAATGCCTCAGAACATCCTCTCTCTATCATTTATTCTGTCATTTGGCAAATAATAATTATTATAATCCTAATTGACCTAAAAGGGAAAGGTTTATTCTGATTTCATGTCAGATGTTGAGAAAAACATGCATATGTTTTTTTTTTTTTTTATAGTGTATGTAAACTTCATGTTTCAACTATATATTTTTGCAGCCTCAATCCATTTTTGCTCCAGGGTTCTCTGTCTCTGCTGAAAAAAGCATCCCCATAGTGCTGCCACCACCATGTTTGATGTTTTCAGGATGATGTGCAGCATTCGCTTCCACAATGCATAGCCTTTTTTTCATTTAGCCCAAAAAGTCCTACTTTGGTCTCATCTGACTGGAGCACCTTTTTCCACATGCTAGCTGTGCCTCCCAAGTGGCTTTTTGCAAACTACAATCAGGAATTCTTATGACTTACTTTCAAAAATGGCTTCTTGACTCTCTTCCATAAAGGTCATATTTGTGGACTAATTATTATGACTAATGCCGGGGTCACACTTGTGAGTGGAATGCGAGAAACTCGTTCCACCGGCACTTGATACCAGAGTGTGCAGCCGTGTGTATTTCTATGAAGCTGAACGCTCCGAGTGCCGAGTATTGATGCAAGAGACTCGCACAAGTTTCTCGCATTGCACTTGCAAGTGTGACTCTGGCCTAATAGTTGCCCTTTGACAGATTTTGCCACCAGAGCTGTGGATGTATGCAGCTCCTCCAGAGTGACTGTGCTTCTTGTCTGCTTCTCTACTTAGTGCTCTCTTTGCTCTTGATCTGTTGTGAATTAGACTTTTTGGCTCCCTCTTGTGGTTACTAGTGATATGACTCTGGGATTGTCTTTCCTCAGTTTGGCACCCACCTGGGTCGTTAGTCCAGGGGTGTTGCTATATAAACTTCCTGGATTCTCTGTCCTTTGCCTGGCATCGTTGTAATCAGATCCTTTCTGTTTGCTCCTGTCTGCTGGTCCTGGTTCGTGCAAAATTAAGCTAAGTCCTGCTTCTTTGTTTTTTGGTTATTTGCTTTGCTCTTATTTTTGTCCAGCTTGTACTAAATGTGATTCCTGACCTTGCTGGAAGCTCTAGGGGGCTGGTGTTCTCCCCCCGGGCCATTAGACGGTTCGGGGGTTCTTGAATATCCAGCGTGGATATTTTGATAGGGTTTTTGCTGACCATATAAGTCATCTTACTATATTCTGCTATTAGCTAGTGGGCCTCTCTTTGCTAAATACCTAGCTCATTCTTACGTTTGTCTTTTCCGCTTACCTCACCATTATTATTTGTTGGGGGCTTGTATCCAACTTTTGGGGTCTTTTCTCTGGAGGCAAGAAAGGTCTTTCTTTTCCCTTCTAGGGTTAGTTAGTTCTCCGGCTGGCGCGAGACGTCTAGAACCAACGTAGGCACGTTCCCCGGCTACTTCTATTTGTGGTGCTAGGATTAGATATATGGTCAGCTCAGTTACCACTGCACTATGAGCTGTTTTTTTGTGTTTGCAGACTTAGTAATTATTTCTGAGACCCTCTGCCATTGGGGTCATAACAGTATGCCAGGCCAACATTGAATGTTTAATGCATTGCAGAAGTGGGATAATAAGAAAGGAAATTCTGAGTTTTTTTTTTTTCCTCTCTTCCTCCCCTTTACCTCTGAGTGGCTTGTGCTTGCTGCAGACATGAATGTCCAGACCTTGATTACAAGTGTAGACCAGCTTGCTGCTCGTGTGCAGGGTATACAAGATTTTGTTACCAGTAGTCCAATGTCTGAACCTAAAATACCTATTCCTGAACTGTTTTCTGGAGACCGATTTAAGTTTAGGAATTTCAGGAATAATTGTAAATTGTTTCTATCTCTGAGACCCCGTTCATCTGGAGATTCAGCTCAGCAAGTTAAAATTGTTATCTCTTTTTTACGGGGCGACCCTCAGGATTGGGCTTTCTTGCTAGCGCCAGGAGATCCGGCATTGGCAAATATTGATGCGTTTTTTCTGGCGCTCGGATTGCTTTACGAGGAACCCAATCTTGAAGTTCAGGCAGAAAAAGCCTTGCTGGCTATTTCTCAGGGCCAGGATGAAGCTGAAGTGTATTGCCAAAAATTTCAGAAATGGTCCGTGCTTACTTAGTGGAATGAGTGTGCTCTGGCCGCAAATTTCAGAGATGGCCTTTCTGAAGCCATTAAGAATGTGATGGTGGGTTTCCCATTCCTACAAGTCTGAATGATTTCATGGCGCTGGCTATTCAAATTGACCGGTGTTTGCGGGAGCGCAAAACCGCTAATCCTCTGGTGGTGTTGTCTGAACAAACACCTGATTTAATGCAATGTGATAGAATTCAGACTAGAAATGAGCGGAAAAATCATGGACGTCAGAATGGGTTGTGTTTTTACTGTGGTGATTCTACACATGTTATATCAGCATGCTCTAAACGCCTAACAAGGGTTGTTAGTCCTGTCGCCATTGGTAATTTGCAACCTAAATTTATTTTGTCTGTGACTTTAATTTGCTCATTGTCTTCTTACCCTGTTATGGCGTTTGTGGATTCAGGTGCTGCCCTGAGCCTTATGGATCTGTCATTTGCCAAGCGCTGTGGTTTTGTTCTTGAACCGTTGGTAAATCCTATTCCTCTTAGAGGTATTGATGCTACGCCATTGGCGGAAAATAAACCGCAGTTTTGGACGCAGGTAACCATGTGCATGACTCCTGAACATCGGGAGGTGATTCGTTTTCTTGTTCTGCATAAAATGCATGATTTGGTCGTTTTGGGTTTGCCATGGTTACAGACCCACAATCCAGTCTTGGATTGGAAGGCAATGTCTGTGTCAAGTTGGGGCTGTCAGGGAATTCATGCTGATTCCCCGCCGGTGTCTATTGCTTCCTCTACTCCTTCGGAAGTTCCTGAGTATTTGTCTGATTATCAGGATGTATTCAGCGAGTCCAGGTCCAGTGCTCTGCCTCCTCATAGGGACTGTGACTGCGCCATAGATTTGATTCCAGGTAGTAAATTTCCTAAGGGAAGACTATTTAATCTGTCTGTACCTGAGCATGCCGCAATGCGTTCGTATATCAAGGAGTCTCTGGAGAAGGGGCATATCCGTCCATCCTCTTCCCCTCTTGGTGCGGGATTCTTTTTTGTGGCCAAGAAGGACGGATCTTTGAGACCTTGTATTGACTATCGGCTTCTGAATAAAATCACTGTTAAATTTCAGTATCCTTTGCCTCTGTTGTCGGACTTGTTTGCCCGGATTAAAGGTGCCAAGTGGTTCACCAAGATAGATCTTCGTGGTGCGTACAACCTTGTGCGCATTAAGCAAGGAGATGAATGGAAGACAGCATTTAATACGCCCGAAGGTCATTTTGAGTACTTGGTGATGCCTTTTGGGCTCTCTAATGCTCCCTCAGTGTTTCAGTCCTTTATGCATGATATTTTCCGGAAGTATCTGGATAAATTTATGATTGTTTATCTGGATGATATTCTGGTTTTCTCTGAAGATTGGGACTCACATGTGGAGCAGGTCAGGATGGTGTTTCAGGTTTTGCGTGAGAATGCTTTGTTTGTTAAGGGCTCAAAGTGTCTCTTTGGAGTACAGAAGGTTCCCTTTTTGGGGTTTATTTTTTCCCCTTCTGCTGTGGAGATGGACCCAGTCAAGGTCCGAGCTATTCATGATTGGACTCAACCCACGTCAGTTAAGAGTTTTCAGAAGTTCTTGGGTTTTGCTAACTTCTACCGTCGTTTTATCGCTAATTTTTCTAGCGTTGTTAAACCTTTGACGGATATGACCAAGAAAGGTTCTGATGTTGCTAACTGGGCTCCTGCAGCCGTGGAGGCGTTCCAAGAGTTGAAGCGCCGGTTTACTTCGGCGCCTGTTTTGTGCCAGCCTGATGTCTCACTTCCCTTTCAGGTCGAAGTGGATGCTTCTGAGATTGGGGCAGGGGCCGTTTTGTCGCAGAGAGGCCCTGGTTGCTCGGTAATGAGACCATGTGCTTTCTTCTCTAGGAAGTTTTCGCCTGCTGAGCGGAATTATGATGTTGGCAATCGGGAGTTGCTGGCCATGAAGTGGGCATTTGAGGAGTGGCGTCATTGGCTCGAGGGTGCTAAGCATCGTGTGGTGGTCTTGACTGATCACAAAAATCTGATGTATCTCGAGTCTGGTAAGCGCCTGAATCCTAGACAGGCCCGCTGGTCATTGTTTTTCTCCCGTTTTGACTTTGTGGTCTCGTATTTACCAGGTTCAAAGAATGTGAAGGCTGATGCTCTTTCAAGGAGCTTTGTGCCTGACTCTCCTGGAGTCGCAGAACCAGTTGGTATTCTTAAAGAGGGAGTTATCTTGTCGGCCATTTCTCCTGATTTGCGACATGTGTTGCAGAGATTTCAGGCTGGTAGACCTGACTCTTGTCCACCTGACAGACTGTTTGTTCCTGATAAGTGGACCAGCAGAGTCATTTCCGAGGTTCATTCCTCGGTGTTGGCAGGGCATCCGGGAATTTTTGGCACCAGAGATCTGGTGGCTAGGTCCTTTTGGTGGCCTTCCTTGTCACGGGATGTGCGGTCATTTGTGCAGTCCTGTGGGACTTGTGCTCGAGCTAAGCCTTGCTGTTCTCGTGCCAGCGGGTTGCTCTTGCCCTTGCCTGTCCCGAAGAGGCCTTGGACACACATTTCCATGGATTTCATTTCAGATCTCCCGGTGTCTCAGGGCATGTCTGTCATCTGGGTGGTATGTGATCGCTTTTCTAAAATGGTCCATTTGGTGCCCTTGCCTAAGCTGCCTTCCTCTTCTGATCTAGTTCCTGTGTTCTTTCAGAATGTGGTTCGTTTACACGGCATTCCTGAGAATATTGTGTCTGACAGAGGATCCCAGTTTGTTTCCAGGTTCTGGCGATCCTTTTGTGCTAGGATGGGCATTGATTTGTCGTTTTCGTCTGCCTTTCATCCTCAGACTAATGGACAAATGGAGCGAACTAATCAGACTCTGGAGGCTTATTTGAGGTGTTTTGTTTCGGCAGATCAGGATGATTGGGTGACCTTCTTGCCGTTGGCTGAGTTTGCCCTTAATAATCGGGCTAGTTCCGCTACTTTGGTTTCGCCATTTTTCTGCAACTCTGGTTTCCATCCTCGTTTTTCCTCGGGACATGTGGAGCCTTCTGACTGTCCTGGGGTAGATTATGTGGTGGATAGGTTGCAGCAGATCTGGAATCATGTGGTGGACAACTTAAAGTTGTCACAGGAGAAGGCTCAGCGTTTTGCCAACCGCCGCCGCGGTGTGGGTCCCCGACTTCGTGTTGGGGATTTTGTATGGCTGTCTTCTCGAATTGTTCCTATGAAGGTCTCCTCTCCTAAATTTAAGCCTCGCTTCATCGGTCCTTACAAGATATTGGAAATCCTTAATCCTGTGTCCTTTCGCTTGGATCTTCCGGTGTCGTTTGCCATTCACAACGTGTTCCATAGGTCTTTGTTGCGGCGGTACGTTGTACCTGTGGTTCCTTCTGTTGAGCCTCCTGCTCCGGTGTTGGTTGAGGGCGAGTTGGAGTACGTGGTGGAGAAGATCTTGGATTCTCGTCTCTCCAGACGGAGGCTTCAGTATCTGGTCAAGTGGAAGGGCTATGGTCAGGAGGATAATTCCTGGGTGGTTGCTTCTGATGTGCATGCGGCCGATTTAGTTCATGCCTTTCACGCTGCTCATCCTGATCGCCCTGGTGGTCTTGGTGAGGGTTCGGTGACCCCTCCTTAAGGTGGGGTACTGTTGTGAATTAGACTTTTTGGCTCCCTCTTGTGGTTACTAGTGATATGACTCTGGGATTGTCTTTCCTCAGTTTGGCACCCACCTGGGTCGTTAGTCCAGGGGTGTTGCTATATAAACTTCCTGGATTCTCTGTCCTGTGCCTGGCATCGTTGTAATCAGATCCTTTCTGTTTGCTCCTGTCTGCTGGTCCTGGTTCATGCAAAATTAAGCTAAGTCCTGCTTCTTTGTTTTTTGGTTATTTGCTTTGCTCTTATTTTTGTCCAGCTTGAACTAAATGTGATTCCTGACCTTGCTGGAAGCTCTAGGGGGCTGATGTTCTCCCCTCGGGCCATTAGACGGTTCGGGGGTTCTTGAATATCCAGCGTGGATATTTTGATAGGGTTTTTGCTGACCATATAAGTCATCTTACTATATTCTGCTATTAGCTAGTGGGCCTCTCTTTGCTAAATACCTAGCTCATTCTTACGTTTGTCTTTTCCGCTTACCTCACCGTTATTATTTGTTGGGGGCTTGTATCCAACTTTTGGGGTCTTTTCTCTGGAGGCAAGAAAGGTCTTTCTTTTCCCTTCTAGGGTTAGTTAGTTCTCCGGCTGGCGCGAGACGTCTAGAACCAACGTAGGCACGTTCCCCGGCTGCTGCTATTTGTGGTGCTAGGATTAGATATATGGTCAGCTCAGTTACCACTGCCCTATGAGCTGGTTTTTTGTGTTTGCAGACTTAGTAATTATTTCTGAGACCCTCTGCCATTGGGGTCATAACATGATCTCAGTTGAGGTGAATGGCCATGTCTTGGTAGTTTTGCAGTTGGCCCATACAGCTTCCATTTTTGGATGATGTATTGAACATTTTTTTTTATACTTTATCCCTGCTTTACGCCTCTCCAGAACTTTATCCCCAACCTGTCTATTGTGTTCTTTGGTTTTCTTGATGCTGTTTGATCCCTAATGTTCTCAAGCAAACCTGAATTTTTCACAGAACACCTGTAGTTATGCTGAGAATAAATTACACACAGGTGGACTCCACCTACTAATTTTGTGACTTTTGGAAGCAATTGGTTACCCAGAGTTTTACTTAGGGGTATCAGACTTCAGGGGGCTGAATACAAATGCACTTCACAATTTTCAGATTTATATTTTTAAAATAAATAGAAAACCATGTATAATTTTTTTACACTTTACAAATACTTGCTACTTTGTATTGATATATCACATACAATTTTCGTCAAATACATTTAAATTTGTGGTGTAATGTGAAAAAATATGGAGAAGTTAATATGGTATCAATACTTTTTCAAGGCACTGTGTGCGTTAGTAAAAGCATTAAATCTTCTAGGTACTATTGGACATAGTCTTAGAAGAAACTCGGTAGAGAGATTGTTCCAAATGACTTGGGAGAACTAACCACAAATATTCTGGGGATATAGGCTTGCACAAATCTTTCCTGTGTTCCTGTATTCCCACACAAACACAATGTTGTTGAGATCAGTGCTTTGTGGCAGTCAAATGCTCATTTCCAGGATTCCTTGTTCTCCTTTAACCCCTTCATGGGATTTTCCATTTTTCCGTGTTCGTTTTTCGCTCCCTTCCTTCCCAGAGCCATAACTTTTTTATTTTTCCATTAATATGCCCATGTGAGGGCTTATTTTTTGCGGGACGAGTTGTACTTTTGCAAGACATCATTGGTTTTACCATGTCATGTACTAGAAAATGGGGAAAAAATTCCAAGTGCGGTGAAATTGCAAAACAAGTGCAGTCCCACACTTGTTTTTTGTTTGGCTTTTTTGCTAGGTTCACTAAATGCTAAAACTGACCTGCAATTATGATTCTCCAAGTCAGTACGAGTTCATAGACACCTAATATGACTAATTTATTTTTTTATCTAAGTGGTGAAAAAAAATTCCAAACTTTGCTAAAAAGAAAAAAAAAAATTACACCATTTTCCGATACTCGTAGCGTCTCCATTTTTCATGATCTGGGGTCGGTTCATGGCTTATTTTTTGCATGCTGAGCTGGCGTTTTTAATGATACCATTTCGGGGCAGATATGTTCTTTTGATCGCCCGTTATTGAATTTAATGCAATGTCACGGCGAACGAAAAACGTAATTCTGGCGTTTCAAATTTTTTTCTCACTACGCCGTTTAGTGATCAGGTTAATGCTTTGTTTTTGTTGATAGATCGGACGACTCTGAACGCGGCGATACTAAATATGTGTAGGTTTGATATTTTTTTTTAATTGATTTATTTTGATTGGGGCGAAAGGGGGGTGATTTAAACTTTTATATTTTTTTTTATTTTTTTCACTTTTTTTTCACTTTTTTTTTTACTTTTGCCATGCTTCAATAGCCTCCATGGGAGGCTAGATGCTGGCACAACTCGATCGCCTCTGCTACATATCATCAGATCACTGCTATGCAGCAGAAAAGCAGGTGTGCTATGAGCGCCGACCACAGGGTGGTGCTCATGGCTACCGGCAATCAGTAACCATAGAGGTCTCAATGACCTCTATGGTTACTCTGCAGAAGCATCGCTGACCCCCGATCATGTGACGGGGGTCGGCGATGCGCTAATTTCCGGCCGCCCGGCCGGTTAAATGCCGCTGTCTGCGTTTGACAGTGGCATTTAACTAGTTAATAGTGGTGGGTGAATCGCGATTTCACCCGCCGCTATTGCGGGCACATGTCAGCTGTTCAAAACAGCTGACATGTCCTGGCTTTGATGCGGGCTCACCGCCGGAGCCCTGCATCAAAGCGGGGGTTCTGACCTCGGACGTACTATCCCGTCCGAGGTCAGAAAGGGGTTAAGCTGAAGTTAGTTCTTATTGTATATGGTTGTATTCTTGGGGATATTGTCCTGGCGCAGAATACAGTTTCGCCTCCCTGATAGTATTGCATGATAGAAAAGTGTCTGTATTTTTCTGCACGATTAATTCTGAACAAATCCTTTACTCCATTTGTTGAAGTACATGCAAAACTTGCAAACTGTTTGCAGAATCCCACTAATGTACATTTCTCCAGATCTTCAGTAAACAAACTGGCTTTTGTTACATTGTTAAATTTAGAATTTTGACTTCTCTTGATGACATTTTTTGCACTCCACTTCCAATGTTTTCGTGCATGATTGGCCTTGCTTTCATGGTGGAAGTATGCTTTTTTACTGAAAATGTTTCTATTAAGACCAATTGTGGATAGACTTCTATGAACAGTAGATGGGTTGTAGTTGGGTTCCACTGGTTGCTGCCAGTTCAGGGCTGACGGCACTGCTGAACAACTTCCTATTTCAAAGGGAAATAAGCATGATGTATCTTGCATCAGGAGCTCTGAGTTTCCTTGGCCGACCTCTCTGTCTATGGTCCTCCATGCAGTTCACTTTCTTGGTGTCGTCAATAGTGCGAAATATAGGTAGATACTTTTCTGTCATGCAATACCATCAAGGAAGAATCGGATTTGACTTTCAATTTATTTTTTCAGCAGGATAATAATTCCAAACATCCAGACAATTTCATATGTCAGCTCTCTGTTTTGATACTGGTCCGGAGACTGAACCTGCATCTTTTGTTGCAGATGATGACAGAGATTCTGCCTAATCTGCCTCTAACAGCTGTGTGTGGAACAGAGGTTTGCCTGCTGCTCTTAATATGGTCTAACTGCCCATCAGGTTGTTGATGGGTTGCCATGACGACTGGAGGTCTGCTGAACAACCCTAATGCTTGCACATTTGGGGCCAGGAGTCATAGCGCTTTTCCAGAGCCTCTGTTCTAACAGTAACGTGGCTTCTCCCCATTATTCCAATGACAGATGATGGACCTGAGTGTTGACTTGCTTTTTTTAGATTCAGATGAAACTTTTATTTGGAACCATTTACATAACATTTTTGGTCACATTTATCCTGTGTTCTACGCTGAGCACTTGCATTGGGGTTTCTATCTAAATCTCCGAATGATGTCATTTGATGCCATCGGATGGAATAGTTTGTCCAATGGCAGAACCCCTACTTTGATGTGGGCTCCTGCGATGAGCCTGCATCAAAGCTGGTGTTAGGGCTGGCGGAACGCACTGAATAAATATAAAGATAGTAATAAGGTGCGTTCGCAGCCCGGGGTCCACCGTGCAGAGATGGAACCTGCTGCTAGGTAATGGCGGCACTATAGGGCGGTACTACACCAGAATAGACATGAGTTCCGTCACCCGGTATGAACTGATGCGAACTCTGTTGCTTCACAGAGTCGCAGGGAAACAAAGGAAATGCTGTGCCCTGTTAGCAGTCACAGGGTACAGCAGATGGATGCTAGTGGGATCTCTGAAACTCACCCCCACTACGCTGGTGATTGATTTTTCTCTGACCGTCAGTGGCTTTTGAGCCCATGCCTGAGGACGTCCTGAGTCAGATGCAGAGATCAAGCGGGAGTTCCCACCCTACACTGACCGGTAGTCAGGACAGATTAAAGATTACCGCACAGGCTCTGTGGCTACAGAAATGCCAAACCTGTTGATACTAAATGTGATTTAGGTACACTGTAGCTCAGAAGGTAGGGCAGCATTTGTATTTGGGAGCTCAGAATTTGATGGATTTCTTTTTGGGGCCAGGAGTCATAGCGCTTTTCCAGAGCCTTTGTGCTGACAAGTCAGGACAGATTAAAGATTACCGCACAGAGTGCGTACAGCGCTGCTCTGGCGAACGCCACTAACCATCCTAACTAGGGCTAGGAAAGCGCACTGATTGCGTACGGCGACACACTGGCGGTCACTGCTAGCAGATGCAGTATTGTGTGCTAGATGTGCGGGAAAGCAGTGTCAGGCGCTAGGTAGCTTCCACCATTCGCGAGCAGTCAACAACTCTAGGGATGGGAATGATTTGGAGCTTTCATCCATCGACAGGCATACATCCACACACAAATATTTGCAAGTTTATACTAGCGCATGGCCGAGCGGCCATGCAAACCTTTTATAGTAGTAGCGCTCTGGGACCTTCCTGATGGTCCAATAGGAGTAGCAACAGGATTTGAGCATGTGACCCCCGACCTCCAATGGGAGGTCGACCCGTGGGCATGCTCAGAATGGGAAACTCAGGACTTAGTCCCTGAAACGCCTGCTGCTCAGTGCTAGCTACAAAGGCAGGAACTGGAAAGGCAGCAGTAACCAAGCGCACAGTATCCGCTTGAGCCAGACACTGGGACTGACGTGTCGACTGAGCAGGCTCCACTGTGGCTGGAGGAGAGTGGGAGACCTCAGCGGACATAATTCAAGATTCCCCCTGTTCAGTGGTGGGAACTCGACACCTAACACCCAGGGCATGTCAGCTGTCTTGAACAGCTGACATGTGTCTGCAATAGGCGTGGGTGGAACCGTGATCCACCCGCACCTATCAGCTAGTTAAATGCCACTGTCAAACTCTGACAGCAGCATTTAACAAGCGCATCCGGCCGGAAATGCCGTTCAAAAACATTAGTATTATTGTTTCTAAAGGATTATAAACTTGTTTTTATTGCATTATTTGAGGTCTGCAAGCTATGCATTTTTTTGTTATTTTGATCATTTCTCATTTTCAGAAAACAAATGCAAAATGTATTGCTTGGAACTTCGGAGACATGTCAGTAGTTAATAGAGTAAAAGAACAATTTACATTTTACTCAAAAATATACCTATGAAGAAAAAAATCTAACTGAAAATTTAGCAGTGTTCTCTTAATTTTTGCCAGAGCTGTAGAAGTGGGGTATCACTGTAATTGTACTAACCCGAAGAATAAAACTGCCTTATCAATTTTACCACACACAGAACAGCATATAACCCCCCTCCCAAAAACAAAATGCTGAATTGCTGGTGTTTGTTCATTCTGCCTCCCACAAATCGGAATAGAAAGCAATGAAAAAAGGTCATGTGCCTGAAAATGGTACCAATATAAACGTCACCTTGTCCCACAAAAAAACAAGCTATCACATGACTCTGCTGGCCAAAATATAGAAAAAGATCTCAAAATATAATTCCAGCCTTGTTGAAGCATCCCCAGATCAACACCTGGTCGTCTAATGGTTAGACGGAGACTAGGAGAGGCGTATAAGCCACAGTGTCTTGCATCCACTGTAAAATTTGGTGGAGGATCGATGATGATCTGGGGATGCATCAGCAAGGCTGGAATTGGGCAGGTTGTTCTTTGCGAAAGACGTATTAATTAAGCCGCATACCAGGTTATCCTGGATAAACAGTTGATTCCTTCTGCTCAGGCAATGTTCCCCCAACTCTGAGGACTGGTTTTTCAAGCAGGACAGTACGCCATGCCACACAGCTAGGTCAATCAAGGTGTAGATAATGGACCACCATATCAAATCCCTGTCATGGCCAGCCCAATCTCCAGACCTGAATCCAGAGGAAGATGGATAGTTACAAGCCATCAAAAAAAGAACTGCTTACATATTTGTACCAGGAGTGGCATAAGATCACCCAAAAGCAGTGTGAAAGACTGGTGGAAACATGCCAAGATGCATGAAAGTTGTGATTAAGAATCATGGTTATTCCACAAAATATTGATTTCTGAACTCTTCCTGAGTTAAAACATTATTGTTGTTTCAAAATGATTGTGAACTTGTTTTTGCTTTTTTTTGTTTTTTTGCCTTATTTGAGGTCTGCAAGAAATGTATTTTTTTATTTATTATTTATTTATTTTGTCCGTTTCTCATTTTCAAAAAACAAATACAAAATTTATTGCTTGGAACTTTGGAAACATGTTGTCAGTAGTTTATATAATAAAATAACAATTTACATTTTACTCAAAAGTATACCTATAAAGAGAAAAATCAGAGTATATATTTATATACATATATATATATATATATATATATATATATATATATATATATATATATATATATACATACGGTATACATATATATATTATGTTTTACGCTTTTACACATTAAAAACTATTTTCTAGACAAAATAATTACTTTTGCATTACTTTATTCTGAGAGCTATAACTTTTAAATTTTTTCGCTGTGGAAGCTTTATGGTGGCTTGTTTTTTGCAGGACAAGATGACATTTTCAGTGGTACCATGTTTATTTATATCCGTCTGTTTGATCGTGTTTTATTCCACTTTTTGTTTGGTAGCATGATGATGAAGCATTGATTTTTGCCTTGTTTTTATATTTTTTTTATGCTGTTCACTAGAGAGTTTAACGAGTGGGACAGTTTTTTTTATAGGATGGGTCGTTGCAGACGCGGGAATCCCAAATATGTGTACTTATGTTGTTTTAATTTTTTTTATTCAAATATTTATTTCTAGATACAATATCTTTATTTTTTATTGTTTTTTATTTTTTTAAAATATTTTTACAATTATTAAAAAAAAAAAGGTTTACTTTTTTTAAACTCTTCTGCTTAGTCCCACTATGGGACTATCATTTTTTTTTTGTTTTACAGGCTGATCCATTCTACATCATGGGGATGAAACAGCATCCCCATTCTGTACAAACTGTCAGCTCTGCACTGACCGAGAACCTCGCTGATCATGCACTGTGCATGTGCATAACAGCATGGCAAACACTGCCTCTGATTGGCGGTAAAATCATTACTGCCGGTCAGAGAGCCATGGTTCTCACGATGTCACATGAGAGCGTGAGCCCCCAGGTGTGATTGGAGGTAAAAACCTTACCTGCAGTCACTGGCGTCGGCTACTGCTCCCATCAGCCTACGCTTCCTGACACTAATAACAGCTTGAGCAGGTGGCGGCTGATGAGAGTATTCATCGGCATGTGTTTTCCTGTAATTTATAACCAGCTAGGCAAAACTGATGGCCGCAACCATCAGCTGTCCGCTTTAGCAAGGATGGTTATCAAGAATATGGGGGTCCCCACACATTTTTTTTTTTTAAACTATTTTATATAAATAATTTAAAACAAACCCTTGGGGTCCCCCCTATTTTTGACAACCAGCAAAGCTAAAGCAGACAACTGGGGGCTAGTATTCTCAGACTTGTAAGGGTCCAGGAATTTTGGCCCCCTAAGCCTACAAATAGCAGCCTGCAGGATTCTTTGGGGCGTGTCTTTGGCCTGCTTTGCATGATTTCCTTGTGAGAAACGACTCCTTGGTAAGGACCATAATAATTGGCATCAAATAAAAATATCTCTGGAACCTTATGACAGATAACATGTCCTGGTTTCTACCTTTAGTGAAGTTCCTAGAATTATATTCCATTGTTACATTGTTCTCTGGAAATATAGAAGGCAACCAATATGGCAATTATTATAGCTGGCACTATTGTCATCCAGCGTTTTTATGAAGCAAAATGTCATCCATATTGAATAAGGGATAACATAAGAGACCATAAGTCATCAAGAGAGTGGTGCTTTCGCTCTTTAGAAGTCAGTGTTACTGTTTGGGTTTGCCCCTTTTAACACCAGGTGTTTCTCGTTTGTCATGTGCATGACAATGGGGCAAACGCTGCCTCTGATTGGTGGTAAAATAATTACCGCCGGTCAGACAGCCGCGCTTCACACGGTATCAAATGACAGCGTGAGCCCACACCTATAATCGGAGGTATGAAGTTTACCTCCTGTCACTAGTGTGGGCTGATGGGACTACTGCTCCCATCAGCCAACGCCTTCTGCTGCTAATAACAGTGAGCAAGAGTGGCTAATTGGAGTATTCATCAGCTGGCACATGCATGCTAAATAAATAAAAGCAAAACGTGGGTTCCCCTGTATTTTTGATAACCAGCCAGGCAAGAGTCACAGCTTGTGGCTGCAACCCTCAGCTGTCAGCTTTAGCGATGTTGGTTATCAAGAATAGAGGAGTCCCCATGCTGTTTTTTTAAATTATTTAAATGAATATTTTAAGAAAAACACATGGGGTCCCCCTTCAGTTTTGACAAACAGCCTTGCTAAAGCAGACAACTGGGGGCTGGTATTCTCAGGCTGATAAGGGGCCATGTAAATTGCTCCACCCAGCTGTTGTGAATTTGGTTTCTGGGCTCCCCCGGTGGTCACTTGTGGTACTGAACTTGTGTGCTTCATCGCCTCTGTTCACCTGTTTCCATCAGGATGTGGGAGTTGTCTATTTAGCCTTGCTCCTCAGTCATTTCTATGCCGGCCAACAATGTTACCAGAAGCCTTTCTGTTGCATGTTCCTGCTCCTAGACTACTATCAGCTAAGTTGGACTTGTAGTCCTAAGTTTGTTTTGCATTTTTGTTCCAGTTCTCTGTGTTTGAATATTTCTGAGGCTGGAAGCTCTTGTGAGCTGAAATTGCCACTCTGGTGTCATGAGTTGATATTAGAGTCTTAAAGTAATTTCAGGATGGTGTTTTGAAAGGGTTTTCAGCTGACTGTGTAGTTCCCTTTTCTGTCTTCCTACTATCTAGTAAGCGGACCTCAATTTGCTAAACCTATCTTCATACTTCGTATGTCAATTTCCTCTAAAATCACCGACATTATATGTGGGGGCTACTGTCTGCCTTTTGGGGAAAATTTCTCTAGAGGTAAGCCAGGTCTGTATTTTCCTCTGCTAGGGTCAGTCAGTTCTCCGGCTGGCGCTGGGCGTCTAGGGATAAAACGTAGGCACGCTACCCGGCCACTGTTAGTTGTGCGTTAGGTTTAGCTCACAGTCAGCTCGAGTTCCCATCTTCCAAGAGCTAGTCCTTTTGTATGCTTTACTACGGTCTCTTGCCATTGAGAACCATGACAGTTTGGCCGGCCAAGGGTTAAAATAATTGGCAGAAGAAAGGAGAGAAAAGAAGTCTGCAGAGAATTTTTTTTTTTTTCCTGAGTTTGCTCATTAGTTGATTCACTAGCATCTCTGCTTACTGCAGCCTTCGTCTCTCTCTCCTTCTAATCCTTGAATGGTTCTGATTTCACCTGATGAAAATGGATCCTCAGAGTTTAGCTACAGGTTTGAATAATCTCGCTATGAAGGTTCAAAGTTTACAGGATTTTGTAATTCATGCTCCTATATCTGAACCTAGAGTACCTTTGCCTGAATTTTTCTCCGGGGATAGATCTCGCTTCCAGAATTTCAAACATAATTGTAAATTATTTTTGTCTCTGAGATCTCGCTCCGCTGGAGATCCTGCACAGCAGGTCAGGATTGTAATTTCCTTGCTCCGGGGCGACCCTCAGGATTGGGCATTTGCTTTGGCACCAGGGGATCCTGCGTTGCTCAATGTGGATGCGTTTTTCCTGGCTTTGGGGTTGCTTTATGAGGAACCTCATTTAGAGATTCAGGCTGAAAAAGCCTTGATGGCCCTGTCTCAAGGGCAAGATGAGGCTGAAATATACTGCCAAAAATTTCGTAAGTGGTCTGTGCTTACTCAGTGGAATGAGTGCGCCCTGGCGGCGAACTTCAGAGAGGGTCTCTCTGATGCCATTAAAGATGTTATGGTGGGGTTCCCTGTGCCTGCAGGTCTGAATGAGTCCATGACAATGGCTATTCAGATTGATCGGCGTTTGCGGGAGCGCAAACCTGTGCACCATTTGGCGGTGTCTACTGAGAAGGCGCCAGAGATTATGCAATGTGATAGAATTCTGTCCAGAAGCGAACGACAGAATTTTAGGCGAAAAAATGGGTTATGCTTCTATTGTGGCGATTCAACTCATGTTATATCAGCATGCTCTAAACGTACTAAGAAGGTTGATAAGTCTGTTTCAATTGGTACTTTACAGTCCAAGTTTATTCTATCTGTGACCCTGATTTGCTCTTTATCGTCTATTACCGCGGACGCCTATGTCGACTCTGGCGCCGCTTTGAGTCTTATGGATTGGTCCTTTGCCAAACGCTGTGGGTTTAATTTAGAGCCTCTGGAAGTTCCTATACCTCTGAAGGGTATTGACTCCACGCCATTGGCTAGTAATAAACCACAATACTGGACACAAGTAACTATGCGTATTAATCCGGATCACCAGGAGATTATTCGCTTCCTTGTGTTTTATAATCTACATGATGTGTTGGTGCTTGGATTGCCATGGCTGCAATCTCATAACCCAGTCCTCGACTGGAAAGCAATGTCTGTGTTAAGCTGGGGATGTCAGGGGACTCATGGGGACGTACCTTTGGTTTCCATTTCGTCATCTATTCCCTCTGAGATTCCGGAATTTTTATCTGATTATCGTGACGTTTTTGAGGAGCCTAAACTTGGTTCACTACCTCCGCACAGAGATTGCGATTGTACAATAGATCTGATTCCGGGCAGTAAGTTTCCAAAGGGTCGTTTATTTAATCTATCTGTGCCTGAACATGCTGCTATGCGGGAATATATTAAGGAGTCCTTGGAAAAGGGACATATTCGTCCTTCGTCATCTCCTTTAGGAGCCGGTTTTTTCTTTGTATCTAAAAAAGATGGCTCTTTGAGGCCGTGTATTGATTATCGGCTTTTGAATAAAATCACGGTTAAATATCAGTATCCTTTGCCACTGCTTACTGATTTGTTTGCTCGAATAAAGGGGGCCAAGTGGTTCTCTAAGATTGATCTTCGTGGGGCGTATAATTTAGTGCGAATTAAGCAGGGGGATGAGTGGAAAACCGCATTTAATACGCCTGAGGGCCATTTTGAGTATTTAGTAATGCCTTTTGGTCTTTCAAATGCCCCTTCAGTCTTTCAGTCTTTTATGCATGACATTTTCCGTGAATATTTGGATAAATTTATGATTGTGTATCTGGATGATATTTAGATTTTTTCGGACGACTGGGACTCTCATGTCCAACAGTTCAGGAGGGTTTTTCAGGTTTTGCGCTCTAATTCCTTGTGTGTAAAGGGTTCTAAGTGCGTTTTTGGGGTTCAAAAGATTTCGTTTTTGGGGTACATTTTTCCCCCCTCTTCCATTGAGATGGACCCTGTCAAGGTTCAGGCTATTTGTGATTGGACGCAACCCTCTTCTCTTAAGAGCCTTCAGAAGTTTTTGGGCTTTGCTAATTTTTATCGTCGATTTATAACTGGTTTTTCTGATGTTGCTAAACCGTTGACTGATTTGACTAAGAAAGGTGCTGATGTTGCTGATTGGTCCCCTGCTGCTGTGGAGGCCTTTCGGGAGCTTAAGCGCCGCTTTTCTTCCGCCCCTGTATTGCGTCAGCCTGATGTTACTCTTCCTTATCAGGTTGAGGTCGACGCTTCAGAAATCGGAGCTGGGGTGGTTTTGTCGCAGAAAAGTTCCGACTGCTCCGTGATGAGACCTTGCGCGTTCTTTTCTCGTAAGTTTTCGCCCGCTGAGCGAAATTATGATATTGGTAATCGGGAGCTCTTGGCTATGAAGTGGGCTTTTGAGGAGTGGCGTCATTGGCTTGAGGGGGCTAGACATCAGGTGGTGGTATTGACCGACCACAAGAATTTGTTTTATCTTGAGTCTGCCAGACGCCTGAATCCTAGACAGGCGCGCTGGTCGTTATTTTTCTCTCGGTTTAATTTTGTGGTTTCTTACCTACCGGGTTCTAAAAATGTGAAGGCGGATGCCCTTTCTAGGAGTTTTGAGCCTGATTCCCCTGGTAATTCTGAACCTACAGGTATCCTTAAGGATGGAGTGATATTATCTGCTGTTTCCCCAGACTAGCGACGGGTCTTGCAGGAGTTTCAGGCGGATAGACCTGATCGTTGCCCGCCTGGTAGAATGTTTGTTCCTGATGATTGGACCAGTAGAGTCATCTCGGAGGTCCATTCTTCTGCATTAGCTGGTCATCCTGGAATCTTTGGTACCAGGGATTTGGTGGCTAGGTCCTTCTGGTGGCCTTCCCTGTCGCGAGATGTGCGAGGTTTTGTGCAGTCTTGTGATGTTTGTGCTCGGGCCAAGCCTTGTTGTTCTCGGGCTAGTGGATTGTTGTTATCTTTGCCTATTCCGAAGAGGCCTTGGACTCACATCTCCATGGATTTTATTTCTGATCTCCCTGTTTCTCAGAAGATGTCTGTCATCTGGGTGGTGTGTGACCGTTTCTCTAAGATGGTCCATTTGGTCCCCTTGCCTAAATTGCCTTCCTCATCCGAGCTGGTTCCTCTGTTTTTTCAAAATGTGGTTCGCTTGCATGGTATTCCAGAGAATATCGTGTCTGACAGGGGAACCCAATTCGTGTCTAGATTTTGGCGAGCGTTCTGTGCTAGGATGGGCATTGATTTGTCTTTTTCGTCTGCTTTCCATCCTCAGACTAATGGCCAGACCGAGCGAACTAATCAGACCTTGGAGACTTATTTGAGGTGTTTTGTGTCTGCGGATCGATGATTGGGTTGCCTTTTTGCCCTTGGCGGAGTTTGCCCTCAATAATCGGGCTAGTTCTGCCACCTTGGTTTCTCCTTTCTTCTGTAATTCGGGGTTTCATCCTCGTTTCTCTTCCGGTCAGGTGGAGTCTTCGGATTGTCCTGGAGTGGATGCTGTGGTGGAGAGGTTGCATCAGATTTGGGGGCATGTGGTGGACAATTTGAAGTTGTCCCAGGAGAAGACTCAGCATTTTGCCAACCGCCGTCATCGTGTTGGTCCTCGTCTTTGTGTTGGGGACTTGGTGTGGTTGTCTTCTCGTTTTGTCCCTATGAAGGTTTCTTCTCCTAAGTTTAAGCCTCGGTTCATCGGCCCGTACAAGATATTGGAGATTCTTAACCCTGTGTCCTTTCGTTTGGACCTCCCTGCATCTTTTTCTATTCATAATGTCTTCCATCGGTCATTGTTGCGCAGGTATGAGGTACCGGTTGTGCCTTCCGTTGAGCCTCCTGCTCCGGTGTTGGTTGAGGGTGAGTTGGAGTACGTTGTCGAGAAGATCTTGGACTCCCGTGTTTCCAGACGGAGACTTCAGTATCTGGTCAAGTGGAAGGGCTACGGTCAGGAGGATAATTCTTGGGTGACAGCCTCTGATGTTCATGCCTCCGATTTGGTCCGTGCCTTTCATAGGGCTCATCCTGATCGCCCTGGTGGTTCTGGTGAGGGTTCGGTGCCCCCTCCTTGAGGGGGTGGGTACTGTTGTGAATTTGGTTTCTGGGCTCCCCCGGTGGTCACTTGTGGTACTGAACTTGTGTGCTTCATCGCCTCTGTTCACCTGTTTCCATCAGGATGTGGGAGTTGTCTATTTAGCCTTGCTCCTCAGTCATTTCTATGCCGGCCAACAATGTTACCAGAAGCCTTTCTGTTGCATGTTCCTGCTCCTAGACTACTATCAGCTAAGTTGGACTTGTAGTCCTAAGTTTGTTTTGCATTTTTGTTCCAGTTCTCTGTGTTTGAATATTTCTGAGGCTGAAGCTCTTGTGAGCTGAAATTGCCACTCTGGTGTCATGAGTTGATATTAGGGTCTTAAAGTAATTTCAGGATGGTGTTTTGAAAGGGTTTTCAGCTGACTGTGTAGTTCCCTTTTCTGTCTTCCTACTATCTAGTAAGCGGACCTCAATTTGCTAAACCTATCTTCATACTTCGTATGTCAATTTCCTCTAAAATCACCGACATTATATGTGGGGGCTACTGTCTGCCTTTTGGGGAAAATTTCTCTAGAGGTAAGCCAGGTCTGTATTTTCCTCTGCTAGGGTCAGTCAGTTCTCCGGCTGGCGCTGGGCGTCTAGGGATAAAACGTAGGCACGCTACCCGGCCACTGTTAGTTGTGCGGTAGGTTTAGCTCACAGTCAGCTCGAGTTCCCATCTTCCAAGAGCTAGTCCTTTTGTATGCTTTACTACGGTCTCTTGCCATTGAGAACCATGACACCCAGCCTAAAAATAGTCACCCGCAACCACACAGAAAAGGCACATCTATTAGATGCGCCAATTCTGGCTGTTTAGCCCTGCTCTTCCCACTTGCCCTGTAGCAATGGAAAGTGGGGTAGTATTTGTGGGGTTGATGTCAAATTTGTATTGTCTGGTGACATCAAGCCCACTGGTTTAGTAATGGAGAGGCATCTATAAGACACCTATCCATTACTTGTTCTATAGTTGTATTGTAAATAAATACACAGCCAGAAAAGTCTTTTATTTTAAATACAAACTAAACACACTTTTCCTTTTTTTAAAAAAACAAACAAACACAGTTATACTATAATAATAATAATTATATTTATTTATATAGCACCAACATATTCCGCAGTGCTTTACAACTTATAGAGGGGACTTGTACAGACAATAGACATTACAGCATAACAGAAATCACAGTTCAAAATAGATACCAGGAGGAATGAGGGCCCTGCTCGCAAGCTTACAACCTATGAGGAAAAGGGGAGACACGAGAGGTGGATGGTAACAATTGCTTTAGTTATTCATACCAGCCATAGTGTAAGGCTCGGGTGTTCATGTAAAGCTGCATGAACCAGTTAACAGCCTAAGTATGTAGCAGTACAGACACAGAGGGCTATTAACTGCATAAAGTGTATGAGAACACGATGCAAGGAACCTGATTATGTGTTTTGTTTTTTTTTCTATTTTTAATAGGCCACACAGGGATAGTTAGGTTAATGCGTTGAGGCGGTAGGCCAGTCTGAACAAATGCGTTTTTAGGGCATGCTTAAAACTGTGGGGATTGGGGATTAATCGTATTAACCTAGGTAGTGCATTCCAAAGAATCGGCGCAGCACGTGTAAAGTCTTGGAGACAGGAGTGGGAGGTTCTGATTATTGAGGATGCTAACCTGAGGTCATTAGCGGAGCGGAGGGCACGGATAGGGTGGTAGACTGAGACCAGAGAGGAGATGTAGGGTGGTGCTGAGCCATGGAGTGCTTTGTGGATGAGGGTGGTAGTTTTGTACTGGATTCTGGAGTGGATGGGTAGCCAGTGTAATGACTGGCACAAGGTAGAGGCATCGGTGTAACGGTTGGTGAGGAATATGATCCTGGCAGCAGCATTCAGGACAGATTGGAGCGGGGAGAGTTTGGTAAGAGGGAGGCCGATTAGTAGAGAGTTACAATAGTCCAGACGGGAATGAATAAGAGAAACAGTAAGTTTTTGCAGAGTCGAAAGTAAGAAAAGGGCGAATTCTCAAAATGTTTTTGAGATGCAGATAAGAAGAGCGAGCCAGTGATCAGATGTGGGGGGTGAATGAAAGCTCGGAATCAAGGATGACCCCAAGGCAGCGGGCATGTTGCTTTGGAGTAATGATTGAACCGCACACGGAGATGGCAATGTCAGGCAAAGTTAGGTTAGTAGAGGGAGAGAACACGAGGAGTTCAGTTTTTGACAGGTTCAGTTTCAGATAGAGGGAGGACATGATGTTAGAGACAGCGGTAAGACAATCACTGGTGTTTTCTAAGAAGGTCGGAGTGAAAGCAGGAGAAGAGGTGTATAATTGGGTGTCATCAGCATAGAGATGGTACTGGAAACCAAATCTACTGATTGTTTGTCCAATAGGGGCAGTATACAAAGAGAAGAGGAGGGGGCCTAGGACTGATCCTTGAGGAACCCCAACAGTAAGGGGAAAATGAGAGGAGGAGGAACCAGCAAAACATACAGTGAAGGATCGGTCAGAGAGATAGCAGGAGAACCAAGAGAGAACGGTGTCCTTGATGCCGATGGAGCGGAGCATAGTGAGGAGGAGCTGATGATCCACAGTATCGAATGCTGCGGAAAGATCCAATAGAATTAGCATGGAGTAGTGACCATTAGATTTAACTGTTAGTAGGTCATTAGAGACTTTAGTGAGGGCAGTTTCAGTAGAGTGTAAAGAGTGGAAGCCAGATTGAAGAGGGTTGAGAAGAGAGTTATCTGAGAGATAGCGGGTAAGACGGGAGTGGACCAGGCGTTCCAGGAGTTTAGAGATGAAGGGAAGATTAGAGACAGGTCTATAATTAGCGGCACAGTTTTGGTCGAGGGAGGGTTTTTTAAGTAATGGATGTATGATGGCATGCTTAAATGAGGAGGGAAAAATACTGGAAGTGAGGGAAAGGTTGAATATTTTTGTTATATGAGAGGTGACAGCCGGGGAAAGGGACTGGAGGAGATGTGACGGAATGGGGTCACTGGTGCAAGTGGTCGGGCGAGAAGAAGCAAGGAGCCTGCTTACTTCTTCAGTAACTGGTTCAAAGTCAGAGAGTGAACTAGATGCAGTGGGGGAGGGAGGACAGTGCATGGTATGAAGAGATTGGGAGATTATTTCCTGTCGAATGTGGTCAATTTTTTCTTTGAAGTAATTGGCCAGATCGTCAGCGCGGAGATCTGTGGTTGGGGCCTGCTCTCTTGGGTTGAGTAGGGACTGGAAAGTGTCGAAGAGACGTTTAGGGTTATTGGACAGTGAGGTGATGAGGGTGTTGAAATAGGTTTGTTTGGAGAGGTGAAGGGCAGAGTTGTATGTTTTTAGCATGAAATTATAATGGATGAAATTTTCGGGTAGATTAGATTTTCTCCACAGATGTTCGGCGCACCTGGAGCATCGCTGCAGGAAGCGTGTTTGCAGCGTGTGCCACGGTTTTCGCCATCTGTGTCGAGTTGCTCTATGTATAGGAGGAGCAGCTTCATCCAGGGCACTTTGCAGGGTTTCATTGTAATGGTTCAGAGCAGAATCAGGACATGAGATGGAGGAGATTGGGGCCAATGAGGACTGCAAGTTCTTCATAAGTTTCTGGGTGTTAATGGCCTGTATGTTTCTATAAGTGTGGAAAGTGGGGGTGACCTGAGCGGGATGGCAGTTCTTGATAGAGAATGAAAGAAGGTTGTGGTCAGAGAGCGGGAGAGGGGTGTTTGTGAAACCATCCACTGAGCAAAGTCGGGAGAAGACCAAGTCAAGGGAGTTTCCATCTTCATGCGTTGGAGAGTTAGTATGCTGCGAGAGGCCGAAAGAGGAGGTTAGAGATAAAAGGTGAGAAGCAGACGGGGAAAGTGGAGAAGCAATGGGGATGTTGAAATCACCCATGATAAGGGTGGGGGTGTCACAGGAGAGAAAGTGTGGAAGCCAGGTGGCAAAGTGATCCAGGAACTGATGAGAGGGGCCAGGAGGACGATACACCACCGCCACTCGCATGGAGAAGGGGACGTAGAGTCTGACAGCATTGACCTCAAAGGAAGGGAATACAAGTGAGGGTACTTGGGGGATAACTTGGAAGGTACATTTGGGTGAAAGGAGCAGCCCAACGCCTCCACCTGCTCTGTTGTCTGATCTTGGGGTATGAGAAAAGTGTAGTCCACCATAGGAGAGAGCAGCAGCAGCGGTTGTGTCTGACTGCTGGATCCAGGTTTCAGTAAGAGCCAGGAGATTAAGAGCCTTAGAAAGGAAGTAATCATGGGTGAAGGAGAGTTTATTACACACAGAGCAAGAATTCTCCCCTAATATCCATTCCATTGAATCCCTCATCTCCTGTCCTGTCCTGACTGAGAACCACTGATAAATGAGCTGCTGCGAGCTCAGCATCAGTGAGCAGTGGTGACGGCTTCGAGGTTACCGCAGGTCACTGAGGCTGCATTCCCAGCTAGGCCAATGAACTGCGGTGACCATTAGCTCTGGGAGAAAAAGTCTCCCAGGTGAGTTCACCGCAGTTCAAATTCACCACAGTGAAATTCTCATGGTGAACACAGCTCTGCCAACCGAGTATCTTCGGCTTGCTCGAATAAAATTTTCAGAGTTCCAGCACCTGCATGTCTCGCATCTTTTTGACAGCAGCAACACATGCATGGGTTGCCTGTCTGTTAGGTAATCCATGCAGGTGTTACAGCTGTCGAACAGCCGCGAGATATGCAGGCACAAGGGACATATTATTCAAGCCCGCCGAAGACACACGTCGGACAACACACTCATCACTAATATTAAACTACAATTGACATAAACTACAAAAATATGTACTGTAAATGCAAATCTGATAACTTGATTTGTAGCGGTAGCCAAAACTAAACACAAGAACAATCCAGCAATTTCTTTAATAAAATTAATCTTTTTCATAATCTAATTAAGCATTGTTTAGTATGAGTACAGGGTCTCGGATGTTCATGTATTTTGAACAAGCAAGTTCTTAATCATAGCTGTCTTGTCATAGGTAGTTATGTAACCAAATAAAAAGAAACAATTAAAATTTAATTTGGAAACAAATACGCATTTGCTAACTCAAATTACCCTAAATATGAGTTGTATCTTAAAATAAACTTAGGTGATTAGTAATAGAGATGACCTAATATCTTCGGCTCCCTCTTATTCGGCAACCTATAGCGATTATCCGGATACCTGGATCTCTCCTTATAATCAGGTGTCCGGCGCCGCAGCTGCATGTGTCGCGGCTGTGTGACAGTCACAAAACATACATGGAGAGCCCAACAAACAGGCTCTCCATGCATGTGTTGTGACTGTCACACAGCCGCGACACATGCAGCTGCAGCACAGAACAGGCTGATTAGCTGGCGCGCTCCATGTTTCCGGGTTCCCCCTGTAGCTTATTCGGTAAGTGCTATAGCTTGCCAAATAAGGAGGGAGCTGAACATATTCGCTCATGTCTAATTAGTAATCACAAAACTTTAAAATGTTTAAAGGAATACAATACTTGACAAAATATTAAGGTTAAGGAAATAACTTCTTGATGACTAGATATCTGACTGCTGCTATGCCAACTGATCTTGAAAATGGAACTCTGCAAACTCCTTTGAGCATGTGCACGTCTGCTTTAATCATTACCTCTGTGAATGCCTAGAAGAGCAGATTACAGTGCTCATATATTGTATCTACAGAAGTGTAATAAAGATTAAATGGAGCTGTTGCATATATGCCTGACCTCTGCTTTATTCAGTTGGGGCAGTGTAGAGCCCCATTATCTGGATCGCTAAGAGTCCCAGTCATTGGATCTCCAACGATCAAGGAGCTATACATACCACCGTAACCTAAAGAATACCTTTCATAATTTGTTCAAAGCATTTTTTGAAATATGAGAAGCACATTTTTCTGCAAAATTTAACATCCATAACTTATATATTTTCACATAAAAATGACAAAAATTCTACATTTACATAGCCTAATAAAATAACACGACCAGTACATGACAAGAATTGCAAGTTTGGTCTTTGGATTGCTTAGAATGTAACTACTAAACTAGATCAAAAACAAATGTTAAATTATTCATTTGATTGAAATGTCCTACTTCAAAGATCATTTTCACATGCTGTATAATCTGTATCTACCGTGATAATCAGTCAAGGTCCAAAATATGTGAATAGCATAAGTTTTGGTTTTAATAAAATGTTCTACTGCAGTGTTTTTAGAGCTTTTATTTAGTTAGATGTTCTTGTGATTACTAAAGTACAATTTTAAAGCGAACCTGTTAGTAACCTACAGACAATGTCAGGTTGGCGCTGTTAGGCCTGTCCCACACGTCCAGATAATTCCGGTACCGGAAAAATCGGTACCGGTGTTATCCGTGTCCGTGAGCTCATGTCGCACATCAGTGTGGCACACGTGCGGCAGCCGTGTGCCACCTGTGTGCCGACTGGGTACCACACGGACCGTGCAGTAGACAGCGCTACAGTAAGCGCTGTCCCCTGCTTTGGGTGCTGAAGCCGCCATTCATTTCTTCTCTCCAGCGAACGCTGCTGGAGAGAAGAAATGAATGGGGGCTTCAGCACCATGCTGGGGGGACAGCGCTTACTGTAGCGCTGTCTCCTGCACGGCGCACGGACTGCACACGGACAGCATCCATGTGCAGTACGTGTTTTACACAGACCCATTGACTTTAATGGGTCCGTGTGATCCGTGCGCTCCCACGAACACTGACATGTCTCCGTGTTTTGCACGCGGACACACGGTCCGCGAAAACACGCTGACATGTGCAGAGACACATTGATTTTAATGTGTCTACGTGTGTCAGTGTCTCCGGTACGTGAGAAAACTGACACCTCACGTACTGGAATCACTGACGTGTGAAACCGGCCTTATACTGATTAAGATTATACCTTGTTTGATGCAATCCGTCTTGTGGTTGTTTTTTAATCTTTATTTGCAGTTTTCTGTTAATGAGGGCAGCCTGTGGGGGGCCGTGGGGGCTTTATGTGGTGCTCTGTTTACAAATGCATCTGTATTGGCTTATGACAGGTCACTGATCCTTCAGTGACCTGCCCCCTATTTTACATCCTGCATATCATATTGTATGGTTAAAAAAAATTAACATTCATCAAAATGTTGACGTCGGCGGCGCCTGCGCTGTAGCATGATACAATGGCTAATTTGCATATATGCATTTATACTTTAGTCCTATACTATTGTGGAAGAAAAAAAAATGTCTTCATCAAAATGGTGCTGCTTTCTGATAGATGGTACTGCGCAAGCGACAACGCAAGCGCCATTTTGCTGAAGAAAATTTTTTAGATCCATCAAAATGGCGCCGGCAGCGCCTTATCTCAGCACATTCGCTCATCACTATTTAATATTTATTATTATACTTATTCTTTATTGTTACCAACAAAAATACAGATCAGTTCTGAAGACCATGTGTAAAATGTATGTTTTGTGTTACTTCATGGTTAAATTGTCTTAGAAGTCTCCGGTACAGGAAATAAAAAATATATCCTATTTGTGACATAAAAATTTAAAAAGAACCTGACTTGAAAAAAAGTAATGCTAAAAGTGTTTTAATTGTAGCAGCCTAAAATAATACACACGATACATACTGTAGTCATTTCTCCATCATTCTCTGCTTGGTTTCTCTGTATTCACATGCAGTCCATATGGCAGCATTATAAGACTGAAACATCACAAATTTTATGTTTTTATGTTATTATATTTATTTCTTCCCACATTAACATTAGGAGGGTCAAGTTCTTTTTCCGTTTGACTATGCTTGATAAGATACTTGCTTGAGCACCCTGATTTTTTTTTTTTGTGTGTGCTGTGTATCCACATTATCACCATTTGTGACCTGTCGGCTCTCTCCAGAAAAAAGATCATTAAGTGATATATATATATATATTAAGGTGCAAATATTAATTAGTGATATCTTATTCTGGTTTCTAAGCTATAGAAAAGGACATTTTGTAAAGGGCATGAGCAAAAAGGAGTCATCTCCATAAATTCACTATTTTTTTTTTTCTTCCACAAAAGTCTTTTCAGTTAATACACATAGAGGACAAATTAAAATACTTAAAGGGAACCTGTCACCCCCAAAATCGAAGGTGAGCTAAGCCCACCGGCATCAGGGGCTTATCTACAGCATTCTGTAATGCTGTAGATAAGCCCCCGATGTATCCTGAAAGATGAGAAAAAGAGGTTATATTATACTCACCTGGGCGGGCGGTTCAATCCGGTTGGCATCGCGGTCCCGACCGGGGCCTCCCATCTTCTTAGGATGACGTCCTCTTCTTCATGCTGCGGCTCTGGCGCAGGTGTACTTTGTCTGCCCTGATGAAGGCAGAGCAAAGTACTGCAGTGCGCAGGCGGGCCTCTCTGACCTTTCCCGGCGCCTGCGCACTGCAGTACTTTCCTCTGCCCTCAACAAGGCAGACAAAGTACGCCGGAGCCGCAGCGTGAAGACCAGAAGAGGACGTCATTGTAAGAAGATGGGAGGCCCCGGTGCTGACCGGACCGCAGTGGGACCGCCCCTGGGTGAGTATAATACAACCTCTTTTTCTCATCTTTTAGGATACATCGGGGGCATATCTACAACATTGAAGAATGCTGTAGATAAGCCCCTGATGCCAGAGGGCTTAGCTCACCCTCGATTTGGGGGTGACAGGTTCCCTTTAAAAACGCACATCAGGTACATAACCCAAGGTCCTGGCTTAAGAATTTATCAAATAACTTCCATATGGATATATACTGTGCCTATATTCTCTGGTGGAAACTATGAGTCTATAGATATAATCATCCTAAACTTGGTAACTAGTGTAGTGAAGCAGTATCCACACTGTGCAGTGATGAGGCAGTGACCCAACAAAAGTCTCTTTAATACTCAACTGACAGCAGTACACAGCACACACTATCTTTCGGATCGCAGCTGGAGCCATATCCTTCAAATTGCAGCCAATGAACACGCCAGTCCACCTCCGAGACCGGTTGCTGTGGGCGACTGCACCACCATGCACACTGCGAGTGCCAGGCCTTTCAGCTCCCTTGGCTGTTTGGCTCTGCTTGGCTATGTTGCTTCACACAGGTGGAGCTCTACAGAGCCTTCTGCTCTGCACTCTTGCAAAAACCAAACTGACACTGGTACACCCAAACCCTTTACTGCAGGGTTTTTAACTGGAATCTGTGGCCATGGGACACATGGAAAACCTGGCCAGAAAGGAAACGGACCACGCCATTATCATCCTGCAGTCCATTTAAAAAATAAAAGCCCAGCAGGTTTTCTTAAATCTGCCTTGGACAAATAGTTTGCCCAAGACTAACACTTACTTTTATTGCGCATTACAGTGACAGCTATGCCTGTGACTGCAATGCACTCCCATGGCATCAATATGCCTCCTTGCTCATCCTGGGGGGGCACACAGTGACCCTCACGTGTAACACCGGTCACTGCCTCACACTACCAAGTAATTATCAATATTGGAATCATAAATGATGCAGTAACAATAAGATTGTCTAATCTAGGGAATATGCATCAGAGTATGAAGTGTAGACAAAAAATTCCTAATCACCATGGGTCAGATTTATGCAGTGTCTGTCTTTGTGCTGCCTAACACTAAGGCCCCAATTCATCAGAACTGGTGTAACAAATTGTTAGGAAGCATACAATTCTTAATGGGTTTGACACCACCTTCACCGCCATAAGAATTGTTCTCCAGTCTAATTTATTCCACTTTTGTGGTGTAAATTGTGATAAATTTGCTGGCTCCTCTCAGCCACTCCGCCTTTTGGCAAAAGTTTTCCCACTTTTCAAAAACTTGAAAAACTTTTGCACATCCAGAAAAATGTAGCAAGATTTCCAACAGTTTTACATCAAAATACTGATGAAAACCATTTATTGAATCAGTGCCTAAGTCTCACTGTTGTAATGTTAGACAGATATATGATTTTGGCTCACATCCATCCTAAATTTGGGATATTTTTAGAATGTCTAGTCTACATTTATACTTCTTAGTTGGCTCACTTTGAGCAAAAAATGTGCTACAGAGTTCTGGTGCATTTTTGGTTCAGTGTTGCACAATATGCACAATGCCAATTTTCACATAGGCCAAAGGATCCATGAGATTTATTGCAGGAGTCTGAAATGTGACAGTGATGAGGGTTCCACTCTCATTGGGAGCTCATGGGCTCAAGTGTCACCAGATCTGTATGAAAGTTCAGTGCGCTGCATTAACTCACGCAGTGCCTGACAGATCCACGCAAGAATCGTGCACTGGACTAATCAACCCAGAGCCTGGCTACAGGACATCGCGTGTTATATATGTGGCTCTGTATAGAATAAGTATGTCCAGTTCAGGCTTGGTCAGTCCAGTACATATAACCTTGATATAACCTTGTATCTCTGTGCACATAGTATACCACGTATAGTATAGAGGATAATGTTAATGTTAGAAACAGTAGTGGCTGGTGTGATATGGAGCCTGAAAGTCAAAAGTTCAAAACATTGTTATTACCCTTTTGCTCATTACTGTATATGAATGGATACCATGATATACAGTTTTCATACTTTGCAAATATCTTTGCAGTTTTGTTGGTTCAGTTACTGAATTTATGGGTCGTAGTAAATTTGGTTCTGCTATTTTGTTATTGTAGTAAGTTTGGATCTGTTACTGCATCTAGGTACTAAAGAGATAACAAACAAAATCCTGCAGTCACTCTGTCATCATGAGCAGGTGGTCACATGAGCACAAGGATGCAATTGGAAGTCACATGCTGACTAGAGTCTCCGTTACTACTATTAGTAGCACATTGAGAGAAGCGGATGCATATGTAGTCTGCATGTTACCACAGATATGCTAATGGAATATTTGTGGTGATGGGACTTTTCACTCATGTTGGGAATCTATAGAAATTGTGATGGTATATGAGTCATTGGCAGTATGCGAAGAGCCCTTTCACATGTGGTTCTGGTACCATATCTATTTAGCAATCTTAGTTCTTTTTCTGATTAGAGCTTGGCTCTGTTACCTTATCTGTGTACTGAGTGTCAGATCTTTTGTGAAGATGTTTCTGTATAGAGTGTAAGATGGCCGCCAAACGGGTCCTTGAGGGGAGATGTGTGTCATAGTGGGTATTAGCTGCGGTGATGTCAGCTCGGCAGCATGCTCCAGCACCTATAGTGCTGAGAGAGTTCCTAGGCCATTCCAGGGCCGGGTTTTAGTCATAAGAGATGGGTGGGCATGACTGTTCACGTATCCCTACCCCAGAGGCGTGGTTTGGCAGATAAAATGGAGACAGAGTGTCTCATTCAGGGTCTGGATCTGGAGACATGTGGATCACCTGTGTATTGTTCTCTGCTAAGACCTAAAGATCCAGACACTAACCCGAGTGGGCGGATTCACTGTATCGTATGGACTTTTTACTTTGTGTTTTCACCTTGTGTCGGGAAAGGCTGTTATTGTTTTCTAGCCTGAGCAGTTTATGGTCTCTAAATAAACTTGCCTGTACGTTTCATCAATACGGCTTCCTCAGAGTCTGATGTACTGAGTCCCCTCTACGGGTAATAACTAGATTTCTATGTGGTGGGCTGACGTTCCAGGTCCATGACACTTTAGAACATTATCATATCACTGAATGCTACACCGCCTGTGGAATTCTTCTGTTATAGAGAACTTGGTGTATTTGGTATTGCACAAGTGTGTGCCTGCATCACACCAACTTTTATCTGTTTAACCCCTTAACCCCCAGAGCTTATTTCAGTTTTCATTTTTATCTTCCCTCCTTCCCAGAGCCATAACTTTTTTATTTTTCTGTCAATATGGCAATGTGAGGGATTATTTTTTGCGGGACAAGTTTTACTTTTGAATGACACCATTGGTTTCACCATGTCCTGTACTAGAAAACAGGAAAAAAAATTCCAAGTGCGGTGAAATTGCAAAAAAATGGTTTTTTGTTTGGCTTTTTTGCTAGGTTCACTAAATGCTAAAACTGACCTGCCATTATGATTTTCCAGGTAAGTACAAGTTCATAGACACCAAACATGTCTGGGTTCTTTTTTATCTAAGTGGTGAAAAAAAATTCCAAACTTTGCTAAAAAAAAAAAAATGCACAATTTTCCGATACCCGTAGCGTCTCCATTTTTCGTGATCTGGGGTTGGGTGAGGGCTTTTTTGCGTGCCGAGCTGTTATTTCTATTGTTAGCATTTTGGTGCAGATAGGTTCTTTTTATCGCCTGTTATAGCATTTTAATGCAATGTCACAGCGACCAAAAAAACTTAATTCTGGCATTTTGAATTTTTTTCTCGCTACGCCGTTTAGCGATCAGGTTAATCATTTTTTTATTGATAGATCGGGTGATTCTGAATGTGGCGATACCAAATATGTGTAGGTTTGATTTTTTCTTTATTGTTTTATTTTGAATAGGGCAAAGTGTGGTGATTTGAACTTTTTTTTTTTACTTTTGCCATGCTTCAATAGCCTCCATAGGAGGCTAGAAGCTGGCACAACTCGATCGTCTCTGCTACATAGGAGCGATGCATAGATCGCTCCTTTGTAGTAGATTTACTGCATTGCTACGATCACCGACCACAGGGTGGCACTCGCAGCAATCTGGCATCAACAACCATAGAGGTCTGCAGGAGACCTCTGTTTGTTATGCCGACGCACCGATGACCCCGATCATGTGACGGGGTCACCGGTACACACACTTCCAGCCGGATGGCTGGAAGCACTTGTTATATGCTGCTGTCAGAGTTTGACAGTGGCATTTAACTAGTTAATATGTGTGGGCGGATCGCAATTCAACCTGTGCCTATTGCTGGCACATGTCAGCTGTTCAAAACAGCTAACATGTCCCGGCTTTGATGCGGGCTCACTGCCGGAGCCCGCACCAATGCGGTGGTTCTGCCATTGGACGTACTATTCTGTCTGATGGCAGAAAGGGGTTAATCCCTTATTACCTCTTTTCCATTTATGAAGCAGCCCGAGGTAAGCACAAAGGCCCCAATTCATGAATGTGTTTTTCACAGTTTTCAGGTGTAAAACACATTCAAATAGCTTCAACTTTTTGTGAAACTTCAAAGATGAACAAAAATGTTACAACGTTTGGAGTTTTCACACCTGTCCCAGGACACCATCGCCGAAATGAGAGGAGCTTTATTGGAACAGGACATGGCTAAACCCGCCTGTCTGATTCATGAAAATGTATGCCAAAAGTGGTGTGGTGTAAATTTTGCAAGAAATGTAATGCTGTAGAGATTGTAGGATATTGTTCTTGGAGACCCACAGCACTTATAAGTTGCACCTAATTCATTAAGTGGCATATGCCTATTAATAAATTAAGCTCCTTTTGCTACAACACAGTCCTTCATTAAAACTGGAGTAATGCACAAAAATCTTAATGAATCAGAACCAATAAGTATAGGCTGGTAATTCACTTTCTATGTGCTTGCCACCCAGGCCAGAAATTTGACAGCCAGCTTTTGATAACGGGGATAATTATTTCTTTATTTTTTTACCTTTTGCTGGCTCTCTACTGTTTAGTAAAATGCTGTCCCTCTATGTCATTTTACTAAATTCATGTTGAGTTGAGCAAAAAAATAATACAATTCTGGGGAAGACGAATAATTGTTAAATTCCAGTTTTCAACAAATTTGTTCATCTCTAATATTGGATTAAAGGGAATCTGTCACCTCAAATTGGTGGGTTATGTAAATGCCCTGTGTCCGGTCCAATGGGCGGTGTTTCATCTTCTTTTCTCCACCCCATCCTTCCCCGCTGTCTGCAATATTTTCGTGAATTTGAGTGGGTGTCCTCCATAGTTTGTGCATGCGCAATGCAATCTCGCGCACGCTCAGTATGCTTTGCCCATCTGCGGGCAAAGCTGAAAATCATTACTGCTCATGCGCCGGCATGCTATGTCACAAAAGTATTTCACTGTGTTCCGGGAAAACACAAATTTCTGCCATTTTCCGATACCCGTAGCGTTTCCAATTTTTTTGATCTCGGGTTGGGTGAGAGCTGATGTTTTTAATGATAGCATTTTAATGCAGATGCGATTATTGCATTCTAATGCAATGTTGCAGGGAGCAAAAAACGTAATTCTGGCATTTTTACATTTTTTCATGTTACTCCGTTTAACGTTCGGGTTAATTCTTGTTTTAAATTAATAGATTGGGCGATTCTGAATGCGGCAATACCAAATATGTGTATGTTTGATTTTTTTTATTGTTTTATTTTGAATGGGGCAAAAGGGGGTGATGTGAACTTTTATATTTTTTTATCTTTTGCTTGCTTCAATAGTCTCCATGGGAGACTAGAAACAGCAGTTGTAATATTGGCTCTTCTATCTACAGGCGATGATCAGATCACCTGTATGTAGCAGAAATGCTCACTTGCTATGAGCGAAGACCACTGGGCGGTCATAACAATCTGGCTATGACAATCATAGAGGTCTGCTTGAGGCATCTGGTTGTTATGCCAACCCATCGGTGATCTGCGATTACGTGATGGTGTCACTGATGGGTGGGATTTCCAGCGCACTCACTGGAATCGTGAGTTAAATGCCACTGTCAGAGATTGAGAGCAGCATTAAACTAGTTAACAGCCACAGGTGGATCACGATTCCACCCGCAGATGTTGTGGGCACATATCAGCTGTGTATATCAACTGTTATGTGCCCGGAAAGTGCGGGCTCAGCGCCAGAGCCCGCACCATACAGGGTGAGTCTGACAAAGGTGTTACGCTTGATGATGGAAAGGGGTTAAAGAAGAACAATACAGCAGATTTCTAAACCAAAGGTATCAATGTTATCAGTATTACAGTAACATTACAGCCATGTCTTTACCTTACAAAATTATGCTGCCAGGTTCCCTTTAAATCCATGTCTGATCATTTTTACTTCCAATATTTGCTAATAGTAACATTCCAAAAAAATTGAAAGGTTTCATCTACTGTATGAGGGCAGCATAATTCTTTTTAACAGTTAGAGAAATGAATAAGACATGTTCACACTTACTTTTCTTTAAAAACAATGTTTCAAGAAGGTATTTGACTGAATATTTCAATGAGATTGTGTTATAAGCCTACATTGATTTTTGCTCATTAAATCTTGACAGCTGCATTTCGCAAATTAACACTTAAATACATGATAAAGATGATGCCCGATCATCACTTAGCAACATAAAAGGAAAATATTAGTCATGAACTACCAGGACAGAAGGAGGTTATACCTTGGATAGCGTTCTTCATTCCTTCTTGATAACACTATGTCCTAAGGAAACAATGTGTGTTTTTTATCACTTGGTTTGCAAGTGACTTAATAGAAAAAAAAAAAAAAAGCAAATGATTTTCCAGAGCAGAAATTCAGATAATGTATTAGCAATTATCCAAATGATGCAAAGCAAAAACTTTAATTGACAAAAACAGCAAGGTAGTGAATGGTTAAGGAAAGACTTAGCGGAATGGTTTACTTATGTCCCATTTCCTTAAAGCCAGCTGGCATGATAATATCTACATTCTCATTAGGAAAATATTGTAAATTGAATCTGTTTTTCCCCTCTTGCTAATGGAAATATATCCATCAGACTCTGAATGGTTCAATAGTAACAAAAACCCATCTCAGACAGTGCCCGACATCTGTTCACACTGTTTTATGACCCTAATATACATATTTAGAAGTACCTCTTATCCACACATTTTCTAAAAAAAAAATAATTGGCCTTCTTTGACTTTAGATCTATAGAAAGGTTAAAACCTTACAGTCCTTTATTGAAGAACATGGCAAGGACCAATAAAATGTATCTAAGTCTTGCATTATTTTTTTTCTTTAGTCACTCGCATAATTTTTTGTAACATACAGTAACCATCAAAGTGTAGATATTGTCATAATTTAGCGAGTTAATACATACGAAGAAATCCCAGCGGTGACAAGAAAAGGCGAAAATAAGCTGATGTCGGTAAAAAGACGCTGAAAAGCTGTTGTGAGCTCATTTAAATATGTGGAATATTCTATACATTATGAATATTTTATGTGAACATATTTAACATTCATTATTCTATCTGATAAAAAAAAAGTCTCAGCAGAGGGCCTGTGACTTCTTCATTACATAAAGGTTTCCTTCTCCCTTTACCAGTTTTCTCAGGTGGCAAAAATGAAGGTTTCTAATTGTCTTCCTTTTATTGTAAGTCCATGTTTTGCTTTTGCACACCACTGTGAGCCAATATGCTTATGTTTCAGATGACTTATGTAAGTACAGCATATTGATTTCATGATGACAGCAGTAGCTAACAGACTATTCACCCTACCCTGAAGGAAGTAAGCACTGGCTTTATAACATGTCAGGGGTTCTTTCCAGCCAGATCTTTATTAATTGAAAGTATCGCAATTCCTGACAAATAAAAGGTTATTGATGGATGAAAGTTTGCAGTGCAATTTTTTATTTCTGGTAAATATTTTTATAACCATACCATCACAGATAAAAGGCATCTGTAGTTACCAGTGCCAAAACACCATACTAATGCACTGCAGGCTCCATGATAAAGGCGAAGGCTGCACAGATGCAAAATACTGCTGAAATTGCCACTCAGACTCTTTTTATGGGGGTGCACTTATTTATATTACATCTGGGCAGCCAGATGTAAGAGTATGGCCGTCACTAATAAGCTGTAAGTCAGACACTGTGCACTATACTTATGAGTATGACTATATGATCCTTATCTGTGCATTTATAATACTAACCAACCACGTCCTCCATAAATGATGCATGTGTGCGTGGTGGTTTCCTCAGTTTTTTTCACTTGTTCTGCCTCAGCCTTTATCATGGGTGCCTGCTGCATCCTGCATTAATATTGTGTCTTCAGGTTTGTAAATATGGCTACCTTTTTAATTATTTTTTGAGATTTTTTTTAAATTTTATATCCTTTTTGGTGAGTTGCTTTGAATAATTTTATAGGCAGCACATTCCTAAAATGTCCCTAATGATTGTGAGCTACAGTAGTGACATTAAATGTCATTAGAGGGCAGATGACTCATTTATCATTTTTTTTTCTCTCACCCATGACAGCACCACGCAGAGAGAGGATCTGCCCTTCAAGGAAAGAAAACCTACTGGATAAAAGGGTGGTATCTCTCACTTGCAACACTTGGCTCCCTGTCCTTGACAGTGGAACCTTTCAGTTGGTGTGCCTGAAAAAAAAATATTCGGACATTAGGAGTATATCCAGGCCTAGCCAGTAGGCTCAGGCAGCGGGGTTTCCCCTGCCTCAGACGATGCAGGGGTCCTGATGCGCCTCCGTGGGTCCAGAGGGCCTTTCATGGGTGAGCAAGCACATGCATCGGTGCCATGTCTGTGGCTTACTGGTGTCTGCATGTCCCCAACTGCACATGCGCAGGGAGGCACATCCTAATGACATAAGCACGGCTCAGTTGACCAGAAGTGATTTCCAGGAGATGGAAGTGTGATGGCGACGGGAAAGACATGCTGTTAGGCTGGTTCCACTTTAAAAAGCATTTTGAGTGCGGTATCCTTATAGCTCCAGCAGTCCCTCTAGGTAGAATGGATGTCCAGGAGTCGCAGGAACCACAGAAGCCGGCAGAGCAGCAGCAGCATCAGCAGAAAAAGATGTCAGCATGGAAGCACCCAACAACTTTGCTACTTTGTGGACTTGGCAGCGGTGGCAATGGGCGCTTGGATGGAAGGACCGCTCAATAGAGCAGTGATGTGGATAATTCTTCGGCCTCCAGAGTGGATCCTAACCACTCATATGGTTCCTTCCCCAAATCCGGTACCCTTCTTTTCTTCTGATTGGTCAGAAGAAGTGTAATAGAGGTCTTTTTTGTCTTTCTTTTCATCAGATCAAGGAAGAAAGTGTGTAACGAAGGCCAAGCACAGGGATTGTTCGCTCTGTGGGGAAGAGTTGCCAGTTACCTGTAAGAAAAGGCTTTGTCAGTCATATATTGAACAAACCTTATGTGAGGAAACTGCTAACTTTGACTCCAAACTAAGAATTATTATTAGAACAGAGGTTAAGAATTCCATTAAATCCTGGACTCAAGGAGAGGGAAGTAAGGATAACAAGAGTAAGACATTTAGGAAGTTGTGCCCAGAATCAGATGTTTCTGAGAGTTTGGAGGAAGAGGATGAAGAAGAGGGTTAGAATCATCCTCTTCAACTTCGTATATGGGAAGACTTCACTGTTTTCCTGTATAAGAGACAGATTAAACTCGTTAAAGTTGTTAGATCCACAATAGGTGTAGTAGATCCATGACCAGAAAGATCTGTCCAGGATATAATGTTCTGTGGTTTTAAGCAGAGGTACTACCAATCCCATGAATGAGAAACTTAAGTCACTTGTAAGGAAAGCGTGGAAAAAAAACAGAAATAAAAAGTCCCTTTCTCCTGTCTTTCAAAAGGAAATATCCTTTTGATGTTTTGTCCTCATTGTTCAGTGATAAAGCCTGGAAGCTAGACATGGCAAGCTAAAAAGTTTGCCCTGCCTAAGGATACCTTCCTTAAGGATTCCTGGGAAGCTTCAGACGAGGGCTTGAAACATCTGTGGCAGTGACATGCAAATACGTTAATGGTTTGGTTAGATCGTTTAGAGGATTGGCTTAAAGATAAAGTGCCAAGAGACAATGTGTTAGCCACAATTCATTAATCAGTGGGGCAGCAGCATTCCTTATGGATGCCTCAGCTGATTTGGTTAGACTGGGAGCCAGGTCAGCTGCACTTTCCAATGCAGCTCGTAGCGCTCTCTGGCTGAAATGCTGGCCAGCGAACCCTCAGATGAAATCTATACTCCGCTTGATTCCTTGTAAGGGTCAATAGTTGTTTGGGCCTGCCCTGGATGATATTCTGGAGAAGGCTGGTGACAATAAGAAAGGATTTCCCAAGCTGCTCATTCAATCTTATAAAAATTAATTTCAAAGTAGAAGGTTTAACCAGAGGAGGACACACCCCAAAGATCAGGACAATTGGGAGGATCGAAGGAAAAGCATAGAAGCTTTCTGTTTGGAGTAAAAAAAACTGGGGGAAGACCATCCCTTTTTTTTCCTGCTGTGAAAAGATTTCCTGAAGCAGCTGGATCCTCAACCTCATAAAGACAGGCTTAAAATTGGAATTCCAGTCAGCTCCATGAGAAAAATTCATCCTGACTCCCCCATGGTTCTCGCCAAAGGAACAACTTAGAGACCGAAGTTCTGGAATTAGTTGAAAAAGCAGTTCTCCTAAAATTCACTTTACAGGAAAGTGGAAGGATTTTATTCCCCTTTGTTTTTGGTGAGAGAGCAGGCTCGGTTGAACAATTTCCTAAGGATTCAGTCCTTCAAAATGTTGTCAATAAAGACAACTATAAAAATGCTCTTCCCGACTTGTTTTATAGCAGTCTTAGACCTGAAAGATGCCCATTATCAGGTTCCCATACACAAGGATCACTAAAAAGTCCTCAAGGTAGCCGTATCCATATAAGGAGTAGCCGTACATAGCCTTTCCATTTAGCCTAGCAGTGGCCCCAAGGTATTTACTAAACTGATCGCAGAAGTGATGGTGCACCTGTGAGAAAGAGATGTACTGATTTTTCCTTTTCTAGATGACATTTTGATTGTGGGCAACACCGCCCAAGAAAGCAGGGTTCAGTTGAAATGGACCATAACTTCTCTTAGAGACATAGGCTGGCTCTTAAATTTAAAGAGTGAAAGCTAGAACCAAAAAACATTCAGAAGTTTTTATGGCTCATGTTGGAGTGAAAAAAAAGCTAGTGTCATCTTCCAAAAGACAAAATTAAAAAAGCCCATCTGTCAGATATCACAGGCATTAGGAACTCCCACCATGTCCCTCAGAGAAGACATGTCCCTTCTAGGTTCCTTCACCTCATGCATCTTGGCTGTACTATGGGCCCAGTTTCACACCAGGGAATTACAATGGGATGTCCTAAGGAATGAGATTTTCCTGGGAGGGCATCTAGAAAGGAAGATGACACTATCTCCAGAGACCTTGCAATTCCCTCTGTTGGTGGCTAAAAATAGAGAAACTAGTCAGGGTGACCACAGATTCAAGCCCGGGGAGATAGGGGGCTCATCTAAAGAATGTCATAGTCCAATTGGTTTGGACGGAGGATCAGAAAGTTGGTTTATCTAACATGAAGGAGCTATTAGCAGTAGAACAGGCTATAGGAGAACTCTTACTCTCCCTTCAAAGTTACTATGTGAGAGTTCCCTTGGACAATCAGGTGGCTTATCGAAATCATCAAGGGAGAACCTGGTCCAGGCCTTTGATGGAGGTGGCAAGACACATTTTTCAGTTAGCAGAGGACCATCTCCTTTCACTCTCCACATAAAGGGAAAAGAAGATTGCAGAACAGATTTTCTGAGTAGAAACCAATTAAGACAGGTAGAAATGGTGTTGAATTAGTCCGTCTTCAACCAGATTGTGAGTATGTGGGGCCTTCCGGACATAGACCTATTAGCAAACAGACAGAACAGGATGGTGAAAGAATTTTGTCCATGGATAGTGATTTCTTGGGACTACATTCTGGCCTTTGCATTTCTCCCAGTGATTTTAATTCCAGTAGTCCGGAAGAAGATCAGAGAGGACAGAGCGAGGGTTATACTTAATGCCCCTTCTGGCCAAGAAAGCCGGGGTTTACCTAGATGAGGAAAATGTCGATCACTGATTCCGGAGTGCTTCTGGAGATTCCGGACCTTCTCTCTCAGGGCCTAGTGCACCATGCCGAGATAGCCAATCTGTATTTGTTAGCATGGAATTTGAGAGGATGTTATTGAGAGACAAAGGATTTTATCCTAATTTAATTTATACTCTACTTCACAGTAGGAAAGCTGTCACCACTAAAGCTTATGGTAAGACCTAGCGAAAGTTTCTAACCACCTCAAGGGCAAAAGTGCAAGGGGTCTCCTTTTTAATTAGGGTCTGTTCTATATCTAGGCCCATTATTAGGCAGGGATTAACCCCCCCTGGGATTTGAATTTGGTCCTGACAGCTCTGACTGATTCTCTATTTGAACCTTTAAGGCTGTGTACCCACTTTGCATTTTTTATGCGTTTCTGACGCGTTTTTTTGCCACAGCGGAAAAGCTTAAAAATGCTTAAAAACACATTTCCATGCAATCCTAAGGGATTCCGTAGTTGCTGTTCCCATGCTGTGGATTTTCCCGCTGTGGAATCACATAGCGGTAAAATCCGCAGCATGTTCATTATTTCTGCGGAATCGCTGCAATTCCGCTGCCATAGGATTGCATTGAAACTCTTCAGACTCTCCTCCATGCCCTAGATGCAATATTCCTGTGAAAAAGAAAAACTAAAATAAAAAATAGGCATATACTTACCTTCTGATGGCCCCCGGAGTCCTCCCAGCTCTCAGCGGTGAATGCCTCCGTTCCCAGGGATGCATTGCCCAAATCACCAGAGATGACGTCGCGGTCATGCGACCATGATGTCACAAAGGTCCTTCGTGCAAAGCATCCCTGGAATTGGAACGTATCGGGAGCGCCGCTGAGGAGATCTGTTATGATCTGGTGGCCTAAGAGCAGCATGAGACGTACTCTGGAGAAGGTGGTACCTGTACTGACCGCAGACCCTGAACTAAACACCGCAACTAGAAGTAGCCGTGGAATGTACCTAGCGCTCCCTAGACATCTCGACACAGCCGGAGGACTAATTACCCCTAGAGATAGAAAAGGGAAAACTATCTTACCTCAGAGAAAATCCCCAAAGGATAGGCAGCCCCCCACAAATATTGACTGTGAGAGGAGAGGGAAAAAACATACACAGACTGAAATGAGAATTTAGCAAAGGAGGCCACTTCTAGCTAAATAGAAAGGATAGGACAGAGTACTATGCGGTCAGTATTAAAACACTAGAAAATATCCACCACAGAAAATACAAAATCTCCACAGCTAACTAAAGATATGGAGGGTATATCTGCATCTCCAGAGATACCAGCTTGGCTAAACAAATCCTTATACAGACCAAGCTGGACAAGACAATAACATGGAAAAGAACTGAACAATAAGGCCACAGCATGTGGACAGCAAAAATCAAGGCCAGAACTTATCTTTGTTGAAATGAACTGCAAAGCAGAAGAGATCAGGCAGGGATGTGAATCCTCCAGGAACAATGGACAACTGGCACTGACTAAAGGGTGAAGCAAGACTAAATAGCCCAGTCAAAATTGCAAAAAGTGAACACACCTGATAAATGCTGTGATTCAGAGGCAGCAGCGCTACCACTTACAACCACCAGAGGGAGCCCAAGAGCAGAATTCACAACAGAGATCGGTGGCTGTCGGAAGGTGAGAATAACCATATTTTTTATTCTAACATTCTATTTTTACATTCTATCATTCTATCTTTTACTATTGATGCTGCATAGGTAGTATCAATAATAAAAAGTTGGTCACACTTGACTATGCTTGACAAGTGTGACCAACCTGTCAATCACGTTTCTAAGCGATGCTTCAAAATGCTTGGAAAATGCAAGCATTCTGCAAACTAAAGCACTTGCAAAACACTTGTGTTTACTCGCGGCAGGGAGTTGTGGAACTGCTGCGGACATTTCCGCAGCATTTCTGCAACGTGGGCACATAGCCTAAAAGTCAACATCACTTAAGTTTCTCTTCACGTACGTACAGACCAAACGTTTGGACACACCTTCTCATTTAAATTTTTTTCTGTATTTTCATGACTATGCAAATTGTACATTCACACTGAAGGCGTCAAAACTATGAATTAACACATGTGGAATTATATACTTAACAAAAAAGTGTGAAACAACTGAAATTATGTCTTATATTCTACGTTTTTCAAAGTAGCCACTTTTTGCTTTGATGACTGCTTTGCACACTCTTGGCATTCTCTTGATGAGCTTCAAGAGGTAGTCACCGGGAATGGTTTTCACTTCACAGGTGTGCCCTGTCAGGTTTAATAAGTGGGATTCCTTGCCTTATAAATGGTGTTGGGACCATCAGTTGTGTTGTGCAGAAGACTGGTGGATACACAGCTGATAGTCCTACTGAATAGACTGTTAGCTGCTTTTTTCTTGCCATAATACAAATTCTAAGTAAAGAAAAATGAGTGGCCATCATTACTTTAAGAAATGAAGGTCAGTCAGTCCGAAAAATTGGGAAAACCATCAAGTGCTACATAAAAACTGGCTCACGTGAGGACCGCCCCAGGAATGGAAGACCAAGAGTCACCTCTGCTTCTGAGGATAAGTTTATCTGGGTCACCAGCCTCAGAAATCACAAGTTAACAGCAGATTAGAGACCAGGTCAATGCCACACATAGTTCTAGCAGCAGACACATCTCTACAATAACTGTTAAGAGGAGACTTTGTGCAGCAGGCCTACATGTTAAAATAGCTGCTCGGAAACCACTGCTAAGGACAGGCAACAAGCAGAAGAGACTTCTTTGGCCTAAAGAACACAAGGAATGGACATTAGACCAGTGGAAATCTGTGTTTTTGTCTGATGAGTCCAAATTGGAGAGCTTTGGTTCCAACCACCGTGTCTGTGTGCGACGCAGAAAAGGTGAACGGATGGACTCTACGTACCTGGTTCCCACCGTGAAGCATGGAGGGGGAGGTGTGTGGGTGCTTTGCTGGTGACACTGTTGGGGATTTATTCAAAATTGAAGGCATACTGAACCAGCATGGCTAGCACAGCATCTTGTAGCAGCATGCTATTCCATCCGGTTTGCGTTTAGTTGGGCCATCATTTATTTTTCAACAGTACAATGACCCTAAACACACCTCCAGGCTGTGTAAGGGCTATTTGACCAAGAAGGAGAGTGATGGGGTGCTATACCAAATGACCTGGCCTTCACAGTCACCAGACATGTACCCAATCATGATGGTTTGGGGTGAGCTGGACCGCAGAGTGAAGGCAAAAGGGCCAACAAGTGCTAAGCATCTCTGGGAACTTCTTCAAGATTGTTGGAAGACCCTTCCCGGTGACTACCTCTTGAAGCTCATCAAGAGAATGCCAAGAGTGTGCAAAACAGTCATCAAAGCAAAAAGTGGCTACTTTGAAGAACCTAGAATATAAGACATATTTTCAGTTGTTTCACACTTTTTTGTTAAGTATATAATTTCACATGTGTTAATTCATAGTTTTGATGCCATCAGTGTGAATGTACAATTTTCATAGTCATGAAAATACTAGAAAAATCTTTAAATGAGAAGGGAGGTCACCAGTTTAGCCTACTCGGCGAGTGGGAATGTTGTTCCAGAAGGGTTAAAGGCTCACTCCACAAGAACAGTGGCAACCTCCTGGGCGGAGAGGTCGGGCACGATGGGTTATATCTGGCCTCCTCTGATCTCACCTTTGGGAGAACAGTTCTCCAGGCTTTGGTTCCTCCCTGAATACTAATTCTCTGTAATTCTCCCCATGATAATTTAAAGTGTGAGAGAAAAAGACATAATTACTTACCAGTAGCGGGACCCTTATATTGCCTCCTATCATGTGTGGGTGAGTACACTTTTGATTTATGTGTTTGGTCACAGGTTGTTTAAGGTGTTATAGTGTTAATGTTTGAATTGTTGCAATAACCATTGGAGGTCCTCTCATGATCTGTAATCCAACTGATCTGAGGGAAAGGTACCACCCTTTTCTGCTGTAGGTTTATTGTCTTTGAAGGACAAATCCCCTGTCTCCATGGTGCTGTCATAAGTTCTGAAAAATTGCATTACTGATAAATAATTGCATCTTTCTCTGCACTGTTCTCCTGCTGTATAAAAGGTTGACTATAATTTTGCAATAATTTCCAACTTTTTCCTGCCACGTGTGCCGCTTTTGAATATGTGGGGATATTTTAGCTCAAGTGGGTATGGTGTCCTGCATTGCCACTACTATATTCAATTTTTGTGAGAAATGATGTGCCTTCTACTAAGATTCATTTTACTCATAGATCTCCGAATACAAAATGCTATTTTTATTACTCCCTATAGTTTGCTGGAACTATCAAATGTAAACATTCTCTAAGCATATGATTTTGATGAATTAGCTTGCATAAATTAGATTATCATCAAAAAGTTACAAGATACAAAAAGTGAAACTCATATATTTTATATAGAGTCATTACAGAGTGATGTATTTCAAGTGTTTATTTCTGTTAATGTTGATGATTATGGCTTACAGCCAAAGAAAAACCAAAAGTCATTATCTCAGAAAATTAGAATACTTTATAACACCAGCTTGAAAAATTATTTTAAAATCCAAAATGTTGGCCTACTGAAATGTATGTTCAGTAAATGCACTCAATACTTGGTCGGGGCTACTTTTGCATTAATCACTGCATCAGTGTATTGTGGTATGGAGACGATCAGCCTGTGGCAGTGCTACGGTGTTATGGAAGCCCATGTTGCTTTGATAGCAGCCTTCAGCTCGTCTACATTGTTGGGTCTGGTGTCTGTCTTCTTCCTCTTGACAATATCCTATAGATTCTCTATGGGGTTAAGGGCAGGCGAGTTTGCTGACCAATCATGCACAGTGATACTGTTGTTTTTAAACCAGGCATTGGTACTTTTGGCTGTGTGGACAGGTGCCAAGTCCTGCTGGAGAATGAAATTTTCATCTCGAAAAAGCTTGTCGGCAAAGGGAAGCATGAAGTGCTTCATACTAGACCTCAAGCAGCTTGCATTGTGTGCCTCTCCACTCTTCCTCCAGACTCTGGGACCTTGATTTCCAAATGAAATTCAAAATGTACTTTCATCTGAAAACAACACCTTGGACCACTGAGCAACAGTCCAGTTATTTTTCTCCTTGGCCCAGGTAAGACGCTTCTGGCGTTGTCTAGTGGTCATGAGTGGCTTGACACAAGGAATGCGACACTTGTAGCTCATGTCCAGGATATGTCTGTGGGTGGTGGCTCTTGAAGCAATGACTCCATCAGCAGTCCACTGCTTTTGCATCTCCCACACATTTTTGAATGGCCTTTTCTTAACAATGTTTTCAAGGCTGTGGTTATCCCGGTTGCTTGTGAACCTTTTTCTACAACACTTTTTCCTTCCACTCAACTTTTCATTAATATGCGTGAATACAGCACTCTGTGAATAGCCAGCTTCTTTAGCATTGACCTTTTGTGGCTTCCCGCCTTGTGGAGTGTGTTAATGACTGCTTTCTGAACATCTGTCAAGTCAGCAGTCTTCCCCATGATTGTGTAGCCTACTGATACAGACTAAGAGACCTTTTTAAATGCTTAGAAAGCCTTTGCAGATGTGTTTTGTTAATTTGTTCTAATTTACTGAGGTAATGACTTTAGGGTTTTATTTGTCTTTAAGCCATAATCATCAACATTAACAGAAATAAACACTTGAAATAGATCACTCTGTAATGACTCTATCTAATATGAGTTTCACTTTTATATTGAAGAACTGAAATAAATTAACTTTTTTGATATCCTTATTTTGTGAGAAGCACTTGGAACATAGTTGGCATATGTAGCTAACAGCAGTGGCCGATCTGGTCTCTGTTTGCTACAGTTAACTTTTTAATTAGCGACGTAAATGTCTGTCAACAGCATTTTATGCCTCCTTCTCACATCAATATTCCCAGTATATGTGGTATCCATGTTTTTCACGGATACCACCCGTACCCATTATAACCTATGGTGCCATGCACATGTCCATGTTTTTTCAAGGACCGTGTGTCCATGCAAAACAAATAGATACATGTCCATTTTTTTTCCTGCATCACGGATGACAAGGGCTAATACAAATCTATGGGTCCAGGCAAACTACGCACATAACACAAAACACCATAAAACTGCAAAAAAAATGCATACATTAAGCATCCCATTATTAGAATGCATTCGGCATTTTTTGTGCACATGCTGCGTTTTTTTTTCCGCGGCGGAATCACATTCCGGAAAAAAATGCAGCATGTTCATTCCTTGTGCGGAATCGCTGGGAATCCGCACACATAGGAATGCATTGATCCGCTTACTTTCCGCATGTGGCTATGCCCACCATGTGGGAAGTAAGCGGATCATGTGCGGTTGATACCCAGGGTGGAGGAGAGGAGACTCTCCTCCAGGCCCTGGGAACCAAATAATTGTTAAAAATATAAAATAAAAAATCATGATATTCTCACCTTCCAGCATCCCCAGCAGTATTCCCGCTCCTCGCGATGCTCCCGTTCCCAATAATGGCTAGCGGCAATGACCTGTGATGACTGGGAACAGGAGCATCGCGAGGAGTGACAAGATTGCCGGGGACGCCAGAAGGTGAGAATATCATGATTTTTTATTTGTTTTATTATTTTTATCATTATATCTTTTTACTATTGATGCTGCATAGGCAGCATCATTAGTAAAACGTTGGTCACACTTGTCAAACACTACGTTTGACAAGTGTGACCAACCTGTCAATCAGTTTTCCAAGCGATGCTACAGATCGCTTGGAAAACGCTAGTATTCTGCAAGCTAATTACGCTTGTAAAACACTAGTGTTTAGCGGGAAAACGCATGCCAATGCCTAAACCTTTTCAGCACCCAAGCCTGTTTTCACCTTCATGACCAGGCTAAATTTAACAATTCTGACCAGTGTTAACTTATGAGGTAATAACTCTGGAACGCTTCAATGCATCCCATTGATTCTAAGATTCTTTTTTTGTGACATATTACATTTCATGATGGAGGTAAAATTTCTTCGATATGACTGACGATTATTTGTTAAAAAAGTGACCTGGAAATTTGGCAAAAAATGTGTAATGTACAAACTTTTAATTTTTAGGCCCTTAAATCACAGAGCTATGTCACACATAATAGTTAAAAAATAACATTTTACACGTCTATTTTACATCAGTATAATTTTTGAAAAGTTGTTTTTTTTGTTATGAAGTTATAAGAGTTAAAACTTGACCAGTGATTTCTAATTTTTTCAACCAGATTTACAAAACCGTTGTTTTTTAGGGACCACATTACATTTGAAGGGAGCTTGAGGGGTCTATATGACAGAAATACCAAAAAGTATCACCATTCTAAAAACTGCACCAACATTTTTAGAATGTGGAAGAAATCATTTTTTTTTTTTATTTTCAGAAGGGTAACAGGAAACACCACTGTGGAAACTAGACCCCTAAAGAAATGTATCTAGATGTGTGGTGAGCACCTTGAACCTCAAGGTGATGTACAGAAGTTTATAACATTGAGCTGTGAAAATAAAAAAAAGTCACACAAAATAAAAATTTTTGCCCAAAATTTTGCAGAAAAAATTGCACCATACAGTTTGTTGTGCATTTTCCCCTGAGTATGCTGATACCCTATATGTTGGGGAAAACTGTTTGGGCGCATGACAGGGCTCAGAAGGGAAGGAGCACCATTTTTTAAACATCCAATGTCAGGAAGGGGTTGACATTTCATAGGAAATGAGAAGCTTTATATTTTCTTTCTTTTATATCCGTACTTGAAATACACTGATTACAGACTGATGGTAAATACAAATAAAATATCCGGATTACACTCTGATGCTAATGTAAGGGACACGGATGACACACTGAAGACACATAGATGGAAAACACGGATGACACTGGTACAGTTTTTTTACATGCATGCTTTGTACGGACATGTGAAGAAGGCCGTAAATGGAGTAGATGTCAGCATGCACATGCACAAAATCTCCTATTGGTCCGCTGAGGCATGATTGCTGAGCGATGATGAATTACCATTTTAGTTGAGGGACCTGCTGAAACCCCCTGTCACAGTCCACTTTGTACTTCTATGCAAGCTCAACCACAGGAGTGACTGTGATTTGGGCTGCATACTGAAAAATCATAGTTTTTCAGTATACAATATAAAGGATCAAGCAATTGCAGGTTCAAGTAACCAAAAGAGGAATAGTGTGAAATATTATAAAAAAAAAGTTTTTACTATTTAAAAAAAAAATAGCAGATTTTCATTTTTTTTTCAGCATTCCATCTCATTTTGATTATTTTTTTCCTACTTTTCCATACCATGTAAGTTAAAATAAATGGTATAATTCAAAACTACAACTCATTTCACAATAAGCAAGCCCACATGTGGCTATGTCTACTAAAAGGTATAAAAAAAATTAAGAAGAATAGGAAAAAATAAGAGAGCAAACATGAAAATTAAACAGACCTTAAGTAAGTTAAAATGAACAAATATCAATATTAAAATGTTGGGAATTTGGCATAAGGCACCCCTATTGATCAGCTATTATTAATTCCAGTGCCTGGATGTAAGTATTTAACTGAGGTGCACTGCACAGCTCCATTCAAGGTGCAGTGGCCCAAGTCAGGTCCTGAAAATCACCTTGTTGCACATTGATTTTAGTTAAAGGGAACCTGTCACCAGGAATAACACAGTTAACCTGCAGATATGCGCTTAATCTGCAGGATAACAGTGTTATTATGCTGTCTGTCGCCTGCATGCAGCTGAATGCAGTGGGGAGAAAATGTTCTTCATGCTCCCTGCCAGCATTCTGCATTCAGTCATGGGGCGGGGATGCCGGTTCAGTCACGCTCTGAGTATACAGAGTGGCCACTGTATCCATGCCTCGAGTCCTGACAGAGCCGGTGTCACTCAGGGTTGGGGGCGCGGTTATAGCAGCCGCTCCGTTTACTCAAAGTGGTGACTGAACCAGCACCGCCCCTGGCCTCCATGACTAGTGGGGAGAATAAAGTTAATTTTCTCAGTTAATTTTCTCCCCACTGTATTCAGCTGCGTGCAGGCGACGGACCGCATAATAACACTGTTATCCTGCAGATTATCCGCATATCTGTTATCAAGTTAACAACGTCCTTTCTAGTGACAGGTTCCCTTAAAGGTCAAAATTGGTTCAGTCACTAAGGGGTTAATATAACATGTGCATTATAGTGTCTGCGTATGGCCTTTATGTGGTGGTTAGAATTCTAGCAGATGGCCAGCTTTAAGCACCTTTTTTACCTAAAAAAACACACAAAAATGCTAGTATAGTAATGTGTTTGTATTGTATTTAGCATTTTACTAGTGACAACTGGCTAACGTGTTTTTTTTAAAAAAATTTTGGTCAATAAAAAAATAAGAGAAAAGTGCCAGTGATGCTTTTGTCTTTTAAAAACGTGGGTGAGCGTACAAGTATTGCTCAATACAATAGACACATTAATTGTGAAAAAAAAAGAATCACAGATCTGCACTGTGCTTTAATCTAACATTGGGCTGAGTGCTATCCCATAAAACATCAGACAGCACTCAGCTGTGTTATATGCTAGTGTGAGGGTACTTTAAGGCTATGTGTACACTTTGCAAATTTTGCTGCGGATTCGCAACGGATTGGCCGCTGCGGATTGGCCGCTGTTTTCCGTGAGTTTACAGTACCATGTAAACCTATGGAGAACAAAATCTGCAGTGCACATGCGGAAAAAAATGCACGGAAATGTAGCGGTGTTTATTCCGCAGCATGTCAATCCTATGTGCAGATTCCGCAGCGGTTTACACCTACTCCATAATAGAAATCCACAGGTGTAAAACCGCAGGTGGAGTCTGCACAAAACCCGAGAAAAAGCGTGGTAAATCCGCGGTAATTCCGCTGTAAATCTGCAGTACGGATTTACCAAAATCAGTGCGGAAAAAAGGCTGTGGGTGTCAAAAGCAGACTCCAGTATTTGCTCATCCACCCTCCCCTCCAACTAACATAAGTGTCACATTATCCAACTAGCAGAATGTATTGCAGGTTCAATAGATAGAGACACATTTTGTCATGTTCACACGTGAGAAAATGCTGAATTTTTCCTCTACATTTCTTTGTAGGTGTCCGCACTAAAAAATGCAGCAGCAATCTACTATGAATATTGCATTTTGCTGCACTTTTTTATTACGTTTCCTTTTTTTTATGATATTTTGGTGCAGATTTGATGCAACATTATTTAAATGAATTTTTAGTGTAGAAGCACTTGAATTCTGAGAAACTGTTAAATGCAATAGATTTTCTACACACAAAGAAACAGAAGGAAAAAAAGCAATTTGTACACTACATGGGAACATGGCCTATGTCTGAATATAGCAAACTTCTCTGGTGGTTGCCTTATATTCTCCCTATAGTAGTAACAATGCAAGCTTTGGCTGACAACGGTACTGCACATAACTGGTCGATGAGTGGGCAACCAGTATTGGGCCTCCCTTGAACTGATATTGATAATCTGACTTACGGATTGGTCATCAATATCTAAGTAGTGGTTAACCCCTGTGTGACAGGACCACTGGCACAGTGCACAAGGGGAGATATGTATCACTGCTCATGTTGGCGTCAGTGATATAAATCCAGGATAATTTTCCTCCAGCACACTAAGTGTTGGGAGGGCTAAAGAAAGCTGCATACATGGGCTAGTTTTATGTGAGCACTCATAGAGTGGGAGGGAGAGTGCTCACCATGTCTGTCTCTTCCTGCAGTCGACCCCAGCATTTGTACTAGCAGGACCTGCGGTGATGTTACAATCGTGATCATCACATGGTCCTGGTTAAATACCTGAACATGTAAGACAGTCTGGGTCAGGACTTTATTTCGTTTGTTTTCCGTTAATCCAGGAAGGCTCTGCTTTTGTTTCCTGAACCCTGCCTTGGTGTATGCTGACTTCAATAAACCAGCAGGTGCTTCACCACCTGAGGAAGCAGCTAAGCGTGCCAACCCCTCACACCCTGAAATAAAAAGTGGCCAACCCTATTAAACATGAATTTCCTAAGGCATGGACCTATTTATGCTCCAAATACCCCGAGAAAGCACCCTATTATACTGCTGGCAGGCCATCTATCAGTTCATAGATTTGTTCTTTAAATGAAGCTAGTGTTATGGGAGTTGTGTCCTCAGTACCCATGCTTATTAATTTAAATAATTTGCATACATTATGTTCCTTTTCCTGTTTGGGGTATCCATGAAATAATATACTGTCATAATGCTATAACTGTAACTACACCTATGAGAGTAAGTCATAAAAATATAAAGACAGGTCAATCAATAATGATTAATAGACCTAAGAGTAAACTGCTCATCTACAGTACAAGTCATGTTGGTTCTTTTCCATCAGAGTTTGTTATGGCGAGGAAGGTAGAGGCCAGAAACAATTTCCTGCTATGATTTGTACTTTAGTTTGTATACCTGCATTAAACATTTCTCTGCAGGAAGCTTAAGGAACAGATGAAGAGTCTAAAACATTGCACATTTGTGAAAATATTTTCAAGGACACAGTAAGAGGTTCCCTGAAGATGATGCTTTATAAAGTAAGCAGTAGTTACCGTTCAGTGTAGATATCGTGAATTTATTTTTGAGGGTTTTTTTCTGTTGTGTATTTGTCACGTTCTCCCAATAAATAGATATCTTACAGACAGCATAAAAAGAACACAAAATTTTGAATTGATTTGGATACACACCAAACTCGTATACACTATAGACATGCTAATTTTGCAAGTGACCAACATTGTCTATGCTGTACATTTTAAATTTTACAAAAAAATGGATTTGCCACCATGTCGGTAATTAGTAGCAAGCTGGTAAAGAGGGGACAAATTTAAAAAATATACCCCTGGCCTGCCTCCACAGTCCCCCATGTAGTCCCTTGGTTAGCTCCCACTAGCCCTTTCTTTACTTCTTTATGGCACACAGCATCCTCTTCCTTGATCTTTAATCTAGGCAGTGGTTTCCGATGCCAAATGATGTGCTTTGGGACCTTAGAGAAATAAAGATTAGAAAAGATGTATATCGGCTCACCAACAGTTGAAAAATGCCTTGAGTCGAGGTGCAGTGCACAGAGGCTCCAGACCAACATGTGGGTGTAGAAATAGCAGCAAAATGGAAAAATTCAGCATCCACAGGAAATGAGGTAAGTATATTTAAAACCTTTATATATTAGCAATATATTTAACAAAGGGGAACATTAAAAATCAAAACATACAAAGAGACTTCTTAGTATGTTTTGATTCTTAATTTTTCTATTTTGTAACCATGTTGCTAATAAAAGTGTTTTAATATATGGTACTTACTTTATCTTACTTTCTGAGGATGCTGGATTTTTCCATTTTGCTGCTAACTCAGAGCAATACTTGTCACCAGAAGCCATGACATAGAATGAATGTGAAAGAAGAGGACCAGATTAGGAAGTGGTGGCAGGACAGGTGAGCGGGGAGGTGAGTATTATGTTTTCTAAAATGTTCTCCCTACATTTCTTATGATCTGGGGTTTGGAGAGACCCAGAACAAAATAAGGCACAGTTAATTTGCATTAATTAAAGTCGATGTGAGCTGAATCTTCTGGCCAAATTTGGACAAACAGCCTATTCAAATTAGAGAACATTTACTCATTTCTAATGAGCAATCTTTGGATTCTAAAAGAAAAAAATAAAGCTTTGCCATTATTTTTTAAGTTAATTTCACCTGATGGTCATCTTGACTACATTACATAGGAAAAAAAAATCAGATTTGTGAAAATCCCACTTTTTTTTTGCGATTTGCACAGAATGAGTGCAGAAAAATGACAACCAGGCCACCATTTGGCTTAACTCAAAAGATCCAGGAAGTGTAAAATCACAGTTTTTAAATAATATACCTGGATCAGCACCCCTTACTTTCTCTGTGCATCGCCCATCTGATTATCACAGTTCCTTTCTGATTTTCAGCTGCACGGAGGGTAGGGTAGTTGTTATGGACCTGGTGGTTAGGAGCACCCGGAATGACCTGATGAGTAAACTCAAAATCGGGACTAGCTCTGGGGAAGTGGGAACTCTGCTGACCGCAAACCCTACTCCTATCACACACACTAGAAATAGCCGTGGAGCGTACCTAACTCTCCCTAGACGCCTCTTCACAGCCTAAGAGCTAACTACCCCTAAGGATAGAAATAGAAGCCTTACCTTGCCTCAGAGAAATTCCCCAAAGGTAAAGGCAGCCCCCCACATATATTGACTGTAAGTTAAGAGGAAAGTCACAAACACAGGAATGAAACAGGTTTTAGCAAAGGAGGCCAGACTTAACTAAATAGTCAGAGGAAAGAAAAGGGAACTATGCGGTCAGCACAAAAAACTACAAAAAAACCACGCAGAGTAAGCAAAAAGACTCCCCACACCGACTCATGGTGTGGAGGTGCCACTCTGCACCCCCAGAGCTTCCAGCTAGCAAGGGAATATCATGATAGTAAGCTGGACTAGAATTTAGCAGTACTAAGAAATATATGCAGGAAGCAGTAACAACAAATGAACTAGCAAAGACTTAGCTTCTGCTGGAGTAGACAGGTCCTCAGAGAAGTCCAAGAGAGATCTAAACCAATACTGAAACATTGACAGCTGGCATGAAGTAACGATCTGAGTGGAGTTAAATAGGGAAACAAGCATAGCAATAAACGAGGGCAGCTGATAAAGCCAACCTCAGTGACCAGCAGTTCCGCTCAAAGCCACCAGAGGGAGTCCAAGAGCAGAACTAACCAAAGTACCATTCATGACCACAGGAGGGAGTCCAAGAACGGAATTCACAACCGTACCCCCCCTTGAGGAGGGGTCACCGAACCCTCACCAGGGCCCCCAGGCCGATCAGGACGAGCCAAATGAAAGGCACAAACTAAATCGGCAGCATGGACATCGGAGGCAACAACCCAGGAATTATCCTCCTGACCATAGACCTTCCACTTAACCAGGTACTGAAGCTTCCGTCTCGAAATACGAGAATCCTAATTTTTTTCCACCACATACTCCAACTCCCCCTCAACCAACACCGGAGCCGGAGGATCAACGGAGGGAACCATAGGCGCCACGTACCTCCGCAACAACGACCTATGGAACACATTATGGATGGCAAAAGAAGCTGGAAGGACCAAACGAAATGACACAGGGTTGAGAATTTCAGAAATCTTATAAGGACCAATGAAACGAGGCTTAAACTTAGGAGAAGAAACCTTCATAGGAACATAACGAGAAGACAACCAAACCAAATCCCCAACACGAAGTCGGGGACCAACACAACGACGGCGGTTAGCGAAACGTTGAGCCTTCTCCTGGGACAACGTCAGATTGTCCACTACGTGAGTCCAAATTTGCTGTAACCTGTCCACTACAGAATCCACACCAGGACAGTCAGAAGGCTCAACCTGCCCCGAAGAAAAACGAGGATGAAAACCAGAATTGCAAAAAAAAGGCGAAACCAAAGTAACAGAACTAGCCGGATTATTAAGGGCGAACTCAGCCAATGGCAAGAAGGTCACCCAATCATCCTGATCAGCAGAAACAAAGCATCTCAGATAGGTTTCCAAAGTCTGGTTGGTTCGTTCAGTTTGGCCATTTGTTTGAGGATGGAAAGCCGAAGAAAAAGACAAATCAATGCCCATCTTAGCACAAAAGGACCGCCAAAACCTAGAGACAAACTGGGAACCTCTGTCCGACACAATGTTCTCCGGAATGCCATGCAAACGAACCACATGTTGAAAAAATAATGGCACCAAATCAGAGGAGGAAGGTAATTTAGGCAAGGGTACCAAATGGACCATCTTAGAAAAGCGATCACAAACCACCCAGATGACAGACATCCTTTGAGAGACAGGAAGATCTGAAATAAAATCCATGGAAACATGCATCCAAGGCCTTTTCGGGACTGGCAAGGGCAAAAGCAACCCACTGGCACGAGAACAGCAGGGCTTAGCCCGAGCACAAGTCCCACAGGACTGCACAAAAGAACGCACATCCCGTGACAAGGAAGGCCACCAAAAGGACCTAGCCACCAAATCTCTGGTACCAAAAATCCCAGGATGACCGGCGAACACCGAGCAATGAACCTCAGAAATAACTCTGCTAGTCCACCTATCAGGGACAAAGAGTTTCTCCGCTGGACAACGGTCAGGTCTATCAGCCTGAAACTCCTGCAGCACCCGCCGCAAATCAGGGGAGATGGCAGACAGAATTAACCCCTCTTTGAGAATACCAGCCGGCTCTGGGACTCCCGGAGAATCAGGCACAAAACTCCTAGAAAGGGCATCCGCCTTCACATTCTTAGAACCTGGAAGGTATGAGACCACAAAATCGAAACGGGAGAAAAACAGTGACCATCGAGCCTGTCTAGGATTCAACCGCTTGGCAGACTCGAGATAAGTCAGATTTTTGTGATCCGTCAAGACCACCACGCGGTGCTTGGCTCCTTCAAGCCAATGTCGCCACTCCTCGAATGCTCACTTCATAGCTAGCAGCTCCCGATTGCCAACATCATAATTACGTTCAGCAGCGAAAACTTTCTAGAAAAGAAGGCACATGGCTTCATCACAGAGCCATCAGAACTTATTTGAGACAAAACAGCCCCTGCTCCAATCTCAGAAGCATCAACCTCGACCTGAAAAGGGAGCGAAACATCTGGCTGACGCAACACAGGGGCCGAAGAAAAACAACGTTTCAGCTCCTGAAAAGCCTCAACAGCCGCAGAAGACCAATTGACCACATCAGCACCTTTCTTGGTCAAATCAGTCAAAGGTTTAACCACACTAGAAAAATTAGCGATGAAGCGACGGTAAAAATTAGCAAAGCCCAGGAATTTCTGGAGGCTCTTCACAGATGTAGGTTGAGTCCAATCATAAATGGCCTGAACTTTAACAGGATCCATCTCGATAGTAGAAGGAGAAAAAATGAAGCCCAAAAAGGAAACCTTCTGAACTCCGAAGAGACATTTAGACCCCTTCACAAACAAGGAATTAGCACGAAGGACCTGGAATACCATTCTGACCTGTTTCACATGAGACTCCCAATCATCCGAAAAGACCAAAATATCATCCAAATATACAATCATGAATCTATCCAGATACTTTTGGAAGGTGTCATGCATAAAGGACTGAAACACAGATGGAACATTTGAAAGCCCGAATGGCATTACCAGGTACTCAAAATGGCTCTCGGGCGTATTAAATGCTGTTTTCCATTCATCGCCCTGTTTAATACGCACAAGGTTATACGCCCCTCGAAGATCTATCTTGGTGAAACAACTAGCCCCCTTAATCCGAGCAAACAAATCAGACAGCAGAGGCAAAGGGTACTGAAATTTGACTGTGATTTTATTGAGAAGGCGGTAATCTATACAGGGTCTCAGAGAACCATCCTTCTTGGCCACAAAAAAGAACCCTGCTCCCAACGGTGATGAAGACGGGCGAATATGCCCTTTCTCCAAGGACTCCTTTATATAACTCCGCATAGCGGCGTGCTCTGGCACAGATAAATTGAAAAGTCGGCCCTTAGGAAACTTACTACCAGGAATCAAATTTATAGCACAATCACAATCCCTATGAGGGGGTAAAACACTGGATTTGGGCTCATCAAATACATCCTGGTAATCCGACAAAAACTCAGGGACTTCAGAAGGAGTGTAAGAAGAAATTGACACCAACGGAACATTGCCATGTACCCCTTGACAACCCCAACTAGACACAGACATTGATTTCCAATCCAATACTGGATTATGAACCTGTAGCCATGGCAAACCCAACACGACCACATCATGCAAATTATGCAACACCAAAAAGCGAATATCTTCCCGATGTGCAGGAGCCATGCACATGGTCAACTGAGTCCAGTACTGAGGTTTATTCTTGGCCAACGGCGTGGCATCAATTCCCCTTAATGGAATAGGATACTGCAAAGGCTCCAAGAAAAAACCACAGCGCCTGGCAAACTCCAAGTCCATCAAATTCAGGGCAGCGCCTGAATCCACAAATGCCATAACCGAGTAGGATGACAAAGAGCAAATCAGAGTAACAGACAAAAGAAATTTAGGCTGTACAGTACCAATGGTGACAGACCTAGCGAACCGCTTAGTGCGCTTAGGACAATCAGAGATAGCATGAGTGGGGTCACCACAGTAAAAACACAGCCTATTCTGACGTCTGTGTTCTTGCCGTTCAGTTCTGGTCAAAGTTCTATCACATTGCATAAGCTCAGGCCTCCGCTCAGAGGACACCGCCAAATGGTGCACAAGCTTGCGCTCACGCAAACACCGATCAATTTGAATGGCCAAGGACATTGATTCATTCAGACCAGCAGGCGTGGGGAACCCCACCATAACATCCTTAAGGGCTTCAGAAAGCCCCTTTCTAAAAATTGCTGCCAGGGCACACTCATTCCATTGAGTAAGCACAGACCATTTTCTAAACTTCTGACAATATACCTCCGCTTCATCCTGACCCTGACACAAAGCTAGCAAGATTTTCTCTGCCTGATCCACTGAATTTGGTTCGTCATAAAGCAATTTAAGCGCCAGAAAAAACGCATCTACATTAAGCAATGCAGGATCTCCTGGCGCAAGGGAGAATGCCCAGTCTTGAGGGTCGCCACGCAACAAAGAAATAATAATTTTTACTTGCTGAATGGGGTCACCAGAGGAGCGGGGTTTCAAAGCAAGAAACAATTTACAATTATTTTTGAAATTCAGAAACTTAGATCTATCCCCAGAAAACAAATCAGGAATTGGAATTCTTGGCTCTAACATTCTGAACTACATAATCTTGAATGCTTTGTACCCTTGCAGTAAGTTGATCCATACAAGAGGACAGACCTTGAATATCCATATGTACACCTGAGTCCTGAACCACCCAGAGGTTAAGGGGAAAAGAGAGACAAAACACACTGCAAAGAAAAAAAATGGGTTCAGAACTTCTCTTATCCCTCTTTTGAGATTCATTAACACTTTGTTGGCCAGCTGTACTGTTATGGACCTGGTGGTTAGGAGCACCCGGAATGACCTGATGAGTAAACTCAAAATCGGGACTAGCTCTGGGGAAGTGGGAACTCCGCTGACCGCAAACCCTACTCCTATCACACACACTAGAAATAGCCGTGGAGCGTACCTAACTCTCCCTAGACGCCTCTTCACAGCCTAAGAGCTAACTATCCCTAAGGATAGAAATAGAAGCCTTACCTTGCCTCAGAGAAATTCCCCAAAGGTAAAGACAGCCCCCCACATATATTGACTGTGAGTTAAGAGGAAAGTCACAAACACAGGAATGAAACCGGTTTTAGCAAAGGAGGCCAGACTTAACTAAATAGTCAGAGGAAAGAAAAGGGAACTATGCGGTCAGCACAAAAAACTACAAAAAACCACGCAGAGTAAGCAAAAAGACTCCCCACACTGACTCACGGTGTGGAGGTGCCACTCTGCACCCCCAGAGCTTCCAGCTAGCAAGGGAATATCATGATAGTAAGCTGGACTAGAATTTAGCAGTACTAAGAAATATATGCAGGAAGCAGTAACAACAAATGAACTAGCAAAGACTTAGCTTCTGCTGGAGTAGACAGGTCCTCAGAGAAGTCCAAGAGAGATCTGAACCAATACTGAAACATTGACAGCTGGCATGAAGTAACGATCTGAGTGGAGTTAAATAGGGAAACAAGCATAGCAATAAACGAGGGCAGCTGATAAAGCCAACCTCAGTGACCAGCAGTTCCGCTCGAAGCCACCAGAGGGAGTCCAAGAGCAGAACTAACCAAAGTACCATTCATGACCACAGGAGGGAGTCCGAGAACGGAATTCACAACAGGTAGTATTGTTATTGTTTTTATTATTTTTTGACCGTATATTTCTTAATCAGTGGGGTTATTTCCTCTAGATTGGTTATACCCTACAGTTCTTTATCTAATTTTTATTTTGTTGTAGGGTCATCTACCCTATGTGTATTATGCCCTTGAGTCTGGAGTGCCCCCCACGATGCAATACTGGGCAAACATGAGTGCATTTTTGTAGATTTCTTTTTCATTCTATTAGGATCCAATGTAGGAGACAGAGTAGGTTCAGCATATGGACAAGTGTTGTGAATTTGGATTCTGGGCTCCCCCGGTGGCTACTGGTGGAATTGAACTGGTGTCTTCATCTTCTCTGTTCACCTGTTCCCATCAAGATGTGGGAGTCGCTATATAACCTTGCTGCTCTGTTAGTTGCTTGCCGGTCAACAATGTTATCAGAAGCCTCTCTGTGCTTGTTCCTGCTCCTAGACAACTACTAGATAAGTTGGACTCTTGTCCATGTTTGTTTTTGCATTTTGTTCCAGTTCACAGCTGTAGTTTCGTTACTGTGTCTGGAAAGCTCTTGTGAACGGGAATTGCCACTCTGGTGTTATGAGTTAATGCCAGAGTTTTAAAGTAATTTCTGGATGGTGTTTTTTGATAGGGTTTTCAGCTGACCATGAAAGTGTCCTTTCTGTCTTCTGCTATGTAGTAAGTGGACCTCAAATTTGCTAAACCTATTTTCATACTACGTTTGTTATTTCATCTCAACTCACCGCCAATACATGTGGGGGGCCTCTGTCTCCTTTCGGGGTATTTCTCTAGAGGTGAGCTAGGACTAATATTTTCCTCTGCTAGCTTTATTTAGTCCTCCGGCTGGGCTGGGCATCTAGAACCAACGTAGGCATGCTACCCGGCCACTGCTAGTTGTGCGTTAGGTTTAGTTCATGGTCAGCTCAGTTCCCATCTTCCAAGAGCTAGTTCCTATATATGCTTATGCTATGTTCTCTTGCCATTGAGATCATGACAGACAAGATTTGCAGTGTGATGCAAGCACTTATTTAAAAGGTGCAATGGCTTTCAACTGTACTATAGAAATTTGTAATTTAACTTTTCCATCTGTGTTAATCAGTTTTAAAACGCTAAGAAAATCTATTAAAAATGATATTTCTGCCGAGAGAGCTTAGCTTGTATTTTTCCTTTTACTCCATCTAACTGCTGGAGATGCAACTCAACTGACAGCTTTCTAGATATGTTCTTCAATTTCTCTCTTCACTAGGAGGTTTCACAATATCTTCTATTCCAGCTTCAGTATTATTAGTTGTAACCTTTCTGCTTTTCCTACTTCTATCAGAACAATAATGCTCCATATACTCATGGTGACCAGGTCAAGAATAGTGGGATGTGGAGAGTCAGGAACACGTCATCGCTGGATGTTTCAATTAAAGACCTTAAGGATTGTCTGAATTTATGGATGTTTGTGCCTTGGATAAGGAATGCTTATTCCGGAGATATAGCATGTGAATTCAACTCTTTAACTATCTGAATGTCTGACTAAACTAGTTAGTATCATTGTGAAACTTTCCCAATGTTTCTATCACCCATGTTGACACACTTTCATTTTGATTAATGATGAGCGAGTGTACTCGTTGCTCGGGTGGTCTCCGAGTATTTGTAACTGCTCGGAGATTTCGTTTTTGTTGACGCAGCTGCATGATTTACGGCTGCTAGCCAGCCTGAGTACATGTATGGGTTGCCTGGTTGCTAGGGAATCCCCTCATGTATTCAGCCTGTCTATCAGCTGTAAATCATGCAGCAGAGGCAACGGAAACTAAATCTCCGAGCAGTTACAAATACTCAGACCACCCGAGCGTGCTCGGGAAAACCCGAGCAATGAGTATACCCACTCATCACTAATTTTGATGCCTTGTTCTTTGTCTATTGTTTATTAAAATATTGCTAGTAAAAACTAAGACATCTACTATATGATTGTCTAAGGGTCATTTCCGTCTGTCCTTCTGTCTGTCTGTCACAGATATTCATTGGTCGCGGCCTCTGTCTGTCATGGAAATCCAAGTCGCTGATTGGTTGCGGCAAAACAGCCACGACCAATCAGCGACGGTCACAGTCCGGCAGCAAAATGGCCTCTCCTTCCTCCCCGCAGTCAGTGCCCGCTCCATAATCCCCTCCAGTCAGCCCTCATACAGGGTTAATGGCAGGGTTAACGGACCGCGTTATGCCGCGGTGTAACGCAATCCGTTAACACAGCTATTAACCCTGTGTGACCAACTTTTTACTATTGATGCTGCCTATGCAGCATATATAGGAAAAAGATCTAATATTACAAATAATAATAAAAAAAGGTTATTCTCACCATCCGACGTTGCGTGCTGTCCTCGGCAGTGCAAGCGGCAGGTTCCGGTGCCAATGATGCTATGCGAGAAGGACCTGCCATGAGGTCATGGTTATGTGACTGCGACATCATCACAGGTCCTGCACTCATACCAACCCTGGGACTGGAAGCTGCGGCTTGCACCGTACACAGGCGCCAGGACTTCAAGGGGCCTTCGGAAGGTGAGTATATGTTTATTTTTATTTTAAGTCTTTTTTTAACCACGCATATAGTGGCTACATTGCTATATACTATGTGGGCTGTGTTACATACTGCATGGACTGTGTTATATACTACATATCTGTGCTATATGCTATGTGACTGTGCAATATACAATGTGATTGTCCAATATACTACAGGGCTGTCAAATATACTACGTAGCTGTGCAATATACTATGTGGCTGTGTTGGTTCTGTTATATACTACGTCGACTGTTCAATATACTGCGTAGCTGTGCAATATACTACGTGCCTCTACAGTATACTACGTAGCTATGTTAAATACTACGTGACACTGCTATATACTACGTCGATGACCAATATACTACATAGCTGTGCAATACACTATGTAGCTGTGCAATACACTATGTGACTGTGTTATATACTACGTGGCTCTGCTATATACTATGTGGCTTGTGCTATACACTATGTGGCTGTGCAATACACTACGTGGCTGTGCAATATACTACGTGGCTCTGCTTTATACTACGTGGCTGACCAATATACTACATACCTGTGCAATACACTACATGGCTGTGTTATATACTACTTAACTCTGCTATATACTACGTACGCTGTGTTACATACTACGTAGCTGTTATATACTACGTAGCTATGTTATATACTATGCCGGTTGTGTTATATACTACGTCACTGTGCAATATAGTACGTAGCCTGTGCTATATATTACCTACATATTCTAGAATACCCGATACATCTTTCTGTCTGTCTTGTCTGTCACGGAAATCTCTAGTTGCTGATTGGTCGCGGCAAAACAGCCACGACCAATCAGCGATGGGCAGTCCGGCGGCAAAATGGCCGCTCATTCTTCCCCGCAGTCAGTGCCTGTTCCATACTCCCCTCCAGTCAGTGCTCACCGGGTTAATGGCATCGTTAATGGACCGTGTTATGCCGCGGTGTAACGCACTCCGTTAACGCTGCTATTAACCCTGTGTGACCAACTTTTTACTATTGATGCTGCCTATGCAAAAGTAAAAAGATCTAATGATAAAAATAATAAAAAAAATAAAAAATAGTTATGTACTCACCGTCCGTCGGCCCCTCTGATCCAGAACAGGCCTTTCCTGCTCCTCGTGACGCTCCGGTGACCGCTTCATGCATTGAGATCTCGCGAGATGATGACTTAGCGGTCTCTCGAGACCGCTATGTCATTATCTCACGAGACCACAATGCACTCTTGAGAACGGAGCACGCGGGGAGCATCGGTAAACGCTTCGCCTGGATCCGGGGGCCAACGGAAGGTGAGTATATCACTATTTTTTATTTTAATTCTTATTTTTAACAGGGATATGATGCCCTCATTGCTATATACTACGTGGGCTGTGCAATATAATACGTGGGCTGTACAATATGCTATGTGGCTGAGCTATATACTGCGTGGGCTGTGCAATATACTATGTGGGCTTTGCAATATACTACGTGGCTGTGCAATATACTGTACTATGTGGCTGTGCAATATTCTATGTGGCTGTGCTATATACTATGTGGGCTGTGCTATATACTACGTGGGCTGTGCAATATGCTACGTGGCTGTGCAATATGCTACGTGGCTGTGCAATATACTACGTAGCTGTGCAATACACTACGTGGCTGTGCAATACACTACATGGCTGTGCTATATACTACGTGGGCTGTGCTATATACTATGTGGCTGTTATATACTATGTGGGCTGTGCAATATACTATGTGGGCTGTGCAATATACTATGTGGGCTGTGCAATATACTATGTGGGCTGTGCAATATACTATGTGGGCTGTGCAATATACTATGTGGGCTGTCCAATATACTACGTGGGCTGTGCAATATACTACATGGACTGTGCAACATACTACTTGGCTGTGCAATAAACTACGTGGCTGTGCAATATACTACGTGTTTGTGCTATATACTACGTGGGCTGTGCTATATACTATGTGGCTGTTATACACTACATGGGCTGTTATATACTATGTAGGCTGTGCTATATACTATGTGGGCTGTGCTATATACTGTGTGGGCTGTGCTATATACTGTGTGGGCTGTGCTATATACTACGTGGGCTGTGCTATATACTACATGGGCTGTGTTATATACTGCACGCGTGGGCTGTTATATACTACGTGAGCTGTTATACAGTATGCTACGTGGGCTGTTATAAACTATGTGGCTGTGTTATATGCTATGTGGGCTGTTATAAACTCCGTGGGCTGTGCTATATACTCCGTGGGATGTGCTTTGTACTCCACGGGCTGTGTTATATACTCCGTGGGCTGTGTTGTATACTCCGTGGGCTGTGCTATATACTCCATGGGCTGTGTTATATACTCCGTGGGCTGTGCTATATACTCTGTGGGCTGTGCTATATACTCTGTGGGCTGTGCTATATACTCTGTGGGCTGTGCTATATACTATGTGGCAGTGCTATATACTACATGGCTGTGCAATGTACTACGTGGCAGTGCTATATACTACGTGGCTGTGCTATGTACTACGTGGCTGTGCTATTTACTACGTGGGCTGTTATATACTATGTGGCCGGCCACGAACAATCAGCGACAGCTGCAGTCCGGCCGTGAATTGGCACGGGATTTGAACCACACTTCAATAATTGATCGCGTTGGCCGAATCCTGTGTATTCAATGTATTATTCTAAAATCTTCATAAATAAACTACATACATATTCTAAGGTCCACTTCCATCTGTTTGTCGTGGAAATCATGCGTCACTGATTGGTCGCGGCCGGCTGGGCGCGACCAATCAGTGACAGGCACAGTCCGGCCACGAATTGTCCCCTCCAGTCAGTGTCCCCTCCTTACTCCCCTCCAGTCAGTGTCCGCATAGCATTAGCAGTCCGTTAAATGGACTGCGTTACACTGTGGCATAATGTGGTCTAGCGCAGTCTGTTAATGCTGCCATTACCCCTGTAAGTGTGACCAACTTTTTTCTATTGATGTTGCCTGTGCAGCATCAATAGTAAAAACATATGTTACAAATAAATCATTATAAAAAAAATCATTGTATTCTCACCTTCCGGCGTCCGCAGCAGCCTTTCCCGCTCCTCGCGACGCTCCGGTCCCAAGAATGCATTGCGACAATGACTCCAGATGACGTAGTGGTCTCATGAGACCGCTACATCATCACATGTTATTGCCACAAGGCATTACTGGGAACAGAGCATCGCAACGAGCATCGCTAAAGGCCTGGGCTGTATCCGGGGGCCGCCGGAAGGTGAGTATATAACTATTTTTTTTATTTTAATTCTTTTTTTTAATAGGGATATGGTGCCCACGTTGCTATATACTGCGTGGGCTGTGTTATATACTGCATGGTCTGTGTTATATACTGTGTGGGCTGTGTTATATACTGCATGGGCTGTGTTGTATACTGTGTGGGCTGTTCTATATACTGCGTGGCTGTGCAATATACTACATGGCTGTGCTATATACTACGTGGCTGTGCTATATACTACGTGGCTGTGTTATATACTACGCGGGCTGTGCTATATATTACGTGGGCTGTGCTATATACTACGTGGCTGTGCAATATACTACGTGGCTGTGCAATATACTACGTGGCTGTGCTATATACTACGTGGCTGTGCTATATACTACGAGGGCTGTGTTATATGCTACGTGAACTGTTTCGCCCGGGGCCCTCAAAAACCTGGAGCTGGTCCTGGCTTCACTGATTGTTCACGGACGGCCGGGCGCGACCAATCAGCGACACACGCAGTCCGGCTGTGAATTATCGCGGGATTTCAACCACGCTTCGCTAATTGGTCGTGTCCGGCCGGCTGCATCCTGTGTATTCATTGCATTATTCTGAAATCTTCATAAATAAACTACATACATATTCTAGAATACCCGATGCGTTAGAATCGGGCCACAATCTAGTTCATTATAAATTGCTAAATGAGACTGTTCATACAATTTTTGCACAGCCATGTCACAATTAACAATGCGCAATGAGTTTATAATAAAGTTCTAACAATACAGCTGCAACCCAATGTGACTTTCATGATGCAGCCTCATAGCGCCAGAATGTCAGTCACGTGTTGAAGACCTGCTTACATCTACAGTATGTGGGATCTTACCCTTAGGAGACAATACTCACATATATATATAGTCAAAACAAGATTAAAAATAGAGAGTGAGATGCAGTGCTTGAAATTTCTGAAGTAAATGGGCCAACAATAGGTTTAGACAATGGAAACCAGTTCCTCTCTACAGTTGATGCCTTATTCAGTGTATTTTATTTACTATCCTACTTTGGTGAAAACATCCATACTGTGATCCAACGATTGCTCTGCATAATTTAAGCTACCAAAATATTTAACTGTAAATCAACAACTTCTCGATGTTCAGGAGTTCTACATGTCAGCCAGGAAGAGGCAGATATTATCCATTAGCTAATTTTTGGATTTTAACTACCTCTGATGTTAGGTAATGTTTGTGATTTTCTGTGGTATGCAAGGGTTGTTGTCCTTTCTAGAGAAATATCCTAATTTTTAATATCTTTATAAAAGTTTTGTCACGAACCGTCCAAAAGTTATTGTATAGAGAATAGCCAACTCATTCAGCTTGTGGCCGCCTTGACCTGGATTTAATTAGCTATTGAACCTTTGTGTCAATAACTAATGGGATTTGTTGGCAACAGCTTTGTACAGAATGTCACTCTTTCTATCTATTAACATTTACAGCAGAAAATATTAGGTGGAAAACGAGATGTCAGAAATAGTTTTGTGAAAACAAGCAGCTTAATTATTATATTTTACCTGGTGTGTGTGAAGTTAGTAACGTTGTAGGATGTTTTTGTTCTTTTTTTCTAAGACTTATAAATGGCTTGAATGATGAATACATGGACTACTATTCCATCTGTTACATTAACAGATCTGCAGGATTCAGAGCTGAAATCACCCAGCATTCATTGCTGGCTCAAATTCTGCAATGAGCTTGCTCTAGTAGATTGCACTATGCTTTGATTTGATTGATAAAAGAACTATACAAATGTTAAACTGTATAACAAGCATGGAGAAGTATGAATACAGCTCTGGGACAGGCTTCAATTTAACCCCTTCACCCCCAAGGGTGGTTTGCACGTTATGGACCGGGCCAATTTTTACAATTCTGACCACTGTCCATTTATGAGGTTATAACTCTGGAACGCTTCAACGGATCCCAGTGATTCTGACACTGTTTTCTCATGACGTATTGTACTTCATGATAGTGGTAAAATTTCTTTGATATTACCTGCGTTTATTTGTGAAAAAAAGGGAAATTTGGCGAAAATTTTGAAAATTTCGCAATTTTCCAACTTTGAATTTTTATGCAATTAAATCACAGTGATATGTCACACAAAATACTTAATAAGTAACATTTCCCACATGTCTACTTTACATTAGCACAATTTTGGAACCACATTTTTTTTTGTTAGGGAGTTATAAGGGTTAAAATTTGACCAGCAATTTCTCATTTTCACAACACCATTTTTTTTTAGGGACCACATCTCATTTGAAGTCATTTTGAGGGGTCTATATGATAGAAAATACCCAAGTGTGACACCATTCTAAAAACTGCACCCCTCAAGGTGCTCAAAACCACATTCAAGAAGTTTATTAACCCTTTAGGTGTTTCACAGGAATTTTTGGAATGTTTAAATAAAAATGAGCATTTAACTTTTTTTTCACACAAAATTTACTTCAGCTCCAATTTGTTTTATTTTACCAAGGGTAACAGGAGAAAATGGACCCCAAAAGATGTTGTACAATTTGTCCTGAGTACGCTGATACCCCATATGTGGGGGTAAACCACTGTTTGGGCGCATGACAGAGCTCGGAAGCGAAGGAGCGCCATTTTACTTTTCAATGCAAAATTGACTGGAATTGAGATGGGACGCCATGTTGCGTTTGGAGAGCCCCTGATATGCCTAAACATTGAAACCCCCCACAAGTGACCCCATTTTGGAAAGTAGACCCCCTAAGGAACTTATCTAGAGGTGTGGTGAGCACTTTGACCCACCAAGTGCTTCACAGAAGTTTATAATGCAGAACCGTAAAAATAAAAAATATTTTTTCACAAAAATTATCTTTTCACCCCCAATTTTTTATTTTCCCAAGGGTAAGAGAAGAAATTGGACCTCAAAAGTTGTTGTACAATTTGTCCTGAGTACGCTGATACCCCATATGTGGGGGTAAACCACTGTTTGGGCGCATGGGAGAGCTCGGAAGGGAAGGAGCGCCGTTTGACTTTTCAATGCAAAATTGACAGGAATTGAGGTGGGACGCCATGTTGCGTTTGGAGAGCCACTAATGTGCCTAAACATTGAAACCCCCCACAAGTGACACCATTTTGGAAAGTAGACCCCCTAAGGAACTTATCTAGAGGTGTGGTGAGCACTTTGACCCACCAAGTGCTTCACAGAAGTTTATAATGCAGAGCCATAAAAATAAAACAAAAATTTTTTTCCCACAAAAATTATTTTTTAGCCCCCAGTTTTGTATTTTCCCGAGGGTAACAGGAGAAATTGGACCCCAAAAGTTGTTGTCCAATTTGTCCTGAGTACGCTGATACCCCATATGTGGGGGGAACCACTGTTTGGGCGCATGGGAGGGCTCGGAAGGGATGGAGCGCCATTTTGAATGCAGACTTAGATGGAATGGTCTGCAGGTGTAAGGGGGTGTGCAGGCAGCTGGTTTGAGCCCTGCATTCCTGTGCATGCCTACCTAATGAAACTGGGTACTTTTTGTGTTTGCTGTGTGCCCTGTGTAGTTTATGATATTTGACACTGTTTAATATGATAATGGCTGACATTGTTCTGATATCTGTGTGTTAGGGACAGGAATAGGGACAGTCAGTGGCAGTGGTAGATCAGCACTGGTAAGGGATATGGCAGTGTAGTTGTGGGTTAGTGTTAAGGGGGCACTGTAGAGTAGGAGATTAGATTGTGGAGAACTGGTTTCAGTCAGAGTAGTGACAGTTGAGAAAGGGGCGGAGCCAGTGTAGTGGCAGGGAGAGTGCCTTTCTGAGGTAATTTTCAGTTAGTGCGAGGAGCTAAAGCTGTGTGAGGAGGATTGTTCTAGAAGGACTTGTGACAGAAAGCTGAACAGAGCAACAGTGTAGAGTTAAGAGAGCAAGGCAGCCTGGAAGAAACAGTGGCTAGTCTGTGGGTTACCTCCCGTGACGTCCGGGACTTACGGTCCGAACAGGAATTGTGGAGGCAACCTGAATTTTCACCCAAGATGGGGAAAGTGGACGGGTAGCACTCAGTATCAGCTAGCTGGATGGTTCAGGAAGCTGCAGGCCTGAGAGCCATGGTGCAGGAAGAAAAGCTGAGGGAGCAGACCAGGGAAAACGCAGGAGATGGATTACTCATGTATTGGGAAAATGGATGGACTGTAACTGTTATGAAGATGCACGAGTTAAGTAAAGTTTTATTGAAAATGAACTCGGACTTTGAGAACATTTGTGTGTGTCTGCGACGGATTGGAGAATTGTATGCTGTGAAGGATTCTGACCCACAGGTGGGTGAAATACGTGACACACACAGCACACCACAAAATGGACATGATATTTCTGTAGCGGAGCGTCGGGGTGTGATGAGGAAGCAGCAGCAATCCCTCGGTACGGCTACCACCCTGGCCCCCGTTACAAAGGTGTCACATTGCGTTTGCAGAGCCCTAATGTACCTAAACAGTAAAAAAAAAAACACAAGTGACACCATTTTGGAAATTAGACCCCCTAAGCAACTCATCTAGATGTGTTGTGAGAGTTTTGAACCCTCAAGTGTTTCACTACAGTTTATAACGCATAGGCGTGAAAATAAAAAAAAAAAAGATTTTCCCCCCAAAATTATTTTTAGCCCCCAGTTTTGTATTTTCCCAAGGGTAAAAGGAGAAATTGGACCCCAAAAGTTGTTGTCCAATTTGTCTTGAGTACGCTGATACCCCATATGTGGGGGGGAACCACCGTTTGGGCGCATGGGAGGGCTCGGAAGGGAAGGAGCGCCATTTGGAATGCAGACTTAGATGGAATGGTCTGCAGGCTTCACATTGCGTTTGCAGAGGCCCTAATGTACCTAAGCAGTAGAAACCCCCCATAAGTGACACCATTTTGGAAAGTAGACCCCCTAAGGAACTCATCTAGATGTGTTGTGAGAGCTTTGAACCCCCAATTGTTTCACTACAGTTTATAATGCATAGCCATGAAAAAAAAAAAATTCCCCCCAAAATTATTTTTTAGCCCCCAGTTTTGTATTTTCCCAAGGGTAACAGGAGAAATTGGACCCCGAAAGTTGTTCTCCAATGTGTTCCGAGTACGCTGGTACCCCATATGTTGGGGTAAACCCCTGTTTGGGTGCACGGGAGAGCTCGGATGGGAAGGAGCACTGTTTTTCTTTTTCAATGCAAAATTGGCTGAAATTGAGATCGGACGCCATGTCGCATTTGGAGAGCCCCTGATGTGCCTAAACAGTGGAAACCCCCCAATTATAACTGAAACCCTAATCCAAACACACCCCTAACCCTAATCCCAATGGTAACCCTAACCACACCTCTAACCCAGACACACCCCTAACCCTAATCCCAACCCTATTCCCAACCGTAGATGTAAACCAAACCCTAACCCTAACTTTAGCCCCAACCCTAACCCTAACTTTTGCCCCAACCCTAACTGTAGCCTTAACCCTAACCCTAGCCCCAACCCTAACCCTAGCCCCAACCCTAACCCTAGCCCCAACCCTAACCCTAGCCCCAACCCTAACCCCAACCCTAACCCTAGCCTCAATCCTAGCCCCAACCCCAACCCTAGCCCCAACCCTAGCCCCAACCCTAGCCCCCGCCCTAACCCTAGCCCTAACCCTAGCCCTAACCCTAGCCCTAACCCTAGCCCTAACCCTAACCCTAATGGTAAAATGGAAATAAATACATTTTTAAATTTTTTTTATTTTTCCCTAACTAAGGGGGTGATGAAGGGGGGTTTGATTTACTTTTATAGTGGGTTTTTTAGCTGATTTTTGTGATTGGCAGCCGTCACACACTGAAAGAAGCTTTTTATTGCAAAAAATATTTTTTGCGTTACCACATTTTGAGAGCTATAATTTTTCCATATTTGAGTCCACAGAGTCATGTGAGGTCTTGTTTTTTGTGGAACGAGTTGACGTTTTTATTGGTAACATGCTCGGGCACGGGAGATTTTTTGATCGCTTTTTATTCCGATTTTTTGCGGGACAAGATGACGTTTTCAGTGGTACCATGGTTATTTATATCCGTCTTTTTGATCGCGTGTTATTCCACTTTTTGTTTGGCGGTATGAGAATAAAGCGTTTTTTGCCTCGTTTTTTTTTTTTTTTTAACGGTGTTCACTGAAGGGGTTAACTAGTGATCTAGTTTAATAGGTGGGGTCGTTACAGATGCAGCGATACTAAATATGTGTACTTTTATTGTTTGATTTTTTTTATTTAGATAAAGGAATGTATTTATGGGAATAATATATATATTTTTTCTTTATTTAGGATTTTTTTTTTCTTTTTTTTTTTACACATGTGGGAATTTTTTTTTTTTACTTTTTTACTTTGTCCCAGGGGGGGACATTACAGATCGTTGATCTGACAGTGTGCACAGCACTCTGTCAGATCACCGATCTCACTTACAGCCGTGCAGGCTGCCGCTTTCATCTGCAGCCTGTACGGCACCCGGAAGTAATCCCTGCAGGACCCGGATGCAGCCCCGCGGCCATTTTGGATCCGGGGCCTGCAGGGATAGGAGGTAGGAGACCCTCGCAGCAACGCGATCACATCGCGTTGCTCTGGGGGTCTCAGGGAAGCCCGCAGGGAGCCCCCTCCCTGCGCGATGCTTCCCTGTACCGCCGGCACACCGCGATCATGTTTGATCGCGGTGTGCCGGGGGTTAATGTGCCGGGGGCGGTCCGTGACCGCTCCTGGCACATAGTGCCGGATGTCAGCTGCGATAGGCAGCTGACACCCGGCCACGATCGGCCGCGCTCCCCCCGTGAGAGCGGCCGATCGTGCTGGACGTACTATTCCGTCCTTGGGAATTAGGGCCCACCCCACATGGACGGAATAGTACGTCCAATGGCAGAAAGGGGTTAATAAAACATAAGTAATGAATGTTTTTACAAAGTGACTTATTGATGATTCTATGACTCCAAGCCTTTAATAACTAAAGTTCTCATGGTAGCAGATGAGTGCAAGAGCGCACATTAGCATAACTTTTTTGTCTTTTTTCAACTAAATAATAATATGTACTGTATAATTTAGGGAATACTTTAGGAAAATGCAAAAAGTAATGGAGTGAGTATTATGAACAAGTGGTAAAAATTGTTGGTACCCCTCGTTTAATGACAGAAAAACCCACTATGGTCACAGAAATAAATTGAATCTGACAAAAGTAATAATAAATAAAAGATCTATGAAAATGAACAAATGAAAATCAGACATTGCTTTTCAGCCATGCTTCCACAGAATAAAAAAAAAATAAAAAATAAACTCATGAAATAGGCCTGGACAGAAATGATGGTACTCTTAACTTAATATTTTGTTGCACAACCTTTTGAGGCAATCACTGCAATCAAACGATTCCTGTAACTGTCAATTTCACATCTGCACCTCTCAACAGGTATTTTGTCCCTCTCCTCAAGAGCAAACTGCTCCAGTTGTCTCGTGTTTGATGGTTGCCTTTTCCAAACAGCATATTTCAGCTCTTTCTAAAGATGCTCAATAGGATTTAGGTCAGGGCTCATAGAAGGCCACTTCAGAATAGTCCAATGTTTTCCTCTTAGCAATTCTTGGGTGTTTTTAGCTGTGTGTTTTGGGTCATTATCCTGTTGCAAGACCCATGACCTGCGACTGAGACCAAGCTTTCTGACAATGGGCAGCACATTTCTCTCTATAATCCCTGATAGTCTTGAGATTTCATTGTAACCTGCACAGATTCTCAACACCCTGTGCCAGGTGCAGCAAAGCAGCCCCAAAACATAACAGAGCCTCCTCCATGTTTCACAGTAAGGACAGTGTTCTTTTCTTGATATGCTTCATTTTTCCGTCTGTGAACACAGAGCTGATGTGCCTTGCCAAAAAGTTCCATTTTTGCCTCATCTGTCCATAGGACATCTTCCCAGAAGCTTTGTGGCTTGTCAACATGTAGTTTGGCAAATTCCAGTCTGGCTTTTTTATGATTTTTTTTCAACAATGGTGTCCTCCTTAGTCGTCTCCCATGAAGTCCAGTTTGGCTCATACAACGATGGATGGTGCGATCTGACACTGATGTTCCTTGAGCTTGATGTTCACCTTTAATTAGTTTAGAAGTCTTTCATTCGCATTATCCGTCTCTTTGATTTGTCATCAGTTTTCCTCCTGCGGCAAGGGAGGTTGGCTACAGTCCCTTGGATCTAAAATTTCTGAATAAAATGTGCAACTGTAGTCACAGGAACATCAAGCTGCTTGGAGATGGTCTTATAACTTTTACCTTTAACATGTTTGTCTATAATTTTCTTTCCAATCTCCTGAGACAACTCTTTCCTTCGCTTCCTCTCGTCCATGTTGAGTGTGATACACACCATGTCACCAAACAGCACAGAGAGTATCTGTAGCCCTATATACAGGCCCACTCACTGATTCCAAGATTTTAGACACCTGTGATACTAGTTAGTGGACACACCTTGATTTAACATGTCCCTTTTGTCACATTATTTTCAGGGGTACCATCATTTCTGTCCAGGCCTATTTCATGAGTTTTATTTTCTTTTAATTCTGTTGAAGCATGGTTGAAAAGCAATGTCTGACTTTTTCATTTGTTCATTTTCATAGATATTTTATTTATTATTACTTTTGTCAGATTCAAATTATTTCTGTGACCTTTGTGGGTTTTTCTGTCATTAAACGAGGGGTACCAACAATTTGGACCACATGTGTATTAGCAACTTTATTCACTTCAAATAGTAAAATATAAAAATATAAGAATCAGAGATAAGAGGTCACAAAACAGAATTAAGAAAATCTCGGGGGGAAGGCTTGCTCCTTATAAAACCCTTAGTCAGCAAGATTTTTCATGAATGCAAAAAACATGTGACTGGTGTTTGGATCTGAGTTTCCTCTGTGTTTGGTCAGTTTTTACCATCAACGTTTATCCGTGATTTTCATGTATGGATAAATAAGTTACAAAGTAATTGCAGTGTTTATTACGTGCAGCTCATGCCCTGCACACTGCTGCTCTATGTGATTTCTCAGACCCCTAGACTTTTATCTGTAATTTTGTAACTGTGGCTCCAGTCAAGCATTGACATGCACTGTAGAGTATAATGGGTTTGTGATCTCACTGTCAAAATCATGCAGGTGATTCAGAGATGTCTGAAAGAGTTCTAAATTAGATTTATTTTATTCGTGTTGTAAATGTTGCTTTCACATTTGATGCATTTTTTTATAGTGCCACAGTTTTCTTACAGGGCTTTTACCATGTGTACGGCTTCGTTATATGATTAAAGGGGTAGTCCAGTACTGAACAATCCATTATACCTGAAATGTACAGAACAAAATATGAAAAAAAGGATGCTTATACTTCCCTCCTGAGTCAGCTACATTCTCCCAATCTTTGCAATTTGCTTCCCAGATGTCATGTAAAATAAACAATGCCCGGTATCCTCTGTACAAAATGAGTGGTTGCTGATTGGCTGCAGTGATTATGTGACATTGTTTGGGAAGAAACCCCACAGGAATCATCTCTGTTGTTAATGGTAAATATACAGTTTATTTTATGCAGCACAGCTCAGCTAGTTCACTGCAGCAGCTCTTATTTCCTCCAGATGTATGCAATTTATCTGAAGGCGAGGACAATGAAATGGCCACTGATGGGCCACAGGGATCACATGACATAACAATGTCATGTGATCCCCAGTGCTGACATTGCTTTTATGGTGCCAGCATTGGAGGTGAGTATGTCTCAGTGTTTTTGCTAAGGGTTCAGAATCTACTGAGCATGTGTGACCACCGGCACTAGACACATTAAATGGATGTTTTGAGACCGGTAACACCAAGGGTGTCTTTTTAGCTTTCCATTTGACTTTTGTTGCACAGTATGGAGCATATTTGTAGCAGAAAACTCTTGAAGAATTTCAGATGTCACTTCTATTAAGCATGTGGCGTCTCTGAAAGCCTGAAATGTTTAAAAGACGCTCAAGATTCCTAACATATGAACATAAAGTCGCTCTTCTAGGATCTGCGTTCTTGAGGACTTTTGAGCACTTTTTCCAACATTTTTGAGTCGAGCCTCTCAAAATCCAACAGAAAAAGATTGTGTGAACATACCCTTACAGTTTTTTCATCTCCACAACAAATAAAACCATTTATTTTGGGTGAAAGAGGCTAAGAGCTCTGTGATACTACATCCAATGAGGCATGCCACATTTGTTTGTTGGATTGTGAAAAATAATGAAATTAGAGGTATATGGAGATACTTTATAGAAGCCTATTGATACCATACTATAGCCCAATGATATCTTTTTGACAGGATCTATTCCTTTCTTTTTCTGCTAATAATAAGTGACAAAACAGATTAATATCTTGGTATTTTGAGTTCTAATCATTGTGCAGTTTATAGGTTTTGCTTCAGTGAGGCTTAAAAGCGTCACCCTGAACATGAAATGTCTGCTTAGCATAGTGTAGGAATATGAATTAAACAGGTATGTTTCTTTTATGTGCTGACTCTTGTTTCAGAAGGTTTAATCATGTAAAATGAATTCAACACTATGATCGTTATTCAGGTGGAAATACTTTCTGCAGCAAGACAGCTTGTTAATGTAATGTTATGATAAATCTCCAATTTGGTGTTTGAATTTCCTATTCATTTGAAAGCTACAGAGTCGAGATCTAATTAGTAGAAATGTATGGCCCTGGGGACAACAAGCCTTTACTCCAAGCCCTACAAAGAGTCCGCTGGATACGTTTGGAACAAAATAGTGCTTACCAGTTTTATTTAGATTGATTGACTTTGATATATAATTTCCTTAAACCAAGATAAATAGAAACACAGCATAGAATTTGTCTAGAAGTAACAAAGCAAATATCATGTGTGTGGCAATGGGTTTTGTTCAATCTAGGTTAATAATACAAGCTGTCCTTAATTTAGAATTGCAAATTTGTAATTGAAGTTGACTGGCTGAATTAAAAAGGAGATAAATTGTACATTTCTTTGCAGTATCTCACTATCTTACTGGTCATTCCTTTTAGGCCGGTGTCACACTACCATAGAATACAGGTGAGTGCTATGCAAGAAAACATTGCATAATACTCAGACCAATGTTAATCTATGGGACAGCTCACATCAGTGTTTATTTTCTTTGGCGTATTCAGCTCACATCAGTGTTTATTTTCTTGGGCGTATTCGTATGCTGCGATTGTCACCAAGACTCACCAATGCAAGCCTGTGGGTGCGAGAAAAAAATCTTGCAGCACACGGACCATGCAAGTGCTTTCCGATTTTTACGCACTGGTGTCCTTTGACAAGCCGGCAATTTTTGTGCCCTTACAGTAAAATCTCACTGACAGGTTACAATAAAATAAATGCAACATATACACATAGAAAATATATATATATATATATATATATATATATATATATATATATATATATATAAATAAAAAAAAAAAATATATATATATATAAAGCCGGCAATTCATCTGCCGTGTACTGTAAAATTACACCTGGAGCTGAAAGGAAAGAAGAGGTGTGTGTGTGCAGAGGTGTGTGTGCAAATTATTGTACATGTATTTAATTAATAAAAAATCAGTTTTCTGAAAAAAACGGCATAGGGCTCCCGCTCAATTTTCGTAACCAGCAGAGGGAAAGCCGACGTAAGATGTTGATAGCCTGGGGAGGGGTGGTAATACCCATGGAGCTTTCCAGGCTATTGATATCAGCTCAAAACTATATACTTAGCCTTTACTGGCAATTAAAATAGGGGATCCTAAAAGATGACATATGGTCTCCCTATAATTAATAACCAGCAAAGGCTATGCAGACAGCTGCAGGCTGATATTAATAGCCTAGGAAGGTGCAATGGATACTGCCCCCTTCAGGCTAAAAACATCAGCTCTCAGCCGCCCCAGAAAAGGTGCATCTCTAAGATGCGCCAATTCTGGCACTTAGCTTTGCTCTTCCCACTTGCCCTCTAGTGGTGGCAAGTGGGGTTATATTTGGGGAGGGTTGATGTCACCTTTATATTGTTAGGAGACATTAAGCACTGAGGTTAGTAATGGAGAGGCATCAATAAGAACAGAAATCGCACACCCAGAAAAAAGTCCTTTAACTGAAGTAATGACACAGCCTCTTTTAATAATTTTAATTAAACCAACATTATGACCTAGTCCATTCCTCCGATGCCCTCGTCATCAGGAAAAGTTAAAAAAACAAACAGTATTCCTCAACTGTCCGCAGAGATGCTGCTAATCCAATTGTCCCATGATAGGTCCAGCTCTGCTACATCTAGATGGCAAGCTGCATGGTGGCATGATGTGACGATGCAGCCTGTCATCCAGCAGTCACACTGAGCACTATGTGCTCATTGTCTCTCTGTGCACTACTATTACCTATCTGACTGCACCACGAGCGTGGGAAAATTCTCCTCGCTGTACCGTTTGACAGGTTATGCGAGTCCACATCCAATGAACTCACTTCACCTTTCTGACATCCATGAGCCAACGTCACATAGGAAGATGTATACTTTCCATGGAGACAGTCATTTGAATACAGACTTAACTATTTTTTACTGATTTTATAGTTTACCTTACAATTATATATTTTCTTCACACTAAAATTAAAAACATAAAATTCACATTTCTCAATAAAAAACTATTTTTCATTAAAAACAACATACATTTAAATTTAGTTCATTAGAGAAATCTAAATTTATGAAGTTGGTGCAATGTCTAGTACACACTTCTCACTCAACCATTTGCTCACTCTCTCTATTCTCCTCCTAGTCGCAGGAGATATTGCCCCTTCTTGTAATAGTAATATTTTTTTCATGTCTTTTTTACCTTTTAGATGTGCCATCAGGAACTCACAATCAGCATGTTATAAAATCTTCTGAATCCATGAATTTTTTCCTTTCAAACTCTCATAACCTTCTTGCTCTTACTGAAATGTAGATCCAGCAGTCTGACACCACCTCCACAACTGCATTCTCATATGATGACCTACATTTTTCTCATAACTCCAGACCTGGGAGCAGACAAGGTGGACGTGTTGGACTGTTCCTTTCAACAAAGTACCCTCACATAGCTTCCTTTTTTTTAGGTCCACACTGTCAGATTTTTCCGGCCCTTCTTCCCAGTGGCAATTGTGTATCGCTCTTTGGGCCACTCCCATCAGTTCCTTGATCACTTTGCCACCTCGCTTCCACACTTTCTATCCTGTGACATCCCCACTCTCATCATGGGGGACTTTCACATCCCTATTGATGCTCTCATCTGCTGCTCATTTTTCTCTAACCACCTCTTTTGGCCTTTCACAGCTTACAAAATCTCCTACACATGGAGATGGGAATACTCTGGATCTGATCTTCTCCATCCTCTGCTCAGTGCTTGATTTTACTAATTCCACTCTCCTGGTTTCTGACTATAACCTTCTTTCTTTCTCTATCATGAACTGTCACACCGCTCAGAGCACCCCCACTTAAAACACTTATAGGAATATATGTACAATTAATACCCAGACATTTATGAAGAATTTGCAGTCACCATTGGCCTCAATCTCCTGCTGACTTTGCTTTGAAGCATTATAATGAAACACTGCAAAGTGCCGTGAATGAAGCCGCACCTCATACACATAAAACAACTTGGCACAGACAGCAGCAACCCTGGCACACACTTCAAACATGTTTTCTCCAGTGATGCTGTAGGTGCGCTAAACATCTGTGGAGAAAATCCAATCTGGCTGAAGATTTCAGCCATTATAAGCTTTTGATCGAAACATAAAACTCTGCCCATCACCTCTTCAAATAATCTTATTTCAACACCCTCTTTTCATTCCCTCCTCCTTGCAAGAGTTCATACCCCAACAACCAACCTCAGCGCTGATGATCTGCCAACTATTTAAAAGAAAAAATTGAACATGTCATATAGAACATTTTCTCATAATCTCCTAATACCATGCATTCTTTCCCCTTCTGCACTTCATCTAGCTCACTTTCTGTCTTTGAAGCGGAAGAAGTTACCCAGCTCCTTGGATCTTCTTGCCCTACTACCTGTATAAATGACCATTTTCCTTCCCTTCTCCTTCAGTCCCTTTCCCCAGTTTTCATCGCTCACCTCTAAAATGTTTAACCTCTCTCTCATCTTGTGTTTTTCCCTCCACCTTAAAACAATCCAGCAAACACCTTTACTTAAAAAACTATCCCATGATTAGAACTGTACTGCTAACTACAGACCTGTCTCTAATCTCCGCCTTCATCTCTAAACCTCTACTAACATCCTGAATAATTCAACCCTCTGACTCCCATCTGCAAGACTTCTCACGAGCTGCGCCACTTCTCTGAAATCTACTCGCTCATTTGATTAATTCCCTATTCCCACAGTTTTAAGAGGGGCCTAAAATGCACTTCTTTAGACTAGCCTATTGTCTCACCTCACTTATATAACTATTCCAGTTTTGCCTTTCCAATTTTTTTTCAAAATCTGGTCCCTCATAGCATCATTTTACACACCCTCCATGCACTTAATAGCAATCTATATCTGTAGTTATACTGATACTGGCTGGTGACTGGCTTATGCAGCGTTATTTAAATACCCTATTTATTATATTGATGACTGGACCATGCAACACAAGCACTTTTTAGCTTTTACCTTTCATCTTTTGTGTCTCCCTTTTTTTTCATCATAAATTGCAAGCTTTGGTCCTCACTCCTCTTGTCTGTTGTGTCTTTATTGTTTGTACAAGTACCCTCTGTAATGTGAAGTGCTTCAAAATATGTTGGCACTATAAAAATATTATTGTCAGCATGTGCGAGGAATGCATCTGCAAGGGTTAATTTATCCTCTCACTCAATCTTGCACCCAACCTCTGTTATAAAGTAAGCATAAATCAGACCCCACCACAGTCCATACAGCCACCACTCAAACACTTGGAGTCATGAGTCCCTGAAATATTTATTATTGTCTGAAAGTTAAAAGGTCACACACTCTCTGAAAGGCTGTAGATTCTTTAGAGCATACAAGTGCCAAATGTATTACAGTTTTAAGCTTTAATATACATATTACAGTGCTTACATGAAAAGGTATAAAAAGAGAAAAATAAAGTAACACATAAATATGCAAAACAGTTCTAAAATAAAAATTGAGAAATAACATAAATACCTAAATGTTTCCATCTAAAGTTATTCTGTTTCCTTGAGGGTAGGAGAAAGGTATTAGGTATCGCATCCAGCAGAAACTGACTCTCACATACGAACACCTTCCATTGAAATTTCCAGGATAGCTTAGACTGTAATAATAAAACTGCAGTTCTGTAACTGGACCATGGATGTCACGATCCATTTTTGGATTTGTGACAGCTCTGGCTCTGCTTTCATTTAAACATTGTTTTTGCTTTTGTACCAGCAAGGGTTAATGTCCGTTTTCCTTGTTGCAAACTGCTGAGTTGCTAGGTCAGCTGTTGTTGGTGTTGACCCAACCCACCATCTTTTAATTAGTCACATGATGCTTCACCTAACTGTTGGTGATAGAGTTTTCTCTGCAGACCAGCTGTGGAGTTGCAGCTCTCTGGTGACAGCGCTGAATTGGCTACTTCTGTGGAGTTTGGGGTCCTGTTTCCGTGTCCTCTGCGGTCTAGAGCTTGACAGCGGTGTCTGGAGCTAAGTTACTTGTATATTTTCCCTCTCTGCCTCATGCTTGTCACTATCCCCTGTGTTTGTATCATCGGCAGTGGTGAGGCTGGCATCACAGGGTTAAGTGAGGTCAAGCAAATAAGGCAGCACACTGCAGCGCTGAAACATGCAAACATGAAACACGAAAATTGAACTGCATTACTGCACTAGAAATATGAAAAATGAGAGCGTTAGCGCATAAAAATGGCCAATTTTATGTGTACCTGGTAGCCACTTTACAGCATCTGTTATACCAGGTCCTACGCTTTCCTTTCCTCACTGAGAATAAACGTCTCCATGTGAATGGGTACCTATGAAAACCTCTTCTTAGACTAAAATTCTCTCTCTCTGTGGAGGGGTAATGGACCTGCTGCAATTAAAACACCTGTGGCTAGGAGGTGGAGTGCTCGGTCAGAAGGCTAAATAATACATTTGAAAAAACTGACCGTCACATCCAAACATAGACTAAGTGTGAACAGGTGCTGAACCTAGAGTCACCAACTCTTATATAGTCAAGCAAATAAGGCAGCACACTGCAGCGCTGAAACATACAAACATGAAACATGAAAATTGAACTGCATTACTGCACTAGAAATATGAAAAATGAGAGCGTTTAGCGCATAAAAATGGCCAATTTTATGTGTACCTGATAGCCCCTTTACTGTATCTCTCGTATACCAGAGACCTGTTCACACTTAGGGTACTGTCACACAGTGCAATTTTGATCGCTACGACGGTACGATTCGTGACGTTCTAGCGATATCGTTACGATATCGCAGTGTCTGACACGCAGCAGCGATCAGGGACCCTGCTGAGAATCGTACGTCGTAGCAGATCGTTTGAAACTTTCTTTCGTCGCTGGATCTCCCGCTGTCATCGCTGGATCGTTGTGTGTGACAGCGATCCAGCGATGCGTTCGCTGGTAACCAGGGTAAACATCGGGTTACTAAGCGCAGGGCCGCGCTTAGTAACCCGATGTTTACCGTGGTTACCAGCGTAAAAGTAAAAAAAAAAAAAACGTACATACTCACCATCTGATGTCTGTCAGGTCCCTTGCAGTCTGCTTCCCGCTCTGACTGTGAGCGCCGGCCGGAAAGTGAGAGCAGATCACAGCGGTGACGTCACCGCTGCGCTCTGCTCTCACTGTACGGCTGCACTCAGTCAGAGCGGGAAGCAGACTGCAAGGGACCTGACAGACATCAGATGGTGAGTATGTACGGTTTGTTTTTTTTTACTTTTACGCTGGTAACCACGGTAAACATCGGGTTACTAAGCGCGGCCCTGCGCTTAGTAACCCGATGTTTACCCTGGTTACCAGTGAACCTCGGCATCGCTCCAGCGCCGTGATTGCAAAGTGTGACCACAGTCTACGACGCTGGAGCGATACTCATACGACGCTGCGACGTCACGGATCGTGCCGTCGTAGCGACGAAAATTGCACGGTGTGACAGTACCCTTAGTCTATGTTTGGATGTGACGGTCAGTTTTTTTAAATGTATTATTTAGCCTTCTGACCGAGCACTCCGCCTCCTAGCCACAGGTGTTTTAATTGCAGCAGGTCCATTACCCCTCCACAGAGAGAGAGAATTTTAGTCTAAGAAGAGGTTTTCATAGGTACCCATTCACATGGAGACGTTTATCCTCAGCGAGGAAAGGAAAGCGTAGGACCTGGTATAAGAGAGATGCCGTAAAGTGGCTACCAGGTACACATAAAACTGGCTAGTTTTATGCGCTAAACGCTCTCATTTTTCATATTTATAGTGCAGTAATGCAGTTCAATTTTCGTGTTTCATGTTTGCATGTTCCAGCGCTGCAGTGTGCTGCCTTATTTGCTTGCCTATATAAGAGTTGGTGACTCTAGGTTCAGCACCTGTTCACACTTAGTCTATGTTTGGATGTGACGGTCAGTTTTTTCAAAAGGGTTAAGTGAGGTGACCCCTAGGTTTGTGATGGCGGTGGGGGGAAAGACCCATATAGGGTGTTAGAGGAGCTTACGGATAGGCACAGGCTGAGTTAGGAGGTACCCAATCCCTTGTTCTCTACTATTAGGGCCTTCCTCCCCTTTTCCCATTCCATTGTTGGTGTTTTTTGTGCCGTCCGCTGGACCAACCCTTGTGGTCTTGACAATGGGCTTAGGGGTGAGCACCTTGTATACTTAATAACTTCCTACCACCCCACTCCCTAATAAATAGAATATGTCAAGCCTAGTAACAAGGGACCATCTGTTCAAGCATTGAAGGTTGGGCCCACCAAGTTAAGGTATCATAATTTATGCCTTCTGTATTCTCATCGAAACTCCTCATCGGTTCTGAGTTCCTGTAATAAGAGTGAAAACAGGTTACACCCTTTATGTAGTGTCAGTCATATGGATGGTAGACTTAAACCAATGTTTTTTGCCTGGAGTTATAATGTCCCTTACATAATCTAGTTAAGATTCTTATATTTTGGTAATGTGCGGCACAATTACCTTGTGTTTTGTTTACACTTGAGGACATGTCTGGTCCTGTATTTTAAGAGATAACCTATTGTTTTGAAAGGGCACTAGGTAATGCTTAATTTTTATGTGATGTTGCTAGAAGGAAGCTAAACACTGCCAAATTTCCCCATTTGTGTTGCTATTATTTCATTGAATCATATAATACTTGAGTTGGAAGGGACCTTCAGGGTCATCGTGGCAAACCCCCTGCTCAATGCAGGATCCAGTAAACCATCTCAGACAGATGTCTATCTAGCCTCTGTTTGAAGACTCCCATGGAAAGAGAACTCCCCACCTCTCATGGCAGCCCATTCCACACATTGATTACCCTCACTGTCAAAAATCTGTTTCTAATATCTAATCTGTATATTTTCCCTTTTAGTTTCATTCTAGTGCTTCTCATGTTTTCATGTGCAAATAAGTATAAGGATGATCCCGCTGCACTGTGACATCCCTTCAGATATTTGTAGACATCTACTAGTCTCCTCTTAGCCTTTTTTTTTTGCAAACTAAATATTCCCAGATCATTGAACCCTACCTCATAGGGCCTACTTTGCAGTCTGCTCACCATCCTGGTATCTCTTCTCTGAACTTGCTCCAGTTTTTCAATATCCTTTTTGAAATGTGATGCCAAGAACTGGACACACAATTCCAGATGAGGCCTGACCAAGGAGGAGTAGAGTCGGATAATTACTTCACGTGATCTAGATTATATGCCTCTCTTAATACATCCTTGAACTGTGTTTGCCTTTTTTGCTGCTGCATCACACTGTTGATTCATGTGCAGCCTGTGATCTATTAATTTACTCAAGTATATTGTTGCTTAGTTCTGTTCCTCCCATTTTGTAGATGTAATTTTAGTTTTTTTTTTGCTCAGATGTAGAATCTTGCATTTCTCCCTGGTAAATACCATTTATTAGTTACTGGCCATTGTTCAAGCTAATCTAGATCCTTCTGAATCCTTTGTCTTCTCTAGTGTTAACTGTCACACCTAGATAATTTATAAAAATGTTGAACAACACTGGGGCCAGGTCAGAGCCTTGTGGTATTCCACTTGAAACACTCTGTTAATTGGATGTGCAACTATTCATCACCACTCTTTGCTGTGCTGAATTTATAAAAGTGTTGCACAGTGTTTGTTAAAATTGTTCGATTTTGTCTACATTTTGTATAAAACTGATTTTCCATTTTTTATGCCATTCTCTTCTAGAGGAAGATGATTTTTTGTGACTTTTTAAAAAGTCATAATTCATTAATATGGTAAACGTTGCTTGCACAGTTAGCTAGTTTCAGATTCATTTCACTTTTTAAAAGTGGCAAGAGTGGCAAAAAAATGCAGCTGAAAGTCTGCAATTTTGCTGAATTCACAGAAGGTGAGAATTGCATAAGATGCAGATTCCGCAGAATCCAATTTGTTTTTTTGTAAAATTTGAAGCTAATTGCCTCAAACAAATTTGCTAATGTCTAATAAAGAAATCTTTCTTACACTATTCAATAACAAACTATGGTGGAAGGGTAGAGAAATTTCTGGTTAGTCAGGCAACTTCTTTAAATGTATGTACATTATTGGAATTTGAAGCATTGTTTTAGAGAATTTGAACTCTTAAAAGATATTTCAAGGATAAATCGGCACAGAATATGGCACCGATGTACTGTAGATTGAAGAATTACAATCAAGTGTAGGCATTCACCTTAAACACTGTAAAATGGAAAGTTTTGAAGCCTTCCAATGTACTTTGGGAGAGTTTTATTAACCCCTTTCTGACCTCGGACAGGATAGTACGTCCGCGGTCAGATCCCCCTCTTTGATGCAGGGCTCCGGCGGTGAGCCTGCATCAAAGCCGGGACATGTCAGCTGTTTTGAACAGCTGACATGTGCCCGCAATAGCGGCGGGTGAAATCGCGATTCACCCTCCGCTATTAACTAGTTAAATGCCGCTGTCAAACGCTGACAGCAGTATTTAACTGGCGTTTCTAACCATCTGGCTGGAAATGAGCGCATCGCCGACCCCGGTCACATGATCGTGGGTCGGCGATGCATCAGAATGGTAACCATAGATGTCCTTGAGACCTCTATGGTTACTGATGCCGGCCTGCTGTGAGCGCCACCCTGTGGTCGGCACTCATAGCACACCTGCAAATCAGCTACATAGCAGCGATCTGATGATCGCTGCTATGTAACAGAGGCGATCGAGTTGTGCCAGCTTCTAGCCTCTTATAGAGGCTATTGAAGCATGGCAAAAGTAAAAAAATAATAAAAAAAGTGAAAAAAAGTGAAAAAAATATAAAAGTTTAAATCACCCCCCTTTCGCCCCATTCAAAATAAATCAATTAAAAAAAAATCAAACCTACACATATTTGGTATCACCGCGTTCAGAATCGCCTGATCTATAAAAAAAAAAAGCATTAACCTGACTGGTAAATGGCGTAGCGAGAAAAAAATTTGAAACGCCAGAATTACTGTTTTTGGTCGCCACGACATTGCATTAAAATGCAATAACGGGTGATCAAAAGAGCGTATCTGCACCAAAATGGTATCATTAAAAACACCAGCTTGGCATGCAAAAAATAAGCCCTCACCTGACGCCAGATCACGAAAAGTAGAGACGCTACGGTTGTCGGAAAATGGCGCAATTTTTTTTTTTTTAGCAAAGTTTGGAATTTTTTTTCACCACTTAGATAAAAAATAACCTAGTCATGTTAGGTGTCTTTGAACTCGTAATGACCTGGAGAATCATAATGACAGGTCAGTTTTAGCATTTAGTGAACCTAGCAAAAAAGCCAAACAATATACAAGTGTGGGATTGCACTTTTTTTGCAATTTCACCGCACTTGGAATTTTTTTCCCATTTTCTAGTACACGACATGCTAAAAACCCTATGTCGTTCAAAAGTACAACTTGTTTAGCAAAAAATAAGCCCTCACATGGCCATATTGATGGAACAATAAAAAAGTTATGGCTCTGGGAAGGAGGGGAGCGAAAAACGAACAAGGAAAAAACGGAAAATCCCAAGGTCATGAAGGGGTTAAAGATCTCATTTAATAAGGATTTTGCCATAAAGTGCACCAAATTCACTAAGCATTTCAGGCCTCTTAATAAATTTGTTGGAATGTTGTAAATTCATACAAATCCAAGGGCTTGTTCACAGGGGCTTATAATTTGTCCATGTGCTGTTTATGTATGCTGTTGATCACCATTATGGCCAGAGTGCTAATACGTATAGGTGATTTTATTATTTAAGCCGATGGTCTGTTTGAAGAAAAATCGCACATATTTTGGACCATTTTAGAGACCAAAATAATGTGTTTGACAGACAGCTTTGGCATCCTTCTGCAAGGTGGACAAGCACATGGAGCTGATTCTAGACCTCAGTTTTTAATACGGCATTCAGGACTTCTATTTCTGTCCTAATAAAAAAAATCTCAGCCTGATGTTGACCTCTCCCAGTGAGTTTTGCTCACTGTTCTAGCCACTTTTCAGAATTGCAGAGATTCAAGAAAAATGGAAAATGTTTGACTTTTTACTTTACATTTACTAAATTTTCCATTTTTTTTCTTTAATATTTATATCATTTTCAATATCTATATTAACTGAAGAAGCATGTATTGGAGTGTGAAGTGGGAAGCTGGAAGCAGGACCAGTTTTATTTCTTATTATTACGATGTACAGCTAGTTTACTTTTTGTGAAATTGTGTGTGTCCTAACCCTCTGTTTGTAACCTCTATTGTCTTATATTGGTGATTTATTATAGTGGCTGGTAACATTTGTTGTGTCTTTAGTGTCAAAACATCCAGTATCAAAAACCGCTATATAATTTTTCTGACTTTGTCCTCATTTGATCCCTCGTCCGCTCATTTTTATTATTGTTCGCATGGGTGTTGTTTATCTACTGTATGTGAGTTTGTCCAATAAAGGGTTGTGTTTTGCAGTATTGGTATGGTGATGTCAATGCTTTTAGTTAGGTTTTAGGTCACACATGCCCTGGGACTTATATTTATACTTTTATTGTCAATTTTGGATTTCCTGGATAGATCGTATCCATATTTTTATTGTAAGTCTTTTCTCTTAGAGAATTGTTTGTTTTTACTTCAAATGGGATTTGAATTCAACAAACTTTCAATAAATCAATAGTACAGGTGAATATCAGAAATGTAGTTGTGTATCTTAGAGAATTCTGCTTTTTTCTTCCCTTATGAGCCACTTCGTCGCCTATTACACTGCCTTCTAAATTCAAAATGCACAAGTAAAAAGCTGATCAAATCTGTCTTTTTCAACATAAAACATGTCAGCATAGTGAAATGTTTGATTAAACTGGCAATTTAACTAAGTAGAGGAGGAGCGAGGAATAAAGTGAGAAAACAAAGAGAGAAGAGATATGACAGTGCTGAGATTTTTAAAAAGTATTTTACCTCCTCCCAGAGCTAGATTTTCCTTCCAGGTAACTTAACAGTGCTGTTCTTTTTTTGCCTGTATGGGAGACATAGTTGCAGCTAGTCTCTCTCCATTAGATCAGAGTGAACTGAAAATTGGAGATAGAGGATGGGAAAGCTGGTAACAATTTAGGATACAAGACATTAAATGGCCATAGATTGTGTTATTCTTCATGTTCACTAGAAGAAACTGTCCGAGGTCAGTTTAGGGTTAATCAAATTCACAGGAATTGCCAAAGGCAAATAAAAATACCATAAACCTTAGATTAAAACTTAACTTTTAATTACTATAGTAGTAAACACTGGAAAAAACACTTGTTAAAAACACATAACACTAGGCGTGATCATTGCTGAAATCGGTCATAAAATCATTAAAGTGCTCGTGCTTATATCATTAGCAATTTTGATGGCAGGTGCAATGTCAGGGTTTAAATTGCTCTACTCACTCATACAGCTCTCTAATATTATAGTATGATTGTCAAGTGAAATCTCTTAGGGCATTTTCAATTTCTCAATCCAATTGCACGGGATCAGCAGGCTCATTATCAATGGTACTGCCAATGCTACCTTGGTTCATTCAGATAGCAGACCTAGGTATGCTTCTTATTTATTCTCTCTTTCTAATAATAATAATAATAATAATCTTTATATAGCACCAGTATATTCCACAGCACTTTACAGTTAAACAGTTTCAAGCATAACAGTCATAAGTAATGTTAACAGTAATATAATGATTAAAGCGAAATAAGACGACCCTGCTCGTGAGAGCTTACAATCTACAATGCGGTGGGGGGATGCGAAGTACAGGAGCTTAATTACAATGATGTATTTACAGTGAAGGTCCAGCTATCTTCAGTGGATGGGGAAAAGGTGGAGATAGTGAATGGGCCACACGCACACTTCCACATAAAATGAATTTGATTAGGGAACGTGATAGGCCGCTCTGAACAAATGTTTTTTGAGAGAGCCTCTAAAACTGCAAGTTGTCGATGTTCCTAATATCTTGGGGTAGAGCATTCCAGAGGATTGGTGCAGCACGGGAGAAGTCTTGGAGTCAGTAGTGTGAGGTACAGATTAGTGCCGAGATTAGTCGAACGTCGTTTACAGAGAGCATCAATACTTTCTCTAAATATTCTCTTATCAGATGCTCTTGTAATTATAATAAACCCTGCACCACTGCCTGCCTATTATATGACCGTATTCAGGGTCTACTGCATGCTTTTTAAAATTGCCTTGCCAATGTGTTTCACCCTGCGGCTTCATCAGGGGTTAGAGGCTATAATGAGCATGCTATTTAAAATTTCAGCCATTAGCCTCGTCAACATGTGTCACCCTGCGGCTTCACCAGGGAATAGAGGCTCTAATGAGCTGGCTGTTTATCAGTCAGACCTTATAAAAGCTTGGCTCTGACATCACTATTCAACGTCACCCAATTCCTCTACTTGTAACACATCCCTTCACTAACCAAACCAAGGCCATAGTTATATTGACCAGTAGTAACAGATATTTCACACAGGACAGTTAATTCTGAAAATGTACTTGAACGAACAAGTAACTATTAACTAGCACTCTGCTGTGTCTTTTGGTCATGCCCGTTTTACAGTACGTGGATGGTACTGAGTTGCAATAATGGTCGCAGACTATGGGCAAGACTGGCATGATTTTGTAAAAAATACAAAGAAAACATATCCCTTTTATATTTCCTATATCGGATTTGCCGATAATCTACTTTGGAGATGCTTTACCTTTTATAGTTGCAGCCATGAGTCATGTGTTATTCTGACTGGCAAAGCAACAAATATATTTAATAAGAGGTTTTCTTCTTTGTTCCTCTGTAACCTGCAATTTTTGTAGGGGAATCCCTTCTTTGTGAACTGTGCAGATCGCAATGTTAGCACTTCTGAATCCTTTAATGCTCACAGTAACACATCACTTTTATCACACTTCATGTTCTTCAAAATTCTGTGTACTTTGTTTATTGAATAATAAAATTAACTAGATGGGTATTTCCTGAAGGAACTACAGATAGTGCTTTGGAATGGTGCCCGGGCTGCCCCTGCAAGACTTTCACACTTGGGTGCCCCTCAGGCGCTGGTTTGGTAGTTGTAGCCCCTCAGGGTTGAGGCCACTCTGGGTCCGATTTGGTGGCCCGGGTCACTCTGGGTCCGATTTGGTGGCCCGGGTCACTCTGGGTCCGATTTGGTGGCCCGGGTCACTCTGGGTCCGATTTGGTGGCCCGGGTCACTCTGGGTCCGATTTGGTGGCCCGGGTCACTCTGGGTCCGATTTGGTGGCCCGGGTCACTCTGGGTCCGATTTGGTGGCCCGGGTCACTCTGGGTCCGATTTGGTGGCCCGGGTCACTCTGGGTCCGATTTGGTGGCCCGGGTCACTCTGGGTCCGATTTGGTGGCCCGGGTCACTCTGGGTCCGATTTGGTGGCCCGGGTCACTCTGGGTCCGATTTGGTGGCCCGGGTCACTCTGGGTCCGATTTGGTGGCCCGGGTCACTCTGGGTCCGATTTGGTGGCCCGGGTCACTCTGGGTCCGATTTGGTGGGCCGGGTCACTCTGGATCCGATTTGGTGGGCCGGGTCACTCTGGGTCCGATTTGGCGGGCGGCGCCAGTCTGGGTCCGACTTGGCGGGCGGCGCCACTCTGGGTCCGACTTGGCGGGCGGCGCCACTCTGGGTCCGACTTGGCGGGCGGCGCCACTCTGGGTCCGACTTGGTGGGCGGCGCCACTCTGGGTCCGATTTGGCGGGCCGGGTCACTCTGGGTCCGATTTGGCGGGCCGGGTCACTCTGGGTCCGATTTGGCGGGCCGGGTCACTCTGGGTCCGATTTGGCGGGCCGGGTCACTCTGGGTCCGATTTGGCGGGCCGGGTCACTCTGGGTCCGATTTGGCGGGCCGGGTCACTCTGGGTCCGATTTGGCGGGCCGGGTCACTCTGGGTCCGATTTGGCGGGCCGGGTCACTCTGGGTCCGATTTGGCGGGCCGGGTCACTCTGGGTCCGATTTGGCGGGCGGCGCCACTCTGGGTCCGATTTGGCAGGCGGCGCCACTCTGGGTCCGATTTGGCGGGCGGCGCCACTCTGGGTCCGATTTGGCGGCCCGGGTCACTCTGGGTCCGATTTGGCGGGCGGCGCCACTCTGGGTCCGATTTGGCGGGCGGCGCCACTCTGGGTCCGATTTGGCGGGCGGCGCCAGTCTGGGTCCGATTTGGCGGGCGGCGCCACTCTGGGTCCGATTTGGCGGGCGGCGCCACTCTGGGTCCGATTTGGCGGGCGGCGCCACTGTGGGTCCGATTTGGCGGGAGGCGCCACTCTGGGTCCGATTTGGCGGCCCGGGTCACTCTGGGTCCGATTTGGCGGCCCGGGTCACTCTGGGTCCGATTTGGCGGCCCGGGTCACTCTGGGTCCGATTTGGTGGCCCGGGTCACTCTGGGTCCGATTTTGCGGGCGGCGCCACTCTGGGTCCGATTTTGCGGGCGGCGCCACTCTGGGTCCGATTTGGCGGGCGGCGCCACTCTGGGTCCGATTTGGCGGGCGGCGCCACTCTGGGTCCGATTTGGCGGGCGGCGCCACTCTGGGACCGATTTGGCGGGCGGCGCCACTCTGGGTCCGATTTGGCAGGCGGCGCCACTCTGGGTCCGATTTGGCGGGCGGCGCCACTCTGGGTCCGATTTGGCGGGCGGCGCCACTCTGGGTCCGATTTGGCGGGCGCCGCCACTCTGGGTCCAATTTGGCGGGCGGCGCCACTCTGGGTCCGATTTGGCGGGCGGCGCCACTCTGGGTCCGACTTGACGGGCGGCGCCACTCTGGGTCCGATTTGGCGGGCGGGGGCACTCTGGGTCCGATTTGGCAAGCGGGGGCACTCTGGTCCGATTTGGTGGGCTGGGTCCGATTTGGTGAGCGGGGCAATAATGATAAGACTACAGATAGTGCTTTGTAATTGTGCTGTACTGTCACTTTAAGAGCTGATATTATCTGACAAAACTTGTGACCTGGTGGGCTGATATAGAGTTTATAGGCGTTGGCATAGTAACTGGGTCTCACTGCGCATATCAATGAGGTAATCAGCCAGGTGGCAGTTATTTTTAGAAATTGCCTCAGAAATCAGGCCCATTATAAACGTATTGGAAAATTTCCCTATTGAAATGCATTGAGACACTTTTTTCAAACGCAAATTGCGCCAAAACTACAAATCCGATCAACACGAAAAATACTTAGCACACCTCTCAGGAACGCTGGCTTCGAAATGACACCTCACTGGAGTCTGTGAGTTTAGCGGTTCGGGCCGCATTACGTGCGGACTGAATAATAATAATAACTAGATGGGTATTTCCTGAAGGAACTACAGATAGTGCTTTGGAATGGTGCCCGGGCTGCCCCTGCAAGACTTTCACACTTGGGTGCCCCTCAAGCGCTGGTTTGGTAGTTGTAGCCCCTCAGGGTTGAGGCTTGGTGGGCCGGGTCACTCTGGGTCCGATTTGGTGGGCCGGGTCACTCTGGGTCCGATTTGGTGGGCCGGGTCACTCTGGGTCCGATTTGGTGGGCCGGGTCACTCTGGGTCCGATTTGGTGGGCCGGGTCACTCTGGGTCCGATTTGGTGGGCCGGGTCACTCTGGGTCCCATTTGGTGGGCCGGGTCACTCTGGGTCCCATTTGGTGGGCCGGGTCACTCTGGGTCCCATTTGGTGGCCCGGGTCACTCTGGGTCCCATTTGGTGGCCCGGGTCACTCTGGGTCCCATTTGGTGGCCCGGGTCACTCTGGTTCCCATTTGGTGGCCCGTGTCACTCTTGGTCCGATTTGGTGGCCCGGGTCACTCTGGGCCCGATTTGGTGGCCCGGGTCACTCTGGGCCCGATTTGGTCAACTCGGGTCACTCTGGGCCCGATTTGGTGGCCCGGGTCACTCTGGGTCTGATTTGGTGGCCCGGGTCACTCTGGGTCCGATTTGGTGGCCCGGGTCACTCTGGGTCCGATTTGGTGGCCCGGGTCACTCTGGGTCCGATTTGGTGGCCCGGGTCACTCTGGGTCCGATTTGGTGGCCCGGGTCACTCTGGGTCCGATTTGGTGGCCCGGGTCACTCTGGGTCCGATTTGGTGGCCCGGGTCACTCTGGGTCCGATTTGGTGGCCCGGGTCACTCTGGGTCCGATTTGGTGGCCCGGGTCACTCTGGGTCCGATTTGGTGGCCCGGGTCACTCTGGGTCCGATTTGGTGGCCCGGGTCACTCTGGGTCCGATTTGGTGGCCCGGGTCACTCTGGGTCCGATTTGGTGGCCCGGGTCACTCTGGGTCCGATTTGATGGCCCGGGTCACTCTGGGTCCGATTTGGTGGCCCGGGTCACTCTGGGTCCGATTTGGTGGCCCGGGTCACTCTGGGTCCGATTTGACGGGCGGCGCCACTCTGGGTCCGACTTGGCGGGCGGCGCCACTCTGGGTCTGACTTGGCGCGCGTCGCCACTCTGGGTCCGACTTGGCGGGCGGCGCCACTCTGGGTCCGACTTGGCGGGCGGCGCCACTCTGGGTCCGACTTGGCGGGCGGCGCCACTCTGGGTCCGATTTGGTGGGCCGGGTCACTCTGGGTCCGATTTGGCAGCCCGGGTCACTCTGGGTCCGATTTGGTGGGCGGCGCCACTCTGGGTCCGATTTGGCGGGCGGCGCCACTCTGGGTCCGATTTGGCGGGCGGCGCCACTCTGGGTCCGATTTGGCGGGCGGCGCCACTCTGGGTCCGATTTGGTGGGTGGCGCCACTCTGGGTCCGATTTGGCGGGCGGCGCCACTCTGGGTCCGATTTGGCGGCCCGGGTCACTCTGGGTCCGATTTGGCGGCCCGGGTCACTCTGGGTCCGATTTGGCGGCCCGGGTCACTCTGGGTCCGATTTGGCGGGCGGGGGCACTCTGGGTCCGAATTGGCAAGCGGGGGCACTCTCGTCCGATTTGGTGGGCTGGGTCCGATTTGGTGAGCGGGGCAATAATGATAAGACTACAGATAGTGCTTTGTAATTGTGCTGTACTGTCACTTTAAGAGCTGATATTATCTGACAAAACTTGTGACCTGGTGGGCTGGTAGAGTTTATAGGCGTTGGCATAGTAACTGGGTCTCACTGCGCATATCAATGAGCTAATCAGCCAGGTGGCAGTTATTTTTAGAAATTGCCTCAGAAATCAGACCCATTATAAACGTATTGGAAAATTTCCCTATTGAAATGCATTGAGACACTTTTTTCAAACGCAAATTGCGCCAAAACTACAAATCCGATCGACACGAAAAATACTTAGCACACCTCTCAGGAACGCTGGCTTCGAAATGACACCTCACTGGAGTCTGTGAGTTTAGCGGTTCGGGCCGCATTACGTGCGGACTGAATAATAATAACTAGATGGGTATTTCCTGAAGGAACTACAGATAGTGCTTTGGAATGGTGCCCGGGCTGCCCCTGCAAGACTTTCACACTTGGGTGCCCCTCAGGCGCTGGTTTGGTAGTTGTAGCCCCTCAGGGTTGAGGCCACTCTGGGTCCGATTTGGCGGGCGGCGCCACTCTGGGTCCGATTTGGCGGGCGGCGCCACTCTGGGTCCGATTTGGCGGGCGGCGCCACTCTGGGTCCGATTTGGCGGGCGGCGCCACTCTGGGTCCGATTTGGCGGACGGCGCCACTCTGGGTCCGATTTGGCGGGCGGCGCCACTCTGGGTCCGATTTGGCGGGCGGCGCCACTCTGGGTCCGATTTGGCGGGCGGCGCCACTCTGGGTCCGATTTGGCGGGCGGCGCCACTCTGGGTCCGATTTGGCGGGCGGCGCCACTCTGGGTCCGATTTGGCGGGCGGCGCCACTCTGGGTTCGATTTGGCGGGCGGCGCCACTCTGGGTCCGATTTGGCGGGCGGCGCCACTCTGGGTCCGATTTGGCCGAACGGCGCCACTCTGGGTCCGATTTGGCGGGCGGCGCCACTCTGGGTCCGATTTGGCGGGCGGCGCCACTCTGGGTCCGATTTGGCGGGCGGCGCCACTCTGGGTCCGATTTGGCGGGCGGCGCCACTCTGGGTCCGATTTGGCAGGCTGGGTCCGATTTGGTGAGCGGGGCAATAATTATAATAAGACTATAGATAGTGCTTTGAAATTGTGCTGTGCTATCACTTTAAGAGCTGATATTATCTGCCAAAACTGTCCTGCTAGGGTCATGTACAGTTCGCAGGCGTTGGCATAGTAACTGGGCCTGACTGAGCATATCAATGAGCTAATCAGCCAGGTGGCAGGTACATTTCAAATTGCCTCAGAAACCCGGCCATTATAACCTATGTGAAAATTTCCCTATTGAAAAGCATTACAATGAGGGGAAAAAACATTTTCAAACGCAAATTGCTCCAAAACTACAAATCCGATCGACACGAAAAATACTTAGCACACCTCTTGGGGACGCTGGCTTCGAAATGACACCTCACTGGAGTCTGTGAGTGAAGCGGTTCGGGCCACATTACGTGCGGACTGAATAATAATAAGAACTAGATGGGTATTTCCTGAAGGAACTACAGATAGTGCTTTGGAATGGTGCCCGGGCTGCCCCTGCAAGACTTTCACACTTGGGTGCCCCTCAGGCGCTGGTTTGGTAGTTGTAGCCCCTCAGGGTTGAGGCTTGGTGGGCCGGGTCACTCTGGGTCCGATTTGGTGGGCCGGGTCACTCTGGGTCCGATTTGGTGGGCCGGGTCACTCTGGGTCCGATTTGGTGGGCCGGGTCACTCTGGGTCCGATTTGGTGGGCCGGGTCACTCTGGGTCCCATTTGGTGGGCCGGGTCACTCTGGGTCCCATTTGGTGGGCATGGGTCACTCTGGGTCCCATTTGGTGGCCCGGGTCACTCTGGGTCCCATTTGGTGGCCCGGGTCACTCTGGGTCCCATTTGGTGGCCCGGGTCACTCTGGGTCCCATTTGGTGGCCCGGGTCACTCTTGGTCCGATTTGGTGGCCCGGGTCACTCTGGGCCCGATTTGGTCAACCCGGGTCACTCTGGGCCCGATTTGGTGGCCCGGGTCACTCTGGGCCCGATTTGGTGGCCCGGGTCACTCTGGGCCCGATTTGGTGGCCCGGGTCACTCTGGGTCCGATTTGGTGGCCCGGGTCACTCTGGGTCCGATTTGGTGGCCCGGGTCACTCTGGGTCCGATTTGGTGGCCCGGGTCACTCTGGGTCCGATTTGGTGGCCCGGGTCACTCTGGGTCCGATTTGGTGGCCCGGGTCACTCTGGGTCCGATTTGGTGGCCCGGGTCACTCTGGGTCCGATTTGGTGGCCCGGGTCACTCTGGGTCCGATTTGGTGGCCCGGGTCACTCTGGGTCCGATTTGGTGGCCCGGGTCACTCTGGCTCCGATTTGATGGCCCGGGTCACTCTGGGTCCGATTTGGTGGCCCGGGTCACTCTGGGTCCGATTTGGTGGCCCGGGTCACTCTGGGTCCGATTTGGTGGCCCGGGTCACTCTGGGTCCGATTTGGTGGCCCGCGCCACTCTGGGTCCGATTTGACGGGCGGCGCCACTCTGGGTCCGACTTGGCGGGCGGCGCCACTCTGGGTCCGACTTGGCGGGCGGCGCCACTCTGGGTCCGACTTGGCGGGCGGCGCCACTCTGGGTCCGATTTGGCGGGCAGCGCCACTCTGGGTCCGATTTGGCAAGCGGGGGCACTCTGGGTCCGATTTGGCAAGCGGGGGCACTCTGGTCCGATTTGGTGGGCTGGGTCCGATTTGGCAAGCGGGGGCACTCTGGGTCCGATTTGGCAAGCGGGGGCACTCTGGTCCGATTTGGTGGGCTGGGTCCGATTTGGTGAGCGGGGCAATAATTATAAGACTACAGATAGTGTTTTGGAATTGTGCTCTACTGTCACTTTAAGAGCGGACATTATCTGACAAAACTTGTGACCTGGTAGGCTGATGTAGAGTTTATAGGCGTTGGCATAGTAACTGGGTCTCACTGCGCATATCAATGAGCTAATCAGCCAGGTGGCAGTTATTTTTAGAAATTGCCTCAGAAATCAGGCCCATTATAAACGTATTGGAAAATTTCCCTATTGAAACGCATTGAGACACTTTTTTCAAACGCAAATTGCGCCAAAACTACAAATCCGATCGACACGAAAAATACTTAGCACACCTCTCAGGAACGCTGGCTTCGAAATGACACCTCAGTGGAGTCTGTGAGTTTAGCGGTTCGGGCCGCATTACGTGCGGACTGAATAATAATAATAAGAATAAGAAGTTTACCACGGTGGAATAACAGTATAGTGCTTTGTTCCAAAGCACTATAACTAGATGGGTATTTCCTGAAGGAACTACAGATAGTGCTTTGGAATGGTGCCCGGGCTGCCCCTGCAAGACTTTCACACTTGGGTGCCCCTCAGGCGCTGGTTTGGTAGTTGTAGCCCCTCGGGGTTGAGGCTTGGTGGGCCGGGTCACTCTGGGTCCGATTTGGTGGGCCGGGTCACTCTGGGTCCGATTTGGTGGGCCGGGTCACTCTGGGTCCGATTTGGTGGGCCGGGTCACTCTGGGTCCGATTTGGTGGGCCGGGTCACTCTGGGTCCCATTTGGTGGGCCGGGTCACTCTGGGTCCCATTTGGTGGGCCGGGTCACTCTGGGTCCCATTTGGTGGCCCGGGTCACTCTGGGTCCCATTTGGTGGCCCGGGTCACTCTTGGTCCGATTTGGTGGCCCGGGTCACTCTGGGCCCGATTTGGTGGCCCGGGTCACTCTGGGCCCGATTTGGTCAACCTGGGTCACTCTGGGCCCGATTTGGTGGCCCGGGTCACTCTGGGTCCGATTTGGTGGCCCGGGTCACTCTGGGGCCGATTTGGTGGCCCGGGTCACTCTGGGTCCGATTTGGTGGCCCGGGTCACTCTGGGTCCGATTTGGTGGCCCGGGTCACTCTGGGTCCGATTTGGTGGCCCGGGTCACTCTGGGTCCGATTTGGTGGCCCGGGTCACTCTGGGTCCGATTTGGTGGCCCGGGTCACTCTGGGTCCGATTTGGTGGCCCGGGTCACTCTGGGTCCGATTTGGTGGCCCGGGTCACTCTGGGTCCGATTTGGTGGCCCGGGTCACTCTGGGTCCGATTTGGTGGCCCGGGTCACTCTGGGTCCGATTTGGTGGCCCGGGTCACTCTGGGTCCGATTTGACGGGCGGCGCCACTCTGGGTCCGATTTGACGGGCGGCGCCACTCTGGGTCCGACTTGGCAGGCGGCGCCACTCTGGGTCCGACTTAGCGCGCGGCGCCACTCTGGGTCCGATTTGGCGGGCGGCGCCACTCTGGGTCCGATTTGGCGGGCGGCGCCACTCTGGGTCCGATTTGGCGGGCGGCGCCACTCTGGGTCCGACTTGACGGGCGGCGCCACTCTGGGTCCGATTTGGCGGGCGGGGGCACTCTGGGTCCGATTTAGCAAGCGGGGGCACTCTCGTCTGATTTGGTGGGCTGGGTCCGATTTGGTGAGCGGGGCAATAATGATAAGACTACAGATAGTGCTTTGTAATTGTGCTGTACTGTCACTTTAAGAGCTGATATTATCTGACAAAACTTGTGACCTGGTGGGCTGGTAGAGTTTATAGGCGTTGGCATAGTAACTGGGTCTCACTGCGCATATCAATGAGGTAATCAGCCAGGTGGCAGTTATTTTTAGAAATTGCCTCAGAAATCAGGCCCATTATAAACGTATTGGAAAATTTCCCTATTGAAACGCATTGAGACACTTTTTTCAAACGCAAATTGCGCCAAAACTACAAATCCGATCGACACGAAAAATACTTAGCACACCTCTCAGGAACGCTGGCTTCGAAATGACACCTCACTGGAGTCTGTGAGTTTAGCGGTTCGGGCCGCATTACGTGCGGACTGAATAATAATAATAAGAACTAGATGGGTATTTCCTGAAGGAACTACAGATAGTGCTTTGGAATGGTGCCCGGGCTGCCCCTGCAAGACTTTGACACTTGGGTGCCCCTCAGGCGGTCCGATTTGGTGGGTTGGGTCAATCTGGGTCTGATTTTGTGGGCGGGGTAAATCTAGGTCCGATTCGGTGGGCGGGGTCACTTTTGGTCCGATTCTGTGGGCGCGGCCACTCTGGGTCCGATTCGGTGGGCGGAGCCACTCTGGGTCCGATTTGGTGGGCGGGGCACCTTAGGGACCAATTTGGTGGGTGGGGTCACTCGGTCCGATTTGGTGGGCTGGGCACCTCAGGGTCTGATTTGGTGGGCTGGGCACCTCAGGGTCCGATTTGGTGGGTGGGGTCACTCTGGGTCCGATTTGGTGGGCGGGGTCACTCTGGGCCTGATTTGGTGGAAGGGGTCACTCTGGGTCCGATTTGGTGGAAGGGGTCACTCTGGGTCTGATTTGGTGGAAGGGGTCACTCTGGGTCCGATTTGGTGAACGGAGCCACTCTGGGTCCGATTTGGTGGGCGGGGTCACTCTGGGACTGATTTAGGGGGCGGGGTCACTCTGGGTCTGATTTGGTGAGCCGGGCCCCTCGGGGTCCGATTTGGTGAGCGGGGTAATCTACTATATAATTGTCTAAGGGCACTTCCGTCTTTCTGTCTCACAACACCGCTACGTCATCATCTCGTGAGACCGCAATGCACTCTTGGGACCGGAGCGCGCAACAAGCATCGGGTACCGGCCACTCCAGGTGCAACAAGCATCGTGTACCGGCCGCTCTAGGAGGTGCAACAACCATCAGATACCGGCCGCTCCAGGAGGTGAGTATGTAACTTTTTTATTTTAATTCTTTTTTTTTTTTAACAGGGATATGCAGTATACTATGTGACTGGACAATATACTACGTGACTGGGCAGTATAACTACGTGGCTCTGTGCTGTATACTGCGTGGCTCTGCGCTGTATACTGCGTGGCTCTGCGCTGTTTACTACGCGGCTCTGCGCTGTATACTAAGCGGCTCTGCGCTGTATACTACGCGGCTCTGCGCTGTATACTGCGTGGCTCTGCGCTGTGTACTGCGTGGCTCTGCGCTGTGTACTGCGTGGCTCTGCGCTGTGTACTGCGTGGCTCTGCGCTGTGTACTGCGTGACTCTACGCTGTGTACTGCGCGGCTCTGCGCTGTTTACTGCGGGGCTCTGCACAGTATACTACGCGGCTCTGCGCTGTATACTGCGCGGCTCTGCGCTGCATACTGCGTGGCTCTACGCTGTGTACTGCGCGGCTCTGCGCTGTATACTGCGCGGCTCTGCGCTGTGTACTGCGCGGCTCTGTGCTGTGTACTGCGCGGCTCTGCGCTGTGTACTGCTCGGCTCTGCGCTGTGTATTGCACAGCTCTGCGCTGTGTACTGCTCGGCTCTGCACTGTGTACTGCGCGGCTCTCCGCTTTATACTGTGCGGCTCTGTGCTGTGTACTGCGCGGCTCTGCGCTGTGTACTGCTCGGCTCTGCGCTGTGTACTGCGTGGCTCTCCGCTTTATACTGTGCGGCTCTGCGCTGTGTACTGCGCGGCTCTGCGCTGTGTACTGCGCGGCTCTGCGCTGTGTACTGCGCGGCTCTGCGCTGTGTACTGCGCGGCTCTGCGCTGTGTATTGCGCAGCTCTGCGCTGTGTACTGCTCGGCTCTGCACTGTGTACTGCGCGGCTCTCCGCTTTATACTGCGCGGCTCTGCGCTGTGTACTGCGCGGCTCTGCGCTGTGTACTGCGTGGCTCTGTGCTGTGTACTGCGCGGTTCTGCGCTGTGTACTGCTCGGCTCTGCGCTGTGTACTACGCGGCTTTGTGCTGTGTACTGCGCGGCTCTGCGCTGTGTACTGCGCGGCTCTGCGCTGTGTACTGCTCGGCTCTGCGCTGTGTACTACGCGGCTCTGTGCTGTGTACTGCGCGGCTCTGCGCTGTGTACTGCGCGGCTCTGCGCTGTGTACTGCTCGGCTCTGCGCTTTGTACTGCGTGGCTCTGCGCTGTGTACTGCGCGGCTCTGTGCTGTGTACTGCGTGGCTCTGCGCTGTGTACTACGCGGCTCTCCGCTTTATACTGCGCGGCTCTGCGCTGTGTACTGCGCGGCTCTGCGCTGTGTACTGCGCGGCTCTGCGCTGTGTACTGCGCGGCTCTGCGCTTTATACTGCGCGGCTTTGCGCTGTGTACTGCATGGCTCTGCGCTGTGTACCGCGCGGCTCTGCGCTGTGTACTGCGCGGCTCTGCGCTGTGTACTGCGCGGCTCTGCGCTGTGTACTGCGCGGCTCTGCGCTGTATACTGCGCGGCTCTGCGCTGTGTACTGCACGGCTCTGCGCTGTGTACTGCGCGGCTCTGCGCTGTGTACTGCGCGGCTCTGCGCTTTATACTGCGCGGCTCTGCGCTGTGTACTGCGCGGCTCTGCGCTGTGTACTGCACGGCTCTGCGCTTTATACTGCACGGCTCTGCGCTGTGTACTGCGCGGCTCTGCGCTTTATACTGCGCGGCTTTGCGCTGTGTACTGCATGGCTCTGCGCTGTGTACTGCGCGGCTCTGCGCTGTGTACTGCGCGGCTCTGCGCTGTGTACTGCGCGGCTCTGCGCTGTATACTGCGCGGCTCTGCGCTGTGTACTGCACGGCTCTGCGCTGTGTACTGCGCGGCTCTGCGCTGTGTACTGCGCGGCTCTGCGCTTTATACTGCGCGGCTCTGCGCTGTGTACTGCGCGGCTCTGCGCTGTGTACTGCACGGCTCTGCGCTTTATACTGCACGGCTCTGCGCTGTGTACTGCACGGCTCTGCGCTGTGTACTGCGCGGCTCTGCGCTGTGTACTGCACGGCTCTGCGCTTTATACTGCACGGCTCTGCGCTTTATACTGCGCGGCTCTGCGCTTTATACTGCGCGGCTCTGCGCTGTGTACTGCGCGGCTCTGCGCTGTGTACTGCACGGCTCTGCGCTTTATACTGCACGGCTCTGCGCTGTGTACTGCACGGCTCTGCGCTGTGTACTGCGCGGCTCTGCGCTGTGTACTGCACGGCTCTGCGCTTTATACTGCACGGCTCTGCGCTTTATACTGCGCGGCTCTGCGCTTTGTACTGCGCGGCTCTGCGCTGTGTACTGCGCGGCTCTGCGCTGTGTACTGCGCGGCTCTGCGCTGTGTACTGCGCGGCTCTGCGCTGTATACTGCGCGGCTCTGCGCTGTGTACTGCACGGCTCTGCGCTGTGTACTGCGCGGCTCTGCGCTGTGTACTGCGCGGCTCTGCGCTTTATACTGCGCGGCTCTGCGCTGTGTACTGCGCGGCTCTGCGCTGTGTACTGCCCGGCTCTGCGCTTTATACTGCACGGCTCTGCGCTGTGTACTGCACGGCTCTGCGCTGTGTACTGCGCGGCTCTGCGCTGTGTACTGCACGGCTCTGCGCTTTATACTGCACGGCTCTGCGCTTTATACTGCGCGGCTCTGCGCTTTATACTGCGCGGCTCTGCGCTGTGTACTGCGCGGCTCTGCGCTGTGTACTGCGCGGCTCTGCGCTTTATACTGCACGGCTCTGCGCTGTGTACTGCACGGCTCTGCGCTGTGTACTGCGCGGCTCTGCGCTGTGTACTGCACGGCTCTGCGCTTTATACTGCACGGCTCTGCGCTTTATACTGCGCGGCTCTGCGCTTTATACTGCGCGGCTCTGCGCTGTGTACTGCGCGGCTCTGCGCTGTGTACTGCGCGGCTCTGCGCTGTGTACTGCGTGGCTCTGCGCTTTGTACTGTGTGGCTGTGCAATATACTACGTGGACATACATATTCTAGAATACCCGATGAGTTAGAATCGGGCCACAGTCTAATAATTATAAGACTACAGATAGTGGTTTGGAATTGTGCTGTACTGTCACTTTAAGAGCTGATATTATCTGACAAAACTTGTGACCTGGTGAGCTGATGTAGACTTCATAGGCGTTGGCATAGTAACTGTGTCTGACTGCGCATATCAATGAGCTAATCGGCCAGGTGGCAGTTATTTTTAGAAATTGCCTCAGAAACCAGCCCATTATAAACGTATGGGACAATTTCCCTATTGAAACGCATTGAAAGACTTTTTTCAAACACAAATTGCGCAAAAACTACAAATCCGATCGGCACGAAAAATACTTAGCACACCTCTTGGGGACGCTGGCTTCGAAATGACACCTCACTGGAGTCTGTGAGTTTAGCGGTTCGGGCCGCATTACGTGCGGACTGAATAATAAGAATAAGAAGAAGTTTACCACGGTGGAATAACAGTATAGTGCTTTGTTCCAAAGCACTATAATAAGAAGTTTACCACGGTGGAATAACAGTATAGTGCTTTGTTCCAAAGCACTATAACTAGATGGGTATTTCCTGAAGGAACTACAGATAGTGCTTTGGAATGGTGCCCGGGCTGCCCCTGCAAGACTTTCACACTTGGGTGCCCCTCAGATGCTGGTTTGGTAGTTGTAGCTCCTTAGGGTTGAGGATTTGGTGGGCGGGGCCACTCTGGGTCCGATTTGGTGGGCTGGGTCACTCTGGGTCCAATTTGGTGGGCCGGGCCACTATGGGTCCGATTTGGTGGCTCGGGCCACTCTGGGTCCGATTTGGTGGCCCGGGCCACTCTGGGTCCGATTTGGTGGCCCGGGCCACTCTGGGTCCGATTTGGTGGCCCGGGCCACTCTGGGTCCGATTTGGTGGCCCGGGCCACTCTGGGTCCGATTTGGTGGCCCGGGCCACTCTGGGTCCGATTTGGTGGCCCGGGCCACTCTGGGTCCGATTTGGTGGCCCGGGCCACTCTGGGTCCGATTTGGTGGCCCGGGCCACTCTGGGTCCGATTTGGTGGCCCGGGCCACTCTGGGTCCGATTTGGTGGCCCGGGCCACTCTGGGTCCGATTTGGTGGCCCGGGCCACTCTGGGTCCGATTTGGTGGCCCGGGTCACTCTGGGTCCGATTTGGTGGCCCGGGCCACTCTGGGTCCGATTTGGTGGCCCGGGTCACTCTGGGTCCGATTTGGTGGCCCGGGTCACTCTGGGTCCGATTTGGTGGCCCGGGTCACTCTGGGTCCGATTTGGTGGCCCGGGTCACTCTGGGTCCGATTTGGTGGCCCGGGTCACTCTGGGTCCGATTTGGTGGCCCGGGTCACTCTGGGTCCGATTTGGTGGCCCGGGTCACTCTGGGTCCGATTTGGTGGCCCGGGTCACTCTGGGTCCGATTTGGTGGGCCGGGTCACTCTGGGTCCGATTTGGTGGGCCGGGTCACTCTGGGTCCGATTTGGTGGGCCGGGTCACTCTGACTGACAGCAGGATAAGGGAATGGCTGATAACAGAGAATAGACTGACAGCAGGACAAGGGAATGGCTGATAACAGAGAGAATAGACTGACAGCAGGACAGGGGAATGGCTGATAACAGAGAGAAATAGACTGACAGCAGGACGGGGAATGGCTGATAACAGAGAGAAATAGACTGACAGCAGGACGCGGAATGGCTGATAACAGAGAGAAATAGACTGACAGCAGGACAGGGGAATGGCTGATAACAGAAAGAAATAGACTGACAGCAGGACAGGGGAATGGCTGATAACAGAGAGAAATAGACTGACAGCAGTACGGGGAATGGCTGATAACAGAGAGAAAAAGATGGGTATTTCCTGAAGGAACTACAGATAGTGCTTTGGAATGGTGCCCGGGTTGCCCCAGCAAGACTTTCACACTTGGGTGCCCCTCAGGCGCTGGTTTGGTAGTTGTAGCCACTCTGGGTCCGATTTGGTGGGCGCTGTATACTGCGCGGCTCTGCGCTGTATGCTGCACGGCTCTGCGCTGTATGCTGCGCGGCTCTGCGCTGTATGCTGCGCGGCTCTGCGCTGTATGCTGCGCGGCTCCGCGCTGTATGCTGCGCGGCTCCGCGCTGTATGCTGCGCGGCTCCGCGCTGTATGCTGCGCGGCTCCGCGCTGTATGCTGCGCGGCTCTGCGCTGTATAATGCGCGGCTCCGCGCTGTATGCTGCGGGGCTCCGCGCTGTATGTTGCGGGGCTCCGCACTGTATGCTGCGCGGCTCCGCGCTGTATGCTGCGCGGCTCCGCGCTGTATGCTGCGCGGCTCCGCGCTGTATAATGCGCGGCTCTGCGCTGTATAATGCGCGGCTCCGCGCTGTATGCTGCGGGGCTCCGCGCTGTATGCTGCGCGGCTCCGCGCTGTATAATGCGGAGCTCTGCGCTGTATACTGCGGGGCTCTGCGCTATATGCTGCGCGGCTCTGCGCTGTATGCTGCGGGGCTCTGCGCTTTATACTGTAATAATAATAAGACTACAGATAGTCCTTTTGAATTGTGCTGTGCTGTCACTTTAAGAGCTGATATTATCTGACAAAACGGTGACCTGGTGGAGTTGGTTGGCGTTGGCATAGTAACTGTGTCTGACTGCGCATATCAATGATCTAATCAGCCAGGTGGCATTTGGCAGTTAAGTTATTTTTAGAAATTGCCTCAGAAACCAGCCCATTTTAAACGTATAGCAAAATTTCCCTATTGAAATGCATTGAAACAATGCTTTCCAATGAGGGGGAAACAATTTTCAAATGCAAATTGCGCCAAAACTACAAATCCGATCGACATGAAAATAACTTAGCACACCTCTCGTGGACGCTGGCTTCGAAATGACACCTCACTGGAGTCTGTGCGTTCAGCGGTTCGGGCCGCATTAATTGCGAAAAAAAGCCTAATAATAAGAAAAATAACTAGATGGGTATTTCCTGAAGGAACTACAGATAGTGCTTTGGAATGGTGCCCGGGCTGCCCCTGCAAGACTTTCACACTTGGGTGCCCCTCAGGTGGTCCGATTTGGTGGGTTGGGTCAATCTGGGTCTGATTTTGTGGGCGGGGTAAATCTAGGTCCGATTCGGTGGGCGGGGTCACTTTTGGTCCGATTCTGTGGGCGCGGCCACTCTGGGTCCGATTCGGTGGGCGGAGCCACTCTGGGTCCGATTTGGTGGGCGGGGCACCTTAGGGACCAATTTGGTGGGTGGGGTCACTCGGTCCGATTTGGTGGGCTGGGCACCTCAGGGTCTGATTTGGTGGGCTGGGCACCTCAGGGTCCGATTTGGTGGGTGGGGTCACTCTGGGTCCGATTTGGTGGGCGGGGTCACTCTGGGTCCGATTTGGTGGAAGGGGTCACTCTGGGTCTGATTTGGTGGAAGGGGTCACTCTGGGTCCGATTTGGTGGGCGGAGCCACTCTGGGTCCGATTTGGTGGGCGGGGTCACTCTGGGTCTGATTTAGGGGGCGGGGTCACTCTGGGTCCGATTTGGTGGGCCGGGCCCCTCGGGGTCCGATTTGGTGGGCCGGGCCTCTCGGGTTCCGAATTGGTGAGCGGGGTAATCTACTATCTAATTATCTAAGGGCACTTCCGTCTTTCTGTCTCACAACACCGCTACGTCATCATCTCGTGAGACCGCAATGCACTCTTGGGACCGGAGCGCGCAACAAGCATCGGGTACCGGCCACTCCAGGTGCAACAAGCATCGTGTACCGGCCGCTCTAGGAGGTGCAACAACCATCAGATACCGGCCGCTCCAGGAGGTGAGTATGTAACTTTTTTATTTTAATTCTTTTTTTTTTTTTAACAGGGATATGCAGTATACTATGTGACTGGACAATATACTACGTGACTGGGCAGTATAACTACGTGGCTCTGCGCTGTATACTGCGTGGCTCTGTGCTGTATACTGCGTGGCTCTGCGCTGTATACTACGCGGCTCTGCGCTGTATACTACGCGGCTCTGCGCTGTATACTGCGTGGCTCTGCGCTGTGTACTGCGCGGCTCTGCGCTGTGTACTGCACGGCTCTGCGCTGTGTACTGCGCGGCTCTGCACTGTGTACTGCGCGTTCTGCGCTGTATACTGCGCAGCTCTGCACAGCTCTGCGCTTTGTACTGCGCGGCTCTGCGCTATATACTGCATGGCTCTTCGCTGTATACTACGCGGCTCTGCGCTGTGTACTGCGCGGCTCTGCGCTGTGTACTGCGCGTGTCCGTGCTGTGTACTGCGCGTGTCTGCGCTGTATACTGCGGGGCTCTGCACTGTATACTGCGGGGCTCTGCGCTGTATACTACGCGGCTCAGCGCTGTATACTGCGCGGCTCTGCGCTGCATACTGCGTGGCTCTACGCTGCGTACTGCGCGGCTCTGCGCTGTATACTGGGTGGCTCTGCGCTGTGTACTGCGCGGCTCTGTGCTGTGTACTGTGCGGCTCTGCACTGTGTACTGCGCGGCTCTGCGCTGTGTACTGCGCGGCTCTGCGCTGTGTACTGCGCGGCTCTGCGCTTTATACTGTGCGGCTCTGCGCTCTGTACTGCGCGGCTCTGCGCTGTGTACTGCGCAGCTCTGCGCTGTATACTGCGCGGCTCTGCGCTGTGTACTGCGCGGCTCTGCGCTGTGTACTGCTCGGCTCTGCGCTGTGTACTGCGCGGCTCTGCGCTGTGTACTGCGCGGCTCTGCGCTGTGTACTGTGCGTCTCTGCGCGGTATACTGCGCGGCTCTGCGCTTTATACTGTGCGGCTCTGCGCTCTGTACTGCACGGCTCTGCGCTGTCTACTGCGCGGCTCTGCGCTGTGTACTGCGCGGCTCTGCGCTGTGTACTGCTCGGCTCTGCGCTGTGTACTGCGCGGCTCTCCGCTTTATACTGCGCGGCTCTGCGCTTTATACTGCGCGGCTTTGCGCTGTGTACTGCATGGCTCTGCGCTGTGTACTGCGCGGCTCTGCGCTGTGTACTGCACGGCTCTGCGCTGTGTACTGCACGGCTCTGCGCTTTATACTGCGCGGCTCTGCGCTGTGTACTGCACGGCTCTGCGCTGTGTACTGCGCGGCTCTGCGCTGTGTACTGCACGGCTCTGCGCTTTATACTGCGCGGCTCTGCGCTGTGTACTGCATGGCTCTGCGCTGCGTACTGCGCGGCTCTGCGCTGTATACTGGGTGGCTCTGCGCTGTGTACTGCGCGGCTCTGTGCTGTGTACTGTGCGGCTCTGCACTGTGTACTGCGCGGCTCTGCGCTGTGTACTGCGCGGCTCTGCGCTGTGTACTGCGCGGCTCTGCGCTTTATACTGTGCGGCTCTGCGCTCTGTACTGCGCGGCTCTGCGCTGTGTACTGCGCAGCTCTGCGCTGTATACTGCGCGGCTCTGCGCTGTGTACTGCGCGGCTCTGCGCTGTGTACTGCTCGGCTCTGCGCTGTGTACTGCGCGGCTCTGCGCTGTGTACTGCGCGGCTCTGCGCTGTGTACTGCGCGGCTCTGCGCTGCGTACTGCGCGTCTCTGCGCGGTATACTGCGCGGCTCTGCGCTTTATACTGTGCGGCTCTGCGCTCTGTACTGCACGGCTCTGCGCTGTCTACTGCGCGGCTCTGCGCTGTGTACTGCGCGGCTCTGCGCTGTGTACTGCTCGGCTCTGCGCTGTGTACTGCGCGGCTCTCCGCTTTATACTGCGCGGCTCTGCGCTTTATACTGCGCGGCTTTGCGCTGTGTACTGCATGGCTCTGCGCTGTGTACTGCGCGGCTCTGCGCTGTGTACTGCACGGCTCTGCGCTGTGTACTGCACGGCTCTGCGCTTTATACTGCGCGGCTCTGCGCTGTGTACTGCACGGCTCTGCGCTGTGTACTGCGCGGCTCTGCGCTGTGTACTGCACGGCTCTGCGCTTTATACTGCGCGGCTCTGCGCTGTGTACTGCATGGCTCTGCGCTGTGTACTGCGCGGCTCTGCGCTGTGTACTGCGCGGCTCTGCGCTTTATACTGCGCGGCTCTGCGCTTTATACTGCGCGGCTCTGCGCTGTGTACTGCGCGGCTCTGCGCTGTGTACTGCGCGGCTCTGCGCTGTGTACTGCACGGCTCTGCGCTTTATACTGCGCGGCTCTGCGCTGTGTACTGCACGGCTCTGCGCTTTATACTGCGCGGCTCTGCGCTGTGTACTGCACGGCTCTGCGCTGTGTACTGTGCGGCTCTGCGCTGTGTACTGCACGGCTCTGCGCTTTAAACTGCGCGGCTCTGCGCTGTGTACTGCACGGCTCTGCGCTGTGTACTGCGCGGCTCTGCGCTGTGTACTGCGCGGCTCTGCGCTTTATACTGCGCGGCTCTGCGCTGTGTACTGCGCGGCTCTGCGCTGTGTACTGCGCGGCTCTGCGCTGTGTACTGCACGGCTCTGCGCTTTCTACTGCGCGGCTCTGCGCTGTGTACTGCACGGCTCTGCGCTGTGTACTGCGCGGCTCTGCGCTGTGTACTGCACGGCTCTGCGCTTTATACTGCGCGGCTCTGCGCTGTGTACTGCACGGCTCTGCGCTGTGTACTGTGCGGCTCTGCGCTGTGTACTGCGCGGCTCTGCGCTTTATACTGCGCGGCTCTGCGCTGTGTACTGCGCGGCTCTGCGCTGTGTACTGCGCGGCTCTGCGCTGTGTACTGCGCGGCTCTGCGCTGTGTACTGCACGGCTCTGCACTGTATACTGCGTGGCTGTGCAATATACTACGTGGACATGCATATTCTAGAATACCCGATGAGTTAGAATCGGGCCACAGTCTAATAATCATAAGACTACGGATAGTGGTTTGGAATTGTGCTGTACTGTCACTTTAAGAGCTGATATTATCTGACAAAACTTGTGACCTGGTGAGCTGATGTAGATTTCATAGGAGTTGGCATAGTAACTGTGTCTGACTGCGCATATCAATGAGCTAATCAGCCAGGTGGCAGTTATTTTTAGAAATTGCCTCAGAAACCAGCCCATTACAAACGTATATGAAAATTTCTCCATTGAAACGCATTGAAAGACTTTTTTCAAACACAAATTGCGCAAAAACTACAAATCCGATCGACACGAAAAATACTTAGCACACCTCTCAGGAACGCTGGCTTCGAAATGACACCTCACTGGAGTCTGTGAGTTTAGCGGTTCGGGCCGCATTACGTGCGGACTGAATAATAAGAATAAGAAGAAGTTTACCACGGTGGAATAACAGTATAGTGCTTTGTTCCAAAGCACTATAATAATAAGAAGAAGTTTACCACGGTGGAATAACAGTATAGTGCTTTGTTCCAAAGCACTATAATAAGAATAATAAGAAGAAGAAGTTATCCACGGTGGAATAACAGTATAGTGCTTTGTTCCAAAGCACTATAATGAAATTGGCTGTTTGCAAAAGTGATCTTTTTTACATAAAAACAGATAAATACCAAGATGATTCCATTTTGTGACATGGATATGTACTTTTCCTCTACCAGTAATAGAAAATGCCACTTAGTATCTGTTACATCTGTATCTCTGTTTCAAGTTCGTTCTTTATTATGAAATCTGAAAATTGGGTTTGTACAGCGCAGAATTTCTTTTATGTGTTCATTTCACAGTGGCTGGCAGATTGAGTGCAGCTGTTTTGCAGACAGCGTTACAGGGATCCTGTTATTATATCTGACTAGTCAGCACAGTGATACCATACTGACCCCAAAGGACTTTAGAATTATGAGTAGCAGTACTATGTCTCTTCCATTGCTGGATGCTGTGAACATATTTTTAATGAGTTCATGCTGTCAAATGGCACTCTACATCAAACGTGAGGACTTTTTTTTTCTTTTTTCAATCTATAGGAAAAAAAGATCATAAAGTATATTATTTTTGTTTTATACTGTACCTCGTTTATTCACATGTAGTTTAATACATTAAGTGTCAAAGAAAAACATCTCATCACAATTTTTTTTCTTTGCATTCAGAGTAAAATGCGGTACATATTCAATAGATTTTGTATCCAAAGGTTTAAAGTGGTCAAGGCGAGATAGCAGGTTTTCTGGATTATTGGTAAAAAATAAAATTTACAATAATGAGGAAAAAAAAAGAATATTCACAATATATAAATAGATGACATCTATGTGTAGATTCATCCATCCTAGGGCCAGTCCTCTGTGCATTTGTGTGTGCAAGCATATAGAAGGGAATCATTCTCAACTTTTTCCTAATGATCAATCATGAAAGCCTCTACAGGGTTTGCAGAGTGCACCTTTGTTAGCATCTATACAATGGGCATACAGATGAATAAGAATATTGCTTATTTTAGTGATAGTTGCTGGATGAGACTACTCTTATGTCCGCAAAAATAGGTAACAGCCGACAGCACTTCAATGTAGGGGTGCACGTTCCAGTCCAATGGCCCAATTGGAAAGCAAACACAGTCCAGTACAAAAAAAGGAACAGCATCCCATCCAGGTGATGAAAGATTAAAAGAGCTTTATTATGCCATGATGCAATGTTTCGACCATTGTAGGTCATGCTTGATAAAGACCTACAATGGTCGAAACATTGCATCATGGCAGAATCAAGCTCTTTTAATCTTTCATCACCTGGATGGTATTATGTTCCTTTTTTGTACTGGACTGTGTTTTCTTTCCAGTTGGGCCATTGGACTGGAACGTGCACCCCTACATTGAAGTGCTGTCGGCTGTTACCTATTTTTGCTGACATAAGAGTAGTCGCATCCAGCAACTATAATAAGTAATAAGATGTATAACTATGTGCTTAATTGTAAAACACTGGGCAAAACCGTCATTGAAAAAGACCTGGGTGTATGGGTGGATGACAAACTCATATTCAGTGGCCAGTGTCAGGCAGCTGCTACAAAGGCAAATAAAATAATGGGATGCATTAAAAGAGGCATAGATGCTCATGAGGAGAACATAATTTTACCTCTATACAAGTCACTAGTTTGACCGCACTTAGAATACTGTGCACAGTTCTGGTCTCCGGTGTATAAGAAAGGCATAGCTGAACTGGAGCGGGTGCAGAGAAGAGTGGCCAAGGTTATTAGAGGACTGGGGGGTCTGCAATACCAAGATAGGTTATTACACTTGGGGCTATTTAGTTTGGAAAAACGAAGGCTAAGGGGTGATCTTATTTTAATGTATAAATATATGAGGGGACAGTACAAAGACCTTTCTGATTATCTTTTTAATCACAGACCTGAGACAGGGACAAGGTGGCATCCTCTACGTCTGGAGGAAAGAAGGTTTAAGCATAATAACAGACGCGGATTCTTTGCTGTAAGAGCAGTGAGACTATGGAACTCTCTGCCGTATGATGTTGTAATGAGTGATTCATTGCTTAAATTTAAGAGGGGACTGGATAGCTTTCTTGAAAAGTATAATGTTACAGGTTATATATACTGGATTCCTTGATAGGGCGTTGATCCAGGGAACAAGTCTGATTGCTGTATGTGGAGTCGGGAAGGATTTTTTTCCCCAATGTGGAGCTTACTCTTTGCCACATGGTTTTTTTTTGCCTTTCTCTGGATCAACATGTTAGAGCATGTTAGGTTAGGCTGTGGGTTGAACTAGATGGACTTAAAGTCTCCCTTCAATTTTAATAATTATGTTACTATTTTACTAACATTTTGATGGAGAGTCAGACATGGATGTGACTTACGAAAACAGCACCACATCGGTCATTAGTTTGTCTGTGGTTCTACAGCACTTTTTTGCTCATTCAGATTGGAACTCTTGAGGTAACATTTAGTCTTCAACTACTTGGCGCTGTGCATTTAGCTTATTGATGTCTTGTAGCTGGCACTTACTAAAGAAATATTGGGTTCAATTCATCAGAGATATTACTCCAGTATTCTAGACTGAAAAGCTTTGAGAAGTCACATCATTTTGGCATAACTGGAACCTGTGCTAAAATGTTGTGACTTTTGGCATTCTCTCTCAATTTTCACCCATGTACAAAAAAGTAATTGGACTTTGGGTCATTGGACTCTGACATCCTTTCAGATATTTTTGGACAGCTATTAAAGGGAATCTGTCACGCCAATTTTCGCCGATAAGATGCGGCCACTTGCATCAGGGGCTTATGAACAGCATTCTGTAATTCTGTAGATAAGCCCCCGATGTAACCTGCAAGATAAGAAAAACAGGTTGGATTATACTCACCCAGGGGTGGCCCTGATGCGGTCCGGACCGATGGGCATCGCGGTCCGGGTCCAGCACCCTCCATCTTCATACGATGACGTCCTCTCCTTTTCTTCATGCCACGGCTCCTGCACAGGCGTACTTTGCCCTGTTGAGGGCAGCATAAAGTACTGCAGTGCGCAGGCACCGGAAAAGGTCAGAGAGGCCCAGCGCCTGCGCACTGCAGTACTTTGCTCTGCCCTCAAGAGGGCAGATAAAGTTCGCCTGTGCAGGTGCCGTGGCAGGACGCAAAAAAGAAGACTTCATTGTATGAAGATGGGAGGCGCCGGGCCCAGATCACAGCGCCAATCGGACCGGACCGAACCGGGACCGCCCCTGGGGGAGTATATTATAACCTGTTTTTCTTATCTTGCAGGTTACATAGGGGGCTTATCTACAGCATTACAGAATGCTGTAGATAAACCCCTGATGCCGGTGGCCTTAGCTTATAGGTGAATTTTTAGGTGACAGATTCCCTTTAATTCTCTTCTTAGCCTGATTTTTTGCAAGCTAAACATTGCCAGATACTTTAGCCGTTCCTCGTAAGACATACTTTGCAGTCCACTCTCCATCCTGGTAGATCTTCTCTGGACTTGCTCCAGTTTTTCAATGTCTTTTTTAAAATGTGATGCCCAGAACTGGACCCAGTATTTCAGATGAAGCCTGACCAAGGAGGAGCAGAGAGGAATAATTACTACATGTGATCTAGACTTTGTTTCTCTTAATTCATCCTAGAACTGTTTGCATTATTTTGCTGCTGCCTTGACACTTTGGGATTCTGGCCAGCAGAGAGGTGACAACTGGACCAGAGAGATAGATTTGACTGTCATGATACTGCCATAATACTTGATGAGTTATCCATGGCTAAAATTATATATAGAAAAATGTTAAGTATCTCAAGACAGAACTTGAACATCAAGATTAGAAAGTAATATGGAAATCGGAGATGCTCATTTTCAGTTTGTGAGGTTGAGGACATCCATTAAAGTGCCAGATTTATAACAGCAAGAGTTTGTAACAGGAGGCATTAATGTGTAAAGTAAAGAGGACAGGTCATGGGGAAGGAGTACTTAGTTTTGTGCATTAGCATTGGAAGATCGTTTGTGACTTTGGTTAGTTTCTGTAGAGTGGTAGGGACGGTAGCTGTATTTAGGTTGTTCAAAGAGTGTGTTGAATGAGAGTTGGAATGAACGTTTTGCGGTGAATGTAGGTAGTGATATGTAGTAATTGATTTATCAGAGGTGAGGAAGGAATCAAAAACAGAGACATCAGACATGTCACATCCTCTGAAACTGGTAAACACAAAGTATAACCTTCAGGTTATTAATCAGATATGTGCTGCAACCATTTTTTGTTTCCATTCCATTTTAATCCAGGTGTTTTCTTCCTAGATATTTCTTTTTATATTTGGCTTCAGTTGTTTCTAGTAGAGATGAGTGAATATTTCAATGTTTGGTTTGAATTATGATCACCAAATTTGCAATATTTGCCAATTAATTTGTCAAATATTCGCCAATCCCTTCAAAGGGAGGCAAAAACAAATGCATGCAAAACACCTTATAACAGCCTCAAATGCTACCAAAACACATCAAATGAGGGGCAGACCCCAGCAAAGTGGCCTCAATTCACCCACAGTACTTATTGTAGCATGGCACTGCAGCAATCAGCCAGTCATGATGTATCCGCGTCTGGGACAGCGTTTACAGCTTTCAATTGAATGACACAGTAACATGAGGTGGGTGAGGGATCATAGTACGCCTCCTGAGCTGGGAGCCCTGATACCACATGCAACAGCTCAATCTGCTTTCATACTCAAGCCACATTCAGGTGGCACAAATAACATATAAATTTTGGAGACTACTATTGTCAGAAAAATCTAAGGATAGTAGCATGGGTAGTTGACTCCAAGGAAGTGGAGGCCTGACAGTCTTGGAGGCCTATTGCTACAGGTTACACGCATGAAGGAGACCCAACCAGAAGTGTTCACATTTCCAAAAATTATCGGCAGACATCACCAAAGTGGCATAATTTTCACCACAGTAGAAATAGTATAATAGTTACCAACAGGTCTAACACTATGCCCGATCCAGCAGATGGACACCCAACCAGGAGTGTTGACATTTAAACAAATGAGGACCTTACACCACAGAAGTGGCATCAATTTCACCACAGTAGAAATAGTAGTATAATAGGGACTGACAGGTTTTCAACTACATCCAATCCAGCAGATGCACAACCAACCAGGAGTGTTCACATTTTAAAAAATGAGGGCCTGACATCACCGAAGTGGAATAACTGTCACGAGAATAGAAATTGTATCATTAGGACTGAGACATCTTCCACTACAACTAACACAGCAAATGTAGACCAACCATGACTGTTCACATTTCCACAAATTTGGGTTAACATTAGCAGCAGCCACAGCAGGCACAGAAGCCACACTAAAGATATTACAGAGTGCTGTTACGTGACTTCAATGCATCACAGTAAAGAAATGCAATATCACCTAGTCTGCACTGTCTGCGATTGTGGTGCCAAATTCATCCATAATTTGTTCATCTTGATGAAAGTTAGGTGGTCTACACTTTCAGGGCATATCCGGCTGTGCTTATTAATCATGACACCACTGACATCTCTGAAGACACATTCTGAGAGAACACTAGCTGCCGGGCACGATACAACCTCCAAGTTGTTTGAGCCGAGCTCAGGCCACTCATCTATTTTGGAAGACCAAAATGTGAAAGGGTCCAAACCCTCCCTGATATATTGATATTTAGTTCTAGATACTCCTGCACCATCCTCTCCAATTGTTAACCACTTGTAAGACTTAGACTTACTGTGCTAGTGCACGAGTTGTTCTAAAAAAAAGTGTCAAAGGACTCACAGAAATTGCTTCTTCCACTTCTGCTGCTGCTGCTACTGTTTTGGCTTTGACAAATTGATATGCCGCGGTTGGAAGTGTAGAGCTGTGAAGCAAATTGTGTGCTTCACTGCTGTCTTGGGGAAAAGCTCTCTTAAGGTTGTGAAAAAGAGTGTTTCGATACTCGACCATTCACAGGTCCCTTTCTGGGGCAGGAATCATCTGGCAAATTTTTTCTTTATAATGTGCATCTAACAGAGTGGCAACCCAGTAGTTGGCATTATTCCTAATCATAACTATACAGGTATCATGTAGCAGATAGCGCAGCAAGAAGGCACTCATATGTCGGACTTTACCATGAGGTCCAAGCCCATGCTGTGTTGGTGGCTGGGTAACAATGAGGCTCGTTTCTTCCATCCCCTCCCGCCAACCACAAACAACAGAGAGGGGAGGATTATCCTCTTCATCTGATAGTTGCTCACCCATCACCTCTTCCTCCTCCATTTGTTCCTCGGATTTTGCAACCTTTGATAACAGTTTGTCTGTCACCAGCCCCCCTCGAATGCAGTAATCCACCCTCCCTTGGCACCCGTCTGTGTGACGACAGTCTGGAACTTAGAGACAATATTATCCCTTCCGCATCCTTCTCTGCTTTCTCCTTTTCTGGGTCCACCTCCTCCCGCAGGCTATTCAATGTCTGCTCCAGTATATTGATGACCGGAATAGTGATGCTGATGACGGTGCCGTCAGCACTAACCATCTTAGTAGCCATTTCAAAACTGCAGAAGGGTGCAGAGGTCCTTATTCTGTGCCCACTCTATAAACTTGATATGCACCACATCCATACTGCATTGGCCTAAGCTATACGACATGACATACTGCGTCAGGGCTCGTTGCTGCTGCCTCAGTTGCAATATGTGCAGAGTGGAATTCCAATGTGTCGGCACATTGCATATAACCTGTTAACTGGCATGGACAAAGACCTCTGTATCAATGTAAGTCGATGACCAGAGTGGTGCAAATGTGGGAAATGAGCACACAGCTTCTGTGCTTTCTGGAGCAGCTCACCCAGGCCAGAATAATGGAGAAAACATTGTACCACCGGGTTGATGACACGAGCCACACAATGCCGTGTTTGAGCTTGCCTTTCCGTAAGGCCGCCCCCAGGTTTGCACTGTTTTCAGACACGGCCTTCCCTGGATGCAGATTCAACGGAGACAGCCATTGATCAAACTCAGCCTGGAGAGCTGTTCACAAATCTTCAGCTGTATGACTGCGATCTCCAAGTCATATCAATTTTAATACTGCCTGATTGTGGTGAGCCCTCCATGCACAGTACAGAGGTGGTGGGGATTCGCTCTGCACTTTTGGAACACGTGTTTCATTAAGGGAGAGGTGGAGGGAGCAGGTGGAGGCCCTAGAGGGGATAGAGAAGGCAGAAGCAGTGGAGGAAGTGTTAAATGTAAAGGCTTGTCCTGCAAGCCTTGGGGATTCCAAGCCTAGTGGAGCAGTACCTGTCCCCACAGCCACCATAGTCACCCAGTGCCCAGTCAGCGAGATGTAATACCCTTGGCCATGCATACTCGTCCAAGTGTCTGTGATGAAATGCACTCTGGCAGACATATTTAGTCAAGGAATGTTGTCTGTGACATGCTAGTGTAGGGCAGGCACAGCTTCCTTAGAAAAGTAATGTTGACTGGGTAATTGGTACTGGTGTACTGTAACAACCATCAGCTTTTGGAAACCATCTGTATCTACGTTGCGCAAAGGCAGCATTTTCTTGGCCACCAGATTGGAGATAGTAGAGTTCAACTTCTTCACTTTGTCATGCGTAGGAGGAAACCATCTTTTATGTGACCACAATGGCGAAACCGTGGGTTGGCTGCAGTGCAGAGAGTGGGCGGAGTATGGTGAACTGGACAAACTGCTGGACCGTGAGAGAGGTCAGGCAGACCAGTTACAGTGGATCGAGAAACTTGTGTGCTCTTCTCTGAGATCGGGCAAAAACAGCAGGCATGTCCACTTCTATTACAGCTGAAGGCGGTCTCACAGTCAGTGTGACTAGAGCAGGTAAAGATCCCGAGGTTCTATATTTGAAGACCTGCGTCTCAGTAGTTAACATGGTAACAGAGGAAGAGGAAGAAGCAGCAGATGCGATTGAAGAGGCAACCGATAATTGTTGAGGTCTGCTGGTCCACATTTTTGTGCAGTGGGATTCCCACAGTAGAGCATGTTGATTGCACATGTGAAGGTTCATACATGTAGTAGTCAAATTATTGCACTTTTTACCTCGACTCAGTTTTTTTTTGCAAAGTTGGCAGATTACGTGAGTTGGCTCATCCTTTGCAGTGTCAAAAATGGCCCAGGCCAGGCAACCTTTGCCACCTCGGCGAGTAGACCCACGGACGCTGCTAGACACAGGCACACTTGTGGCTGAGGGTGCATTGCTCTTGTGGCTGCATTACTAGGTGTCTGCAACATATGGTACATCATAACCTTCTCGTCGTCATCCTCAGATGACCTCCTCAGCTTTATGCATCTATGTTCACGCCAACTGGGATCTAACATCTCATCATCATTATCATCATTATTCCTCGCTTTTGGAGTTACCCTCCTCCTCTTCTTGTCCTGACAGCACAGTACAGTCCGCATGAGCCTCAGATATGAGTCTCATCAGGATCACCTCCCCCTTCCAGAGGTTAACATCTGATCGAGATTCAGGATGCTGTTCTGACCCTACTTCGTCCTGCCCTGGATCCAAGCTATAAAAATTTTGGGCATCGGTTCAGATTTCCTCCTCTTGACTCTGTGAAGCTTTTGAGTACACTTCTGATGAACATGGCATAGAATGTGTGAACAACTCTTGTGACTCATCCATCTGTGGTTCCGTACAGTCAGTTGAATGGTTAGATAGTTGGGACACGGGGGGAAGCAGAAGGAATTTGGGTGCCACCTCTGTGGACTGTACTGGATGTGTTGTTGAGATTGAGGAAGAGGAGTAGAGTCTACTTGATGCTGTGCTTGCCATCCACTCAAGTACATGCTCTTTCTGGGCCTCGACAAGGCGTACCTCCGTGCGTCTGGCAAAGAAAGGTAGTGTTGTAGCCTTACCAATAACATAAGTTGTCAGTTGTCTTGCCTAGGACATGACATTGTTTCACTAGTGCTTTCACAAACATTAACACCTACCTACCCCACGTACACCTTGAACACCAAGCCTAACTCCACTTCCACCACAGTCTCAATTTTTCCCAGTCATTTTGCTCAGATAGTGTGGTAGGAGCACAGTATTAGCAGCAAAAATTAGATTTTAAACTGCACCATCTTTACAAACAGCTGAATTCCAGCGACAGTAAATTCCAAGTTGAAGTATGGCATGCTGTATCGTGGTGGTCACAGAAAAAAATAATTGTTTGAGTGCGGATGAGGCCTGTATGACAAATAAGTTATGCTACAAACTATTTTAAAGTCAGGTCCCCAACTGTATGACCCTAATAACAGAATAATTTTTTGCGGCCTACGGATCAGGCCTCTACAGCTTAATTTCAACCCAACCAAATGACAAAGTGTGATACGGCGGGTTGTCTAACTTTTTGCAAATGATTTTTTTTTTTTTAATGTGCCTTAGGTCTGCAGACAGGTTCATATCACAGCCACAAAATGACAATGTGGGATACAGCAGGCTGTTTCACATTTAGCAACTGAAAAAATTATACTTTTTTAATGTGCCTTAGGTCTGCAGACCGTTTTATATCACCACAGCACTAAATGACAAGGTGGGATACAGTAGGCTGTGTCATATTTAGCTTGTGAAAAAATATTAATTTGAATGCTATAATGCATGGAGCACAATAGAAGCAGTGCACTTGTAGGACATATGGCCTAATGGCTTTGTCTGTGGACCTCAGTATTGACAAAAAAAATTATGTAAGGTAAATTTAACAGCCACACTGGGCACGAGCTAGCTACACTATCTGACTGATATACAACTGCGTAACTAGCTAAAAAATCTTTCTGCTAACAATGGTAGCATCAGGAGCAGCCTCTCTGCGCTGTTTCAATGTCAAAATGGTGCTAAAACAAGATGTCCGTTATTTATATGGAGAGGGACATGTGATTTCAGCAGCCAATGACACAAGCTGTCATCAAAAACGTCATCAAATATGTGCCAGACGCTCATGATACACCACCATTATCATTGCTAAAGTGCTGGAAATAATTTTGTGGCGACTCAAATATTTTACCCATTGTTCCTGATTTTTACCGATTTTATACAATTTTGCTCGTGTTTCTGATCACGAATCCAAATGTGCCATATTCGTGCCGAATTTGTTTGTTGATCGTTTTCCGAACAATTTCGCTCATCACTAATTTCTAGCTATGCATTTTTTCATAATTACTCACATCTATTCCTGTTCACACTATAATAGGCTAGAAATTCTATCAAACATACATTAAACAAGAACAGATGTGAATAATTATGAAAAAATGCATCCAAGAACATTATCTTTTTCATTAACTCTATGTACACTCCTCCTTGGGTCCAGTTGAATTACTCCCTGGCATGTGCTTGATAGTACATGCATTTATTGCAAATGTCAATGACAATAAAACCTAGGAAATTTTAAGTTATTCAGAATAACCAATTGATCAAGAGTGTGGCCATGTGACTCCTGCCTTAGCCAAATGTTCAATGTATGTGCTCGATGTATGTGCTCGTGTGATGTCACTATAAAGATAAAATGTACAGTGCCTTGCGAAAGTATTCGCCCCCCTTGAGCTTTTCAACCTTTTCCCATATATCATGCTTCAAACATAAAGATTCCAAATGTAAAGTTTTGGCGAAGCATCAACAATAAGTGGAACACAATTGTGAAGTTGAACAAAATGTATTGGTTATTTTAATTTTTTGTGGAAATTCAAAAACTGAAAAGTAGGGCGTTCAATATTTTTCTGCCCCTTAAACTTAATACTTGGTTGCACCACCTTTTGCTGTGATTATAGCTGCAAGTCGCTTGGAGTATGTCTCTATCAGTTTTGTACATCGAGAGACTGAAATTCTTGCCCATTCTTTCTTGTCAAACAGCTCAAGCTCAGTGAGGTTTGATGGAGATCGTTTGTGAACAGCAGTTTTCAGCTCTTTCCACAGATTCTCAATTGGATTGAGGTCTGGACTTTGACTTAAACATATCCAGGTGTTAGAATGGCCATTTGTGAATCATTCCATTGTAGATTTTGCTTTATGTTTGGGATCATTGTTTTGTTGGAAGACAAATCTCCGTCCCAGTCTCAGGTCTTTTGCAGACTCAAAAAGGTTTTCTTCAAGAATGGTCCTGTATTTTGCTCCATCCATCTTCCCATCAATTTTATCCATCTTCCCTGTCCCTGCTGAAGAACAGCAGGCCCAAACCATGATGCTGGCACCACCATGTTTAACAGTGGGGATGGTGTGTTCGGGGTGATGAGCTCTGTTGCCTTTACACCAAACATATCTTTTAGCATTATTGCCAAAAAGTTTGATTTTGGTTTCATCTGACCAGAGCACCTTCTTCCACATGTTTGGTGTGTCTCCCAGATGGCTTGTTGCAAACTTTAAACAACACTTTTTATGGATATATTTGAGAAATGACTTTCTTCTTGCCACTCTTCCCTAAAGGCCAGATTTGTGCAGTGTATGACTGATTGTTGTCCTATGGACACACTGTCACACCTCAGCTGTAGATCTCTGCAGTTCATCCAGAGTGATCATGAGCCTCTTGGCTGCATCTCTGATCAGTCTTCTCCTTGTTTGAGATGAAAGTTTAGAGGGACTGCCGGGTCTTGGTAAATTTGCAGTGGTATGATACTCCTTCCATTTCAATATGATCGCCTGCACAGTGCTCCTTGGGATGTTTAACCCCTTCACCCCCAAGGGTGGTTTGCACGTTAATGACCGGGCCAATTTTTACAATTCTGACCACTGTCCCTTTATGAGGTTATAACTCTGTAACGCTTCAACGGATCTTGGCGATTCTGACATTGTTTTCTCGTGACATATTGTACTTCATGATAGTGGTAAAATTTCTTTGATATTACCTGCGTTTATTTGCAAAAAAAATGGAAATTTGGCGAAAATTTTGAAAATTTTGCAATTTTCCAACTTTGAATTTTTATGCCCTTAAATCACAGAGATATGTCACACAAAATACTTAACAAGTAACATTTCCCACATGTCTACTTTACATCAGCACAATTTTGGAACCAAAATTTTTTTTTGTTAGGGAGTTATAAGGGTTAAAAGTTGACCAGCAATTTCTCATTTTTACAACACCATTTTTTTTTAGGGACCACATCTCATTTGAAGTCATTTTGAGGGGTCTATATGATAGAAAATACCCAAGTGTGGCACCATTCTAAAAACTGCACCCCTCAAGGTGCTCAAAACCACATTCAAGAAGTTTATTAACCCTTCTGGTGCTTCACAGGAATTTTTGGAATGTTTAAATAAAAATGAACATTTAACTTTTATTCACAAAAAATTTACTTCAGCTCCAATTTGTTTTATTTTACCAAGGGTAACAGGAGAAAATGGACCCCAAAAGTTGTTGTACAATTTGTCCTGAGTACGCCGATACCCCATATGTGGGGGTAAACCACTATTTGGGCGCATGACAGAGCTCGGAAGCGAAGGAGCGCCATTTGACTTTTCAATGCAAAATTGACTGGAATTGAGATGGGACGCCATGTTGCGTTTGGGGAGCCCCTGATGTGCCTAAACATTGAAACCCCCCACAAGTGACACCATTTTGGAAAGTAGACCCCCTAAGGAACTTATCTAGAGGTGTGGTGAGCACTTTGACCCACCAAGTGCTTCACAGAAGTTTATAATGCAGAACCGTAAAAATAAAAAATCATATTTTTTCACAAAAAATATTTTTCGCCCCCAATTTTTTATTTTCCCAAGGGTAAGAGAAGAAATTGGACCCCAAAAGTTGTTGTACAATTTGTCCTGAGTACGCTGATACCCCATATGTGGGGATAAACCACTGTTTGGGCGCATGGGAGACCTTGGAAGGGAAGGAGCGCCGTTTGACTTTTCAATGCAAAATTGACAGGAATTGAGATGGGACGTCATGTTGCGTTTGGAGAGCCCCTGATGTGCGTAAACATTGAAACCCCCCACAAGTGACACCATTTTGGAAAGTAGACCCCCTAAGGAACTTATCTAGAGGTGTGGTGAGCACTTTGACCCACCAAGTGCTTCACAGAAGTTTATAATGCAGAACCGTAAAAATAAAAAATCATATTTTTTCACAAAAATTATCTTTTCACCCCCAATTTTATATTTTCCCAGGGGTAAGAGAAGAAATTGGACCACAAAAGTTGTTGTACAATTTGTCCTGAGTACGCTGATACCCCATATGTGGGGGTAAACCACTGTTTGGGCGCATGGGAGAGCTCGGAAGGGAAGTAGCACCGTTTGACTTTTCAATGCAAAATTGACAGGAATTGAGATGGGACGCCATGTTGCGTTTGGAGAGCCACTGATGTGCCTAAACATTGAAACCCCCCACAAGTGACACCATTTTGGAAAGTAGACCCCCTAAGGAACTTATCTAGATGTGTTTTGAGCGCTTTGACCCACCAAGGGCTTCACAGAAGTTAATAATGCAGAGCCGTAAAAATAAAACAAAAATTTTTTCCCACAAAAATTATTTTTCAGCCCCCAGTTTTGTATTTTCCCGAGGGTAACAGGAGAAATTGGACCCCAAAATTTGTTGTCCAATTTGTCCTGAGTGCGCTGATACCCCATATGTGGGGGGGAACCACCGTTTGGACGCATGGAAGGGCTCGGAAGTGAAGGAGTGCCATTTGGAATGCATATTTAGATGGAATGGTCTGCAGGCGTCACATTGCGTTTGCAGAGCCCCTAATGTACCTAAACAGTAGAAACCCCCCACAAGTGACACCATGTTGGAAAGTAGACCCCCTAAGGAACTTATCTAGATGTGTTGTAAGAACTTTGAACCCCCAAGTGTTTCACTACAGTTTATAACGCAGAGCCGTGAAAATAAAAAATCCTTTTTTTTCCCATAAAAATTATTTTTAGCCCCCAGTTTTGTATTTTCCCAGGGGTAACAGGAGAAATTGGACCCCAAAGGTTGTTGTCCTATTTGTCCTGAGTACGCTGATACCCCATATGTTGGGGTAAACCCCTGTTTGGGCACACGGGAGAGCTCGGAAGGGAAGGAGCACTGTTTTACTTTTTCAACGCAGAATTGGCTGGAATTGAGATCGGACGCCATGTCGCGTTTGGAGAGCCCCTGATGTGCCGAAACAGTGGAAACCCCCCAATTATAACTGAAACCCTAATCCAAACACACCCCTAACCCTAATCCCAACAGTAACCCTAACCACACCTCTAACCCAGACACACCCCTAACCCTAATCCCAACCCTATTCCCAACCGTAAATGTAATCTAAACCCTAACCGTAACTTTAGCCCCAACCCTAACCCTAACTTTAGCCCCAACCCTAACTGTAACCTTAACCCTAGCCCCAACCCTAGCCCTAACCCTAACCCTAATGGGAAAATGGAAATAAATACATTTTTTTTATTTTTCCCTAAGTAAGGGGGTGATGAAGGGGGGTTTGATTTACTTTTATAGCGAGTTTTTTAGCGGATTTTTATGATTGGCAGCCGTCACACACTGAAAGACGCTTTTTATTGCAAAAAATATTTTTTGCGTTACCACATTTTGAGAGCTATAAATTTTCCATATTTTGGTCCACAGAGTCATGTGAGGTCTTGTTTTTTGTGGGACGAGTTGACATTTTTATTGGTAACTTTTTGGGCATGTCACATTTTTTGATCGCTTTTTATTCCGATTTTTGTGAGGCAGAATGACCGAAAACCAGCTATTCATGAATTTCTTTTGGGAGAGGCGTTTATACTGTTCCGCGTTTGGTAAAATTGATAAAGCAGTTTTATTCTTCGGGTCAGTACGATTACAGCGATACCTCATTTATATTTTTTTTAATGTTTTGGCGCTTTTATACGATAAAAACTATTTTATGGAAAAAATAATTATTTTTGCATCGCTTTATTCTCAGGACTATAACTTTTTTATTTTTTTGCTGATCATGCTGTATGGCGGCTCGTTATTTGCGGGACAAGATGACGCTTTCAGCGGTACCATGGTTATTTATATCTGTCTTTTTGATCGCGTGTTATTCCACTTTTTGTTCGGCGGTATGATAATAAAGCGTTGTTTTTTGCCTCGTTTTTTTTTTTTTTTCTTACGGTGTTTACTGAAGGGGTTAACTAGTGGGCCAGTTTTATAGGTCAGGTCGTTACGGACGCGGCGATACTAAATATGTGTACTTTTATTGTTTTTTTATTATTATTTAGATAAAGAAATGTATTTATGGGAATATTTTTTTTATTTTTTTTCATTATTTTGGAATATTTTTTTTTATTTTTTTTTACACATTTGGAAATTTTTTTTTAACTTTTTTACTTTGCCCCAGGGGGGGACAATAGAGATCGGTGATCTGCCAGTTTGCATAGCACTCTGACAGATCACCGATCTGCGAGAAGTGCAGGCTGCTTCACAGCGCCTGCTCTGAGCAGGCTTCTGTGAAGCCACCTCCCTCCCTGCAGGACCCGGATCCGTGGCCATCTTGGATCCGGGTCTGGAGCAGGCAGGGAGGGAGGTAAGACCCTCGCAGCAACGCAATCACATCGCGTTGCTGCGGGGGGCTCAGGGAAGCCCGCAGGGAGCCCCCTCCCTGCGCGATGCTTCCCTGCACCGCCGGCACATCGCGATCATGTTTGATCGCGGTGTGCCGGGGGTTAATGTGCCGGGAGCGGTCCGTGACCGCTCCTGGCACATAGTGCCGGATGTCAGCTGCGATAGGCAGCTGACACCCGGCCGCGATCGGCCGCGCTCCCCCCGTGAGCGCCGCCGATCGCGCTGGACGTACTATCCCGTCGGCAGTCATACGGGCCCACCCCACCTCGACGGGATAGTATGTCGGATGTCAGGAAGGGGTTAAAGTTTTGAAAATCATTTTGTATCCAAATACGGCTTTGAACTTCACAACAGTATCACGGACCTGCCTGTTGTGTTCCTTGGTCTTCCTGATGTTCTCTGTGCTGAGACTATCACAGAGCAGGTGCATTTATACGGAGACTTGATTACACACAGGTGGATTATATTTATCATCATTAGGCATTTAGGACAACATTGGATCATTTAGAGATCCACAATGAAATTCTGGAGTCAGTTTGCTGCACTGAAAGTAAAGGGGCCGAATAATATTGCACGCCCCACTTTTCAGTTTTTGAATTTCCACAAAAATTTTAAATAACCAATACATTTTGTTCAACGTCACAATTGTGTTCCACTTGTTGATTCTTCACCAAAAATTTACATTTGTTATCTTTATATTTGAAGCATATGTGGGAAAAGGTTGAAAAGTTCAAGGGGGCCGAATACTTTCACAAGGCACTGTGCATTGAACATTTGTTCAAGGCAGGAGTCACATGGCCACACTCTACATCAACTGGTTACTCTGAATAACTTAATACATCCTACTTTTTATTGTCATTGACATTTGAAAAAATGCATGTATAAAATGGCACGGAATGTCATGGCTTTAAATAAGCAAGTATAATAAAAATAAATGTATGCAATCTTTCCCAGATCATTTTATAGGCTTTATGATATTTTTGCTGACAAATATTGACAATATTTTGTAAATTTGGACATGCCTATATTGTTAGTCTTTGTCCTGGTGTCTAAAGAAACTCAGTTGCTCTGGATTCACAGCTCTGTGTTGCATTACATTGTGCCTAAAAGTAAAGGTTTATTTTCTTTACTCTCCTCTTGAGACTTTAGTGCCTTCTGCTGTTACAATGTTCAATCCCAATACTGTCTATCCTCTATAAAATCTCCCCACCATTGTACTCTTTTATATTATGTGCTAGGAATCTAGATGACCTAGTGGCATTTACTTTACATCCTTTATTCCATGATAAACATTACATTTTACAGTTTTGATGGGTTACTCACACAAAAGCCAACCGTGAATGCATGTTAAGCTAAGTGTCAAATATAAAGATAGCCAGTCGTCCCTAATGATGGTAATATAATGTCTATGCTCAGTGTGTGTGAAGCTAAGAGTGACTATTTCAACAGATAATTCTAGATTAGTTACCAGTTGAACAGCGGGCTATACAATTTACAGAATACAGTTAACCAAAGTAAACCCTCCAAAATATCATAAAAGCCTGAAAGGAAAGAAAATAAGAGAAATGATTCACCGAAAGCTATTCATGACAATATGATCCATTTGAAAAATAATTGATATATAATATATAAAATTGGAAAAAAAACATGTGCATTGACTTTCATAGTGCTTTTAGCAAAACGTTGTTATGGTCTGATCCCGTGTGATAGTTTAAGTAACACTGAAAATGTCATTCCTTGCCAGTGTAAGGCAGTAAAAGGCATGAAGTGTGAAGGATTGAATGAAGCTACTAGGACAACATCAATGCTGTATAGTATGACACTATTAAATAAAAAAATAGTGACCATTATGCCACCTGCAAAATAAAGCTGGACAGAGGTCTCCGTGCTCTCTGGTTCACTTCTGCCACCTCTGTTACAATTCCGCAGCAGGGCCAGTGTACATTTCCGCACTGATCCTTCTGACATTTATACTAGACAAAAGGTCAGAATTTTAATGTACAATAATAAATTCTCCATGAAGCATTATACATATTTTATATATCCACTATTTTGATGTTCAAAAGAAGGATCTCTCGAAAAAGAAATTACATTGTACAAAGAAACCGAGTGAAGGCTTAGGAGGGAGAAGAAAGACTGCACAGATTAATTTGGAAGCGGGATGTCAAAGCTTGGGTTGGGTGCTAAGTAAATTGTAAGATCTTTTTTTTTTCTAGTAATAAATCTTAGCCATATAATGAGATTGGTTACTTTGAATTGAACTCCAGAGAAATTCTTCCCACTTTAGCACGTCATTTCTCAATTCTTGACCTGTAATTATTGGATTTTTCATTGTATACTTCCTATGAGCTTTTACATATTTTGCAAAGAACAATGCCGACCCAGTCATTTTTACTGCCGTCTGCTTAACCCACCAACCTTATTGTTCTCCTCCTTCTATAGAGAATGTCAGAGAGCTTAATTATCTTTTCTTTTTTTCTTTTTTTGGGGGACTTTTCTGCATGTTACTTAATAAAAACAGCCACCGCCAGCGATTGAGACAAAGCGGATTATTAAACATTGTGTTAATTGCTATTACTTCAGTTTTGTTTGTGAGCTGCTTTTCACATTGTACATGGCATATTCTGTTTGGTATCTCTCGGTTCTTTGTGAAGCCTGGGAAAAAATACTCAGTGAATGTGTTAATTTAAAATTGCAGATGACAGAGAAGGTGATTTAGTATTCTGCTGTATGTAGCGATTGTGGTGCCTGTTAGAAAATCAGCTATTATGACTAATTGCATGTCACACCATTAAAAATCAATACAACATGGATTTTTTTTCTATTAAAAGGAATGTGACTTATCTGGAAAGATGTGGCATTTTTAAAGTGTAGATATAATTACATCTATGTATTTCCATGTTTATCCACGGCTGAATACAGTGACTTGAAATTGTTCTCTTAATATGATATTTTTAAAGGGATCATGATTTATTTATTACTGGTATAAACAGATTACTAAAATCAGAGTTTCATTTCAAAAAGGGGCAAATGTGCATGGATCTCCACCATTCAGCTTCCATGTAAAACATCGAAGTTTGCAAAGATTGACTGCACCTCCCATTATATAACTGTATCCATATGCCACAGAAGAAGTGCTGTGGGCAAGGTTTCAAGGTAAGGAGAAAGGAGGCAATGTCCAAAGGATGCTGTACAACTAATAACCACCCTTCAAGAACATGGGAGAAAGCAAAAAGTGGGAAGAAATGAGAGAGAAATGATGATGGTATTGCTTAGGTTAATATAAATGGGGAGAATAGTCAGGTAATGTTAGATTGGTGCGGCTTATTTACCAATCGTAAAACCAGAAAGCAAACTAAAATCTTCTGAAACCCCATTTTTGTATTACGCATTACTACCTGAGAGCTTAATTTCCATTTTTGTTTGACCCTTGCAGAGGTCAACCATCCAGATCTGATTGATTTGTTTTTTTGTTTTTTTTTTAAATCCCATTGGTACTATGAGACCGGCTTGGCCAAATTTCTGCAAATCTGTTATTTTGGCTATTTATTTTTTGATGGGGAAAGCATTTCAGAAAAACGTATTAAATACTAGTAGCTTACTAACATTTCAAGTATGTTTTAGGCAGTTCTGATTTAACAGTGAGGAGTTGGAGGAGGGCTCATTTATCAGCCAGTACTGAGAGTGCTTTCTTATGTATTGCATAGACAGTAGAGGTGAGGGTACATCCCAAAATTCAATTTGGGCCTCTTCACTCATTTCAATTTATATCAACTATACTTGGATCAAATCATATATTTCAGGAAGGAGTTAAAAAATAATTAACTTTTCTAATCAGTCCTCAGTCCTCCCCATGCTTGTCTTGCCCAATCCATATTTGATCTTTTGATCAACTTCTTTCTTCTTCTGCACTGTGCCCAACATGGTCATATGTGTTGCTACACGGGTCCAAGACTTAATATTGATGGCCTAAACTTAGGATAGGTCATCAAAATCTGATTGGTGGGTGTGTGACGATCAGTTATTCCCAGTGTCAGCGGTGGCTAAAACTGCTCAGTTAATTCAAATCAAAGGGGGTGGATGTTCAGTACCCGCAGCTGCCACTATTCCATCGTTTGAACTGTGCTGTATTGCTCTTTAACTGAGCAGTTCCAGCCACCGATGACACCAGGAATAGTTGATATGTCGGGATGCCGAGTGTCTCACCCCACTGATGAGGTCATCAATTTTAAAGTCCCAGGACACCCCTTTAAGTCATTAACATACATTGTGCTGTGTGTGGAAGTGTTGAACCTAGTCACCAGTGGCGGTTGCTATTTTGCTGGATTCGCACAAAGAGAATTGATCAAAATTCGGATCCATCTGAGCCCACAAATTGTAGGAAAATCTGAATGAATTTAATTGGTTTAGAACCAATTTGCTTTTCTTTAACAGACTTTTCATATTATTGTGAATTATCTAATGGTTTTACTTACAGTAACTTCTGGTGGTTGTATGTGGAAATTAATTGCATGCCCCCACAGATCAGAGCTTATCATTAAGGGTCTAAGCAGCAGGACATCCTACAGTCATATCCTGTAATTAGATTGTCCGCAGCTAAAACCCTTTTTCAGGATATTAACAGTAACAGATAAATAATAATTTCACACTAAACCTCAGCCAATGTAAAAAAAATTATTAAGGTCAGTTGTAAAAACTGTTGTCACATAAGGTGGTGAGAGTTTTACCTTACCTGATAGACGTTACATCAGACATTCACATTGCGATTCTGTTATTTAAAGGTGTAAATAAAACATTCACATTTCAGCACGATCTGTCTACGGCTAATCTCACAGCACCACAGGGTTTACGCTTTTTGTTACATGTAGACCTGGCAGAATCTTTTGAGACACTAAATCACATGGATAGGTGAGAACATACATTTCACCTCCGTGTAAATACTACCAATGTATGTTTGAAAGAAAATGAATCAGACAGATAAAGTGAAGCCGAGTTCGGCATCTGCTATCATGTACGTTGCAGAAGCCCCTGCTGATCTTATTCTGTTAGCGCTGGAACGTGCCAGTGTTTCCGGAGCGAGGGCTATATTACCTGATGTGCCACTCCCAACAGCTGCAATATAGCTTAAAGGGAATGTGTCAGCAGAACAGGACCTTTTTGTTAAATTTATTTTTCAATAATTTTTGATAATGACATTTTAAATTCTCTATATCACTATTTTTGTTGTTGTTTTTTTACATCAGAACTTTTCAAACTTTCCATTATGATTTAAGCAGTACCCATCTCCTGTCTGTGGCTGCACTTTTTACTTGAGAAGACAGTGGGCAATCTCAGGCAGATGATTTTACTAAATAACACTTAACCCATTAATATCCAATGACATGCAGTGTCCGTTATTGGATGCCTCCCCTGTTTGGTGCTTACTTTGGCCATGAGCCCAAATCTTTTCCAGCATATGACAGCTGATCATAGGAAAAACATGGTTAAGTTTTAGATTTTAATCCCTTCGCGATCTATGACGTATAAGTGCGTCATAGGTCTTGTATCTCCCCTTTGATGCAAGCTCCTATGCTGAGCCTGACTCTTTTCAGGTGCATGACCACTGATCTGATCAGCAGTCACGTGCCCCTTACAGCCACAGGTGGAATTGCGGTGATTGCGGTGCGCTGATGGGTTGGCATGACAACCAGGGGTCTGTAGCAGACCCTAGTAGTTGTCATTGCTGATCTGCCATGAGCACCACCCTGTGGTTTACGTTCTTAGCAGATGATCAATTTTCCTATACATAGCAGGGCTCCATAGAATGTAAGTCTGCAAGGATGGGGTCCTCTCCCCTCTGTACCAGTCTGTCACTGTAAACTCGTTTACCGTTAACGATATCTATAACCCTGTACGTAACCCCTTTCCCATGTACAGCACCATGGAATTAATGGTGCTAAATAAATAAATAATAACAATGATAATAAAGTGATCGGATGATCGCAGCTCCAAGTCTCTATTGAAGCAAGTAAAAAAACATATATATATATATATATGTTGTGAATTCTGTTTGTGGGCTCCCCCGGTGGTGTTTTATGGTAGTGCCACTTATTTGCCTTCCTCTATCCTTGATCACCTGTTGACACCCATTAGGGGAGTTTCCTATTTAAGGCTGCTTGGCTGCTGGTCTGATGCCGGCCAACAATGTATCAGTAGCATTCTGTTGCATTCTCCTGCCTCAAGATCCTGTTCAGCTAAGTTGAATTTTGTTTCTAGTTTATTCTATTTTTGTCCAGCTATTTGCAATGTGACTCTCTGTAGCTGGAAGCTCTCGTGGACTGGAATTGCCACTCCAGTGGCATGAGTTGTCACTGGAGTTTTAAAGTAATTTCAGGATGGTGTTTTTGAGTAGTGTTTTGAAGTTGACCGTGAAGTGACTCTTTCCTGTACTTCTGCTATCTAGTAAGCGGACCTCACTGTGCTAAATCTGCTGTTCATCCTACGTATGTCTTTTCCTCTTGACTCACCGTCAATATCTGTGGGGGGCTGCTATCTCCTTTTGGGGTTCATCTCTGGAGGTAAGGCAGGCCTGTATATTCCTCTGATAGGGGTAGTTAGATCTCCGGCTGGCGCGTGGTGTCTAGGGCATCGTAGGAAACACTCCCCGGCTACTTCCAGTGTCGTGTCAGGTTCAGGTCACGGTCACTTTAGTTCCCATCACCCGAGAGCTAGTCCGTTGTTATTTTGATTTCCCTGCCATTGGGAAAATCATAACAGTTTGGCCGGCCCACATGTGTTAAAACTATGCACTAAAGCAGGAAAGGATATGAAAAGGTTTTTTTTTCCTTCTGTGTTTGGAAAGTGCACCTTAGTGCTTATTTGTACTCCTTGCTTAAACTGCAGTCTTCAGCCTTTTTTTTTTTTTTCCTCTCCTCTTAATCTCTGAATGGCTTTGGTTACACCTGTTTGAATCATGGATCCACAGAGTTTGGTTGCAGGTCTGAATAACCTGGCTACAAAGGTCCAGAATTTACAAGATTTTGTTATACGTGCTCCAATGTCTGAACCTAAGATCCCTATGCCTGAATTTTTTACCGGAGACAGATCCCGTTTTTGAATTTCAGAGAGAATTGTAAATTGTTTTTGTCTCTGAAATCTCACTCTGCTGGTGATCCTGCGCAACAGGTTAAAATTGTTATTTCTCTATTGCGGGGTGACCCACAAAGTTGGGCATTTGCATTGTCGCCAGGGGATCCTGCGTTATTAAATGTAGATGCGTTTTTTCTGGCTTTGGGGTTGCTTTATGAAAAACCTAATTTAGAGATTTTGGCTGAGAAAGCCTTGATAGCTCTTTCTCAAGGGCAAGATGAAGCTGAGATATACTGCCAAAAATTTCGTAAATGGTCGGTGCTTACTAAATGGAATGAGTGCGCTCTAGCAGCTAATTTCAGAGAAGGTCTCTCTGATGCCGTGAAGGATGTCATGGTGGGGTTCCCTGTGCCTACAGGTCTGAATGATGCCATGAAATTGGCTATCCAGATTGATCGGCGTTTACGGGAGCGCAAATCTGTGCACCATATGGCGGTATCTTTTGAGCAAAAACCTGTGCACCATATGGCGGTATCTTCTGAGCAAAAACCTGTGCACCATATGGCGGTATCTTCTGAGCAAAAACCTGTGCATCATTTGGCGGTGACCTCTGAAAAGGCACCAGAGCATATGCAATGCGATAGTGTATTGTCTAGAGGCGAACGACAGAATTACAGGCGCAAAAATGGGTTGTGCTTCTATTGTGGAGATCCAGCTCATGTTATATCAGCATGCTCTAAACGCATAAAGAAGGTTGATAAAAAGGTTGATAAATCTTTTTCTATGGGTACCTTGCAGTCTAAATTTCTTTTGTCCGTGACATTGATTTGTACTTTATCATCTGTTACTGTGGATGCTTATGTGGATTCTGGCGCCGCTCTGAGTCTCATGGATTGGTCCTTTGCCAAGCGTTGTGGGTTTGATTTAGAGCCTCTGGAGGTTTCTATTCCCTTAAAGGGTATTGATTCTACACCTTTGGCTAGCAATAAACCACAATATTGGACACAAGTGACTATGCATCTGTCCCCAGACCATCAGGAGATTATTCGTTTCCTTGTGTTATATAATCTACATGACGTATTAGTACTTGGATTACCATGGTTACAAATTCATAATCCAGTCTTGGACTGGAGATCAATGTCTGTGCTGAGCTGGGGATGTCAGGGGATTCATGGGGATGCACCTTTGGTTCCCATTTCTTCATCTACTCCCTCTGAGATCCCAGCATTTCTGTCAGATTTTTATGATGTCTTTCAGGAGCCTAAAACTGATTCTCTCCCTCCTCACAGAGAGTGTGACTGCGCTATTGAGTTGATTCCCGGTAGTAAATTTCCTAAGGGTCGCTTGTTTAATTTGTCTGTACCTGAACATACTGCTATGCGGGAGTATATCAGAGAATCTTTGGAAAAGGGTCATATTCGCCCCTCTTTGTCTCCACTGGGGGCAGGGTTTTTCTTTGTGGGTAAAAAGGATGGTTCATTGAGACCTTGTATCGACTATCGACTTCTGAATAAGATTACAGTTAAATACCAGTATCCGTTACCTTTACTGACTGATCTTTTTGCTCGCATAAAGGGGGCAAAGTGGTTCACTAAGATCGATCTACGTGGTGCGTATAATTTGGTGCGGATTAAGCAGGGGGATGAGTGGAAGACCGCATTTAATACGCCTGAAGGCCATTTTGAGTATTTGGTAATGCCTTTCGGTCTCGCGAATGCCCCTTCCGTTTTTCAGTCCTTTATGCACGATATTTTCCGTGAATATCTGGATAAATTTATGATTGTGTATTTGGATGATATTTTGATTTTTTCGGAGGACTGGGAATCTCATGTTCAACAGGTCAGGAGAGTTTTTCAGGTTTTACGAGCTAATTCTCTATTTGTGAAGGGCTCAAAGTGTATTTTTGGGGTTCAGAGAATTTCCTTTTTGGGATATATTTTTTCCCCTTCATCTATGGAGATGGACCCTGTTAAGGTTCAGGCTATTTGTGATTGGGTACAACCTACTTCTCTAAAGAGTCTTCAGAAATTCTTGGGATTTGCTAATTTCTATCGCCGATTCATAGCGGGTTTTTCTGCCATTGCTAAACCTTTGACTGATTTGACCAAGAAGGGTGCTGATGTTGCTAATTGGTCCTCTGCGGCTGTGGAGGCCTTTCGGGAGCTTAAGCGCCGCTTTTCTTCTGCTCCTGTGTTGCGCCAGCCTGATGTTTCGCTCCCGTTCCAGGTTGAAGTAGATGCTTCCGAGATCGGAGCAGGTGCAGTTTTGTCGCAGAAAGGTCCTGACTGCTCAGTGATGAGACCATGTGCATTTTTCTCTCGAAAGTTTTCGCCCGCTGAGCGAAATTATGATGTTGGAAATCGGGAGCTCTTGGCCATGAAGTGGGCATTTGAGGAGTGGCGTCATTGGCTTGAGGGTGCTAGACACCAGGTGGTGGTCTTGACTGACCACAAACATCTAATTTATCTTGAGTCAGCCAGGCGTCTGAATCCTAGACAGGCGCGCTGGTCGTTGTTTTTCTCTCGATTTAACTTTGTGGTTTCATATCTGCCTGGGTCTAAGAATGTGAGGGCGGATGCCCTCTCTAGGAGTTTTGAGCCTGACTCGCCTGGTGATTCCGAACCTACTGGCATCCTGAAGGATGGGGTGATATTGTCAGCTGTCTCCCCAGACCTGCGGCGCTCTTTGCAGGAGTTTCAGGTGGATAGGCCTGATCGCTGTCCGCCTGGTAGATTGTTTGTCCCTGATGACTGGACCAGTAGAGTTATTTCGGAGGTTCACTCTTCCGCATTGGCAGGTCATCCTGGAATTTTTGGCACCAGGGATCTGGTGTCTAGGTCCTTCTGGTGGCCTTCCTTGTCTCGAGATGTACGTATTTTTGTGCAGTCTTGTGATGTTTGTGCTCGGGCTAAGCCCTGCTGTTCCCGGGCCAGCGGGTTGTTGTTGCCCTTGCCTATTCCTAAGAGGCCTTGGACGCACATCTCTATGGACTTTATTTCTGACCTTCCTGTTTCTCGTAGGATGTCCGTCATCTGGGTGGTGTGTGACCGTTTTTCCAAGATGGTTCACTTGGTACCTTTGCCCAAATTGCCCTCCTCCTCTGAGCTGGTCCCTCTATTTTTTCAGAATGTTGTGCGTTTGCATGGTATTCCTGAGAATATAGTGTCTGACAGGGGTACTCAGTTTGTGTCTAGATTTTGGCGGGCGTTCTGTGCCAGGATGGGCATCGACTTGTCTTTTTCGTCTGCATTCCATCCTCAGACTAATGGCCAGACTGAGCGTACTAATCAGACCTTGGAGACTTACTTGAGGTGTTTTGTGTCCGCTGATCAGGACGATTGGCTTGATTTTTTGCCATTGGCAGAGTTTGCCCTTAACAATCGGGCCAGTTCTGCCACTTTGGTTTCTCCATTTTTTTGTAATTCAGGGTTTCACCCTCGCTTTTCGTCCGGTCAATTGGAGTCTTCGGATTGTCCTGGAGTAGATGCTGTGGTTGATAGAATGCATCAGATTTGGGGACAGGTTGTGGACAATCTGAAGTTGTCCCAGGAGAAGACTCAACAGTTCACTAATCGTCATCGGCGTGTCGGTCCTCGTCTTTGTGTTGGGGACCTGGTTTGGTTGTCTTCTCGATTTGTTCCTATGAAGGTCTCGTCTCCTAAGTTTAAGCCTCGGTTTATCGGCCCTTATAGGATTCTGGAGGTTCTCAATCCTGTGTCCTTTCGTTTGGACCTCCCAGCATCTTTTACTATTCATAATGTTTTTCATCGGTCATTGTTGCGGAGGTATGAGGTGCCGGTTGTTCCGTCTGCTGATCCTCCTGCTCCTGTGCTGGTTGAGGGTGAGTTGGAGTATGTGGTGGAAAAGATCTTGGACTCCCGTGTTTCCAGACGGAAACTTCAGTATCTGGTTAAGTGGAAAGGCTATGGTCAGGAGGATAATTCTTGGGTGACAGCATCTGATGTTCATGCTCCTGATTTGGTTCGTGCATTTCATAGTGCTCATCCAGATCGCCCTGGTGGTTCTGGTGAGGGTTCGGTGCCCCCTCCTTAAGGGGGGGGTACTGTTGTGAATTCTGTTTGTGGGCTCCCCCGGTGGTGTTTTATGGTAGTGCCACTTATTTGCCTTCTTCTATCCTTGATCACCTGTTGACACCCATTAGGGGAGTTTCCTATTTAAGGCTGCTTGGCTGCTGGTCTGATGCCGGCCAACAATGTATCAGTAGCATTCTGTTGCATTCTCCTGCCTCAAGATCCTGTTCAGCTAAGTTGAATTTTGTTTCTAGTTTATTCTATTTTTGTCCAGCTATTTGCAATGTGACTCTCTGTAGCTGGAAGCTCTCGTGGACTGGAATTGCCACTCCAGTGGCATGAGTTGTCACTGGAGTTTTAAAGTAATTTCAGGATGGTGTTTTTGAGTAGTGTTTTGAAGTTGACCGTGAAGTGACTCTTTCCTGTACTTCTGCTATCTAGTAAGCGGACCTCACTGTGCTAAATCTGCTGTTCATCCTACGTATGTCTTTTCCTCTTGACTCACCGTCAATATCTGTGGGGGGCTGCTATCTCCTTTTGGGGTTCATCTCTGGAGGTAAGGCAGGCCTGTATATTCCTCTGATAGGGGTAGTTAGATCTCCGGCTGGCGCGTGGTGTCTAGGGCATCGTAGGAAACACTCCCCGGCTACTTCCAGTGTCGTGTCAGGTTCAGGTCACGGTCACTTTAGTTCCCATCACCCGAGAGCTAGTCCGCTGTTATTTTGATTTCCCTGCCATTGGGAAAATCATAACATATATATATATATATATATATATAAGTACAAGTACTTGGTATCGCTGCGTTCAGAAACTTCCGATCTATCAAAATCTAAAAGGTATTAATCTGACCTGTAAACGGCATAGCGACAAAAGAGAAATCAAAACCCCAGAATTACATTTTTTTGGTCACCACAACATTACAATAAAATGCAAAAACGGACTATCAAAATAATGTATTTACCCCAAAATGGTATCAATAAAAATGTCAGCTCGACACTCAAAAAATAATGCCTCAGTTTGGGCCAACCTTAGGGATGATTCCCATCTGTGCTAAGGTGACAAGGTCTCCCTTCCCTATTTCGGTTTCAGTAACCAAACATTAATTTTAACTTGATGTCCAAATTTTTCTTGGGTCTAAGGGGTAACGTTTCTCCTTATGGAGAGTGACATACCAGCTGGCTTGTCAAGGTAAGGAGGCTTATTCGCCGTGCAATGCTCCTCTGGGAATTTAAATATGCAAATTGCCTCTTCTGAGAAAAAGAGGACTTAACTCTATAGCGCCACCTGTTGGAAGTAGCGATCCTACAAGTCATAATCAACCCTTTAACGAGTCGTGCAATATGACTTAGGAAAAAAGCCAAATCAGTATCTCAATTCGCAGACCGGTGTTTCGGGCTGTTGGCCCTCGTCAGTGCGAAGCATGAGAACTGATTTGGCTAGGTGAGAGGCTCTGGACTGGGGTCTAAGGGGTAACGTTTCTCCTTATGGAGAGTGACATAATTTAAAATTTGGCTGTAATTTGGTACCCATATGCTGGTCTTACGCCAATGCTGGACTATAAGTGACACCTGTTCGGTTGTTCCGTTCCATTTGGTTTCCTCGTTATATTGTTTATCGAGAGATGCATAAACTCACTAAACTCACTTGTATTACAAACAATTGCTCCTTATAAGACATGTTGTGATGTGAGTCACATGTAACTTTTGTTAAAATTATAAATAAAGAATTGAATTAAAAAAAATGCCTCTCAGCCCCAGATCCCGAAAAAGAGGATACATTACAGGTCTCGGAAAACTGCCGTTTTTTTTTAAACTAATTAAAAAAAATAATTGGCCACTGAAATAAAAAAGAACCTATACATGTTTGGTATCTGCAAACTCATAATGACCTGGACAATGATATTGACAGGTCAGTCTTAGCATTTAGGAAACATGATGAAAAATAAATAAATTGTGTTATTGAACTTAGCACATGGAATTGTTTTCCTGTTTTCCAGTACACTACATGGTAAAGCCACTGGTGTTGTTCAAAACTACAACTCATCCCACAAAAAACAAACTCTCATATGGCCATATTGAAAAAAAAACGCAAAAAAATTGGAAAATCTCAAGGTTAAAGTAAACTTTAAAGACTTTTACAGACATGCCTGTCTTGGTGCGCAGGGATCAGGGAATGTCTAACCTACATCTTTCCATGTGTTCTTTGCTCAAACTATCGTGTTCTGCATTAATTAGGTAGAAGTCAATAAACTTCATTAAGTTTTCAGCACTATTTTTTTCTTGTTTGTTAGTTAAAAAAATCCTATTAAAAAAGATAACTTTAACAAAATGTTTAGATTTTGTCTATCCTGTCTTGATGCCATTTTTGCTATACATAGCTATTGTATACATATTTGCTTCTTAGAATTTAATCAAAGCAGGTTTTCATAAGCAAAATAATAATTTAGTGCATTTGAAGGCCTCCAATGATTGCTGCCCTGAAGGATTTACTTCTAGCTTTCCAACAATGGTTTTGTTCTAGAAGAAAAGGAAAACCTCTGAGAATAACTTAAAACATTTTTTTATGTTTTTGAATGTTTTTATTTATCCCACTCTACTAAGATCAGAATCCTCAACCACTTGTCTGGGGATCGCGAAATATCATTTAAACCAAGCAATATATTTCACAAGTATTTTACATTGATTTTACATTGGCACAATATGTTATTTACAGAACCTTATGTTTACATTTGTTTGTATTTTCATATACATTTATTCTGCTTTTTCTTTTATCTTTACTTATAATTTAGGAAACGGTGCTATAATTTCAGCCTATGCGCAGTGAAATAGAAATTTTTGTAACTTACTGTGTATACTCGAGTATAAGCCGACCCGAGTATAAGCCGAGACCCCTAATTTTGCCACAAAAAAATGGGAAAACTTAATGACTCGAGTATAAGATTAGGGTGGAAAATGCAGCAGCTATCGGAAAATGTCAAAAAAAAAATAGACACCAATAATAAGTAAAATTGATTGAGACATCAGTAGGTTACATGTTTTTGAATATCCATATTGAATCAGGAGCCCCATATAACGCTCCATACAGTTCATGATGGGCCCCATAAGATGTTCCATATTAAAATATGCCCCATATAATGCTGCACAAATGCTGATTATGGCCCCATAAAATGCTCCATAGACACATTTGCCCCATATAAAGCTCCACAAATGCTTATTATGGCCCCATAAGATGCTCCACAGAGATATTTGCCCCATATAATGCTCCACAAATGCTGATTATGGCCCCATAAAATGCTCCATAGCAGGGGCGGACACAGACAGCTTGGGGCCCCTGTGCAGGAAATGTGTCTGGGCCCCCCCTCCTATAAAGGCGACAAAGCTATATATATATATATATATATTTTATATATATATATATATATACATATATATCCACACACATACATGTATATATATTAAATAGTCTCCTTTATTATGTATATTGCCATCCCTTATTATACAGTGCCCTCTCCTATTGTGTACTGCACCGTCCCTTACATATTGGATTTTATAGAGCCCTGTGTTTTTATTACATACCGTCCTGTCTTGTTAGCTGTAAAATGCAATGATGGCTGATGGAGCATAAGAAAGCTTCTTTTCTAAAGGAGGAGCTGATGGATTGGTAGTCTGGTCACCGGCTCCTCCATCACTAGTCATTTTATATCTAAAAAGAGAGGGGACTATGTAATAAAAGAAAGCGCTGTGAATAACAAAAATATCAAGAATACACTATGTAAGAGACTGCACTGTACATAACAGCAGAGGAAGCTATATAATAAAGGAGGGCATCATACATAGCTAGAGAGGATGGTACGTAATAAGGGACGGTGTTATACATAACAAAAGAGGAAACTATGTAACTAAGGATGGTTTTATACATAATGAGTACACTATACACTAAGGGACTGTGCTAAAGATAAGTGAGTACACTATATACTAAGGGACTGTGCTATACATAATAAGTGAGTACACTTTATACTAAGGGACTGTGTTAGACATAATAATTATTGATAATAACGTCTTTCTCCACCTCCCCCTGTTCCAAATCCATTATAAATCCCCCTTCCTCCCATCCCCCCTTCCTCTCACCCCAATCCCCCACATCCCTCATTGTCCTCCTCCCCCACATCCCATTATTGCCCTCTTCCCCACCTCCTTAATTGCCCTCTTCACCACCTCCATCATTGCTTTCTCCCCACCACCCCATCATTGCCCATTCCACCACCTCCATCATTGCCTCCTCCCCACCACCCCATCATTGTCTTTTCCACTGCCACCATCATTGCCTTATCCCCACCACCCTATCATTACCCATTCCATGACCTCCATAATTTCCTCCTCTTCACCACCCCATCATTAAACATTCCAGGACCTCCATCATTTCCTTCTCCCCACCATCCCATTATTGCCCTTTCTACCTCCCCCATAATTGCTTTCTCCCCCACCACTCCTATCATTGCCCTCTCCATCAACCCAATCATTGCCTTCTGCCCCATCACCTCCATAATTGCCCACTCCGTCAACCCAATCATTGCCTTCTGCCCCATCATTGCCCTCTCCATCAACCCAATCATTGCCTTCTGCCTCATCACCCCCATCATTGCCCTCTCCTCCACCCAGGGCTGCCACTAGGAATTTCAGGGCCCCATGCTGTCAAAATTTTCGGGCCCTTTGAGACTCCGCTAAGGCTTCACCTCAGCTCTGCTTCCACACCTCGAACCTTCCACAGTCTCATTGCCCACTCTTGGAAAAACTCCACTTCTGCACCACGTCCTCACCAATCACACATTAACAGTTCCCATCAAACACCAGATTACATACATAGCCTGCAGCTTTTGTTTTGGCAAAGTCAGGAGTGGAACAATCAGAGGAGAAGTATAATAGAAACACGTCACCACTTCCGCATTTATCGCCGCTCCTGGTTTTGGCTTACAAATACTAATGTATAATACTGACCACATACCTATATAAAATGCATACATATACTGTAGAATATGCCCATGTATAATAAACACCTGTCTACTGCATATGTGACATACTATACATTAATGTATAAGGGTATGGTTCCACGGTCAGGAATCGGCAGCGCTTTGGATGCAGCACATGTCCACTCAGTCCAAAGCGCTGCCGGCTTTTGTACGAGTGATGATTCTGCATGTGTTCATTGAACATATGCGGAATCACCGCATCCTATACATTGGACTGTGATATTTATCTTGCGGAGACTGAGCGTCTCCGCAAGATAAATAGACATGCTACGGTCTAGAAAGATGCGCCACATGTCCGTCTCCGCAGGGAAGCTGCGGGTGCCACTGCATACATAGTGGACATTGGATTCCTTGAAATCTCATGCACTATGCTGTAACATCCGGCTGCTGCGGATTGGATGCTGCGGATGTACACAGCGTCCAATCCGCAGAGTTTACTGACAGTGGAAACATCTACTATATAATTGTCTAAGGGGTACTTCCGTCTTTCTGTCGGTCTGTCCTTCTTTCTGTCGGGGTTATTCGTTCGCTGATTGGTCTCGGCAGCTGCCTTTCATGGCTGCCGCGACCAATCAGCGACGCACACAGTCCGGAAGAAAATGGCCGCTCCTTACTCCCCGCACTCACTGCCCGGCACCCGCATACACCCCTCCGCTCACCGCTCACACAGAGTCAGGGTGGATAAAAATCAATGTTTTTTTAAAAAAAATCAAAAAAATCGGATTTTTTTGATTTAAATCGGATTTTTTTGATTTAAATCGGATTTTTTTCAATAAACTGCTTTTTGAGGAAAATATTTTACCATCCAAAGGTTCTTCCATCATGAGATAAAGCTGAGTTGTTTAACTCAGTAGAATAAAGGCTGTATATGTGTAACATTCACAATGCCATGCTCTTCCAGAGGTTTCTGTAGGATGCTGACTATCCAACAAGTTTGGGCATGTCAACTGAATGGAAAAAGAAACTAAACCAAAAGTGAAACCAAGCTAGAAGTGTGGAATTAAAGGGGCAGTATGAACAAAATGTGGAGGCTATTAATAGTTTATACAATTAAGACATGCTGCTTTTAAACACCTACCTATTGCCATATAGTAAAACAAAAAAGATTTTTACTTACTTTGGGGTCCCCCCCTCACCCTGGCGTTAGATCGTTGCCCCTAGTTTCGTCCGTGTAACTATGGGCGCACATGCGCACTGCTCTCACTTCTCATTTTAATCGTGATTTATATTAAAAAAAACCTTTTGATTTAAATCAGTGATTTAAATCATGATTAAAATCATGATTTAAATCGATCCGATTTAAATAGAAAAAAATCTTTTGATTTAAATCGTGATTTAAATCATGATTTAAATCGGCGTGATTTAAATCAATCCACCCTGCACAGAGTTAATGCCGGCGGTAACGGACCGCGTTATGCTGCGGGTAACGCACTCCGTTACCGCTGCTATTAACCCTGTGTGACCACCTTTTTACTATTCATGCTGCCTATGCGGCATGAATAGTAAAACGATCTAATGTTAAAAATAATTAAAAAAATAAAAAATCGTTATATACTCACCATCCGTCGGCCCCTTGATCGACAACACGCCTGCCCGACGCCCCGGTGGCCGCTCCATGCTGCGATCTCGCGAGATGATGACGTAGCGGTCTCGTGAGACCGCTACGTCATCATCTCGCGAGACCGCAATGCACTCCTGGGACCGGACCGCGCGAGGAGCTTCGGTAAAGGCCTCGCGTCGGTAAAGGCCTCGCTTGGATCCGGGGGCTCCGGAAGGTGAGTATATAACTATTTTTTATTTTATTTCTTTTTTTTAACAGGGATATGATGCCCACATTGCTATATACTGCGTGGGCTGTGCAATATACTACATCGCTGGGCAATATACAACGTGGGCTGTGCAATATACTCCGTGCGCTGGGCAATATACAACATGGGCTGTGCTATATACTCCGTGCGCTGGGCAATATACAACATGGGCTGTGCTATATACTCCGTGCGCTGGGCAATCTACTACATGGGTTGTGCTATATACTACGTGCGCTTGGCAATATACTACATGGGCTGTGCCATATACTCCATGCGCTGGGCAATATACTACATGGCTGTGCTATATACTACGTGGCTGGGCAATTTACTACGTGACTATACAACGTGGGCTGTGCAAAATACAATGTGGGCTGCGCAATATACAACGTGGGCTGCGCAATATACAACGTGGGCTGCACAATATACAATGTGGGCTGCGCAATATACAACGTGGGCTGCGCAATATACAACGTGGGCTGCGCAATGTACAACGTGGGCTGCGCAATTTACTACGTGGGCTGCACAATTTACTACGTGGGCTGCACAATGTACAACGTGGGCTGCATGATATACTACATGGGCTGTGCAATGTACTGCGTGGCCTGTGCTATACACTACGCATACATATTCTAGAATACCCGATGCGTTAGAACCGGGCCACCATCTAGTACCCTTATATGTGTCTATGTATTGTACCTGTGTGTTTAATGCAACAGATACAGTATATGTGAAAAAGTCTTCACTGGGGGATGGGCTCAGGGGTCAGTCCCAGCCTGGATCTGATACTGCAGTGATGACTGGAGTCCCGTCAGAGAATAGACCCAGTAATTTAGTGACTGTGTTCCCCAGCTCTGAGCTCTCTGGTCCCTGCTGTGTGTGGATGAAAATCCTGCACTGACCAGATACCACAAAGCTCCAGGGTCACAGTCAGTAAATCACTGCTTCTAGTCTCTGACTGCAGCCCCTGCCTCCCCTCTTTACTCTGCAAACAATCCGTCACATTCAGACCGTTCTTTACCTCCTGTTCAGGGGATGATTGAGGTCCTGCACACAGCTGCAGCTTCCTTCCAGGCATGAGTGTGCAGACGCCGTTCTGCACAGGCTGGAAGTGTGTGCAGGGAGAAGGGAGGTGATCTAACAACAAGCACCAGACAGGAGGAGCAGCTGTGAAGAAGACAGGAGATGTCTCTCCTCTGCGCACGGATCCTATCCTGAAGCCGCACGCTGGCAGCTTCCTGTCTCGCCCAGCCGCAGCGCGGAATGATGATGTCATTCAGCTGCTGCTGTCTGTGTGAGAAAGGAAGCAGGATGGATTCATTCCCTGCAGATCCGTTGCCATTTTCTCTTGCAGGCAGCGGAGCTGCAGGGATTGCTCCCTGCCTGCCGCACATGAGGGCAATCTGGCCAGGGGCCCCCCGGAGCCTCGGGGCTGGAAAGACTGGCCAGATTGCCCTCTATATTAGCCGCCCTGCAGGGGCCCCCCAGAGCCTCCGGGCCCCGGTGCAGCCGCACCGGTTGAACCGGCGGTATGTCCGCCCATGCTCCATAGATACATTTGCCCAATATGTTATTGCTGCGACTAAAAAAAAATCACATACTCACCTCTCGTCGCTCAGGCCCCCGGCACTTGCTATAGTCCACCGCTGGGCGCCGATCCGTCTTCCTCTGCACTGACGTTCAGGCAGAGGGTGGCACACACTAAACGCGTCATCGCGCCCTCTGACCCGAGCGTCACTGCAGAGGAATAGGGAGCGTCACCCAGCAGTGGAACACGGCCAGGTGAATATCGCACAATGCCCCCATATTCGCCTGCTCCTGGCTCGGTCCCTGTAGTCCCTGCTTCTCCGGGCACCGGCAGCTTCTTCCTGTATTGATTGGTCACATGGTACCGCTCATTACAGTAATGAATATGCGGATCCACCCCTATGGAAGTGGAGTCGGGTCCATATTCATTACTGTAATGAGCGGTTCCAACCCTCTTTTAAAAAGGGAACCTCTCATTTGTGAATGGTAAAATACTGTTAGAACTACTTGTACTTTTTACTAAGCATGGTGTCAATCATGTAATCCCTGATTCATTTTATGACCTAGGCCTTGACTTTCAAATTTGAACAGGATTATATCACATAGAGTTTCTACCTAATCAATACACAAGGCTTATTCATAATCTAACTTCCTGGTTGGCAACCGATCACATTTTAATTTCTATTTCTGTACTATGGAGACTTCATTCTGCTGTATTAAATTAATATTGCACCCACAAGTTATGAGGGTAGCATCCATAGTGGCAGTCCATGTGGCCGCTATGGTGCCCGAGGGTCGAAGGAGCCATTTCGGCTTGGCACCAGGCCCCCTCTTCTTCCCTGATATCACAATTTTGGCGGTATACACATCTCCAGGATGCAGATATTGTTGAATGGAACAGGGGATCAGGGAATTGAAGGTTCTGTAATCCACTATTCAGCCTGCACCTGGAGTCTAATATTTCGTGCACTGCAACCACAATTATTTCACTACATCATGCCTTTGGTGTAGAGTCTCAGTACTCACTGCACAGACTCGAGTAACTTGCTGGTGAAATGGGGTAGGGCAAATATTGTGTTTTATTTTTATTTTTTTTAAACATCCATAATAGTGGGGGCATCATATTAAGTGAAGCGCTGTGGGAGCCATTATATTGAGTCAGGGTCTGGCAGTGGCCCTCATGTTGAGTGGGCCATTATACTTAGTGGGGGGTTTTTGAGGGCCATTATACTGATAAGTGTCTGTGGGGGAACATAGGGACCCCCATACTGATTTTGGGTCTGTGGGACGGCTCGCATACTGAATGGTGTATGGGGGTCCTCATTCTGTGTGGATGGCTGTCATGGTCCTCATACTATCTTACTGTTTGAGGGGCTGTGGGCACATTTTTGAAAGCATCTTACTCTACCTTATAAAAGCCATACAGGGTTTATCTCAGGTAATGAGCGTTGGGAGGAATGACGCCACCGAGTATGTATATATATATATATATATATATATATATATATATATATATACACATCACTATATATAATAGGGGGGAGGTATGTTACACTATGTCTAATGGGATCAGTGCTATAAAATCCAGAGTTGTATTTCCTCCAGCACTGTAAGTGTTGTGAGGCTTAAGTTATGTTACGGGCTGTTTTTTAGGGGGGCATTCATAGAGTGGGTGGGAGAGTGTCTCCCCTGCAGGTCTAGCACCACTGTGTGCTGACAGGACCTGGGTGAGATCACAGTCATGTGATCAGTCACGTGGTTAAGGTGTCACATGGTCTGGGCTCAAATGGCTGAAGGAAAGAACTTTCAATGTTCAGTGTGATCAACCTGGGGAAGGAGCACTGCAGCAGAGTGCTGCATGGACTTGTGAACCTGAGCCATGCATGTTCTGTCAGCTGTGAGCAGGAGGAACCCCGATTACAGAAGGACTGTTTATTCTGTCATTTTGTTTTGTTTTCCTGTTTTGCCCAGAGGGCTGTATTTCCTTTACCACATCTGGGTTTATGCTGCCTACATTAATCCCAAGGAAGTTCTTTAAGCCACAGTGTATCCATTTCTACCTCCATGTGCAGACGAGTGAGCTGCTGTACCACAAATCTATATATATATATAAGAAAAAAAGGAAAACAGCACAAACAAAGTAACAAAAAAAGTGGGTCTTTAATGCCTGGACGGCGTGGCGACGTTTCGGATTTTCCAATCCTTTTTCAAGCAGTGAACATACAAATGAAATGAGTATATATAGGTATTACACATGTTGCTCATTAATTAATTACTAAAACATTGTTTGCAAATATATCTTCAATATCCATCCATTATCATATTACAATAAAGTGCATTCGTACATATTCCATTTAAAATAGATAAATATCAAACCATGATATTTTACAAATAAAGTGCAATGTGATTGTGAACTAAATCTATAAATGATCAATTAAAATCCCCCAGATGTCCCAATCTATTTAAAAATTAAGCTAGAGACGTACTTACAACACAACACCACATGTTTTTCATTCTCAGCGTCCCCCTAGAATTACTGCGCATGTCTGTGGCGTCAAAACAAGCAAGCAAAGAATTATGGTAGGCGCCTGCGCACTAGCATTCTAAGAACGTCGGCGCCATTTTGAAAAAGGGAAAGAGGACCTGATTCCCAAAAGAAAAAGAACGAGAGCAAAATAAAGAAAATATGTTTGATTTTTTTGTAGTTCTTTCATAGCGCTATCTTACCCATCAGCTCATAATGCCATGACTTAAAAATGTTATATCAAAGAATATTTCTCTCTTTTTACATATATCTACATGGCTGATAGGAACGCTATATATGTTTATATAAGGGCACTCACTATTTCTTAGCATCTTAGAGTACCTTAATTATATCTTAATGGCATAGACAGTCTAGGACATATATATATATATATATATATATATATATATATATATATATGTATATATATATATATATATATATATATATATATATATATATATGTGTATATATATATATATATATATATATATATATATATATATATATATATATATATATATATATATACGAGTATATATGTATGTGTGTATCGACAATGATGTCGTAATGGTTGCCATGGCGATGATGCCATAAAGGTTGCCACAGCAAAGTTGATGACATAATGGCTGCCATGGCGATGATGATGTCATAATATTTTGCAATGGTGGCTGTTATGTCATAATGGTTGCCATGGCGACAATGATGTAATAATAGGTTGCAATGGTGACGGTTATGTCATAATGGTTGCCATGGTGACCATGATGTCAGAATGGTTGCCATGGCAAAGATGATGTCATAATGGGTATATGGGCACGTAACTAGGGGTTAGAGGATGTGTAATGGGTATATGGACATGGGACTATGGGATGGAGGATATGTATGATGGGAATATGGGCACGGGACTATTGGATTCAAGATGTGTATGATGGGTATATGGGCACGAGATTATGGTATGGAGGATGTGTATGATGGGTATATGGTATAGGCAGGGGACTATGGGATGGAGGTTATGTATGATGGGTATATGAGCACAGGACTATGGGATGGAGAATAATCATTATAATTTGTTATAACTAACCACAGTTAGTATATATTACATTTTACCCCTTCACGCCACAGCTTTTTTTTCTATTTTGCATTTTTATTATTCACTCCCCTTCTTCCCAGAGCCATAACTTTTTTATTTTTCCGTCAATATATCCATGTGAGAGCTTGTTTTTTGGGAATGAGTTGTACTTTTGAATGACACCATTGGTTTTACCACATGTTGCACTCAAAAATGGGAAAAAAAATTCCAAGTGCGGTGAATTTGTAAAAAAAAAAAGTGCAATTCCACTGTTGTTGATTTTTTTTTTTTTTACCATGTTCACCAAATGCTAAAACTGACCTGCCAATATGTTTTTCCAGGTCATTACGAGTTTGTAAATCCCAAACATGTTTTATTTCAATAATGGCAAAAAAAAAGCCAAAGTTTGTAAAAAAAAAAATTAATTGTGGCATTTTCTGAGACCTGTAGTGTCTCCATTTTTCGTGATCTGGGCTGAGTGCAGGCTTATTTGTTTTCCTGCCAAGCTGACGTTTTTAATTGTACCATTTTGTTGTGGATATGATCTTTTGATCGCTCATTATTGCATTTTAATGCAGTGTTGCGGCAACCAAAAAAAAATAATTCTGGCGTTTTTACTTTTTTTTTTCGCTGTGCTGTTTACCGTTCGGATTATTTCTTTTTGTAGCTTGATAGATCATGAATTTCTGAACTCGGCAATATCAAATATGTGTTTTCTTTTTTTTTTTTTAGTTGTTTTATTCTGAATGTGGGGGTGATTTGATTTTTTTTTTTCTGTTTTGTTAAAACACTTTTTTTCTGCATGCCTCAATAGTCTCCATGGGAGACTAGAAGCTGTCATTGTCTGATCGCCCCTGTTACACACAGGCGATGATCAGATTGCATGTGTGTAGCAGAAATGCTAACTTGCTATGAGCGCCGACAGCATAAAGTAAATAGCCCCTGGGAATTCTGTGGTCTGTGCATCGGTACTTTATAACATGGGTAAGTGTATGCAACCCTTTTAACTTGGGTAGGGGCAGTACATTTACTTTATGCCCCTGCTTTCCACATTATCAATTTATAATTAGTGGTAGATCCTCTCAGCATAAGCACTTTATGATTGTTGCAATATTACTACATTTGCACTAGGAGAGTGTATGTTTACATGATCTTCCAATACTGTATACTTGTGTAATTTATGGAACTGCCTCTTACCCCAACCCCTTATTCCCAGGGTTTCTATTGTGGTTCCTATCTTTTCCTTTCTCAATAATTTGTGTATAAGATTATGTATGTTACTTATCATTGTATCAATAAAATTGTGTTTCATTTTTGAAGTCAGCACTCCAATTATCTTTATGTATTTGTTCAAAACAGTTGACATGTGTCGGGAAAGATGTGGGCTCAGCACTGGAGCCCACATCAAAGAGAGGGATGCAACATGCAAAATAAATGTATGTCACATGTCATGAAGGGGTTAAGCATATCTCGACCAAAATCTTATCCCAGGTCTCTTCTACAGATTCCGAAAGTTGGTGCATACTGGGGTGTGTGCCACATTTGGAACGGGACTAGTTAACTTTCCGCTGCCTAGATACTCATCTCACTTTGCTTTATATTGCATGCACTTTTTTTATTATTATGACTACAATGAGAATTTTTTTGGGGGAGGCACCTATCCTCTGCATGTTACACCCATGCCAACTAATATACAATGAGGTTGTCTGCCCTTTATCACATTATTACATTTGTATATTAAGCTGACTCATACTTATCCTATGGTCTGTGCAGTTATACGATATTAATCCGGTTTCTTCTTTTTCTCCATATTTTACATGTGGTAAGCTTTTTGACTATTTATGCATTTATCTTATAAGTATTATACATATGCAGTCCATCATATGTACCTCTTTCTTACAATTACCTCCAGTAGGTTATTTATCATGTGCATGTAACTACCTATACTTTTTCATTCACTAGTTTAGCTACCATTTCTTATTAGATATACAGCTTTAGTCCTGTCTTCTCAATTTTTGCATGATGCACTACCTAGGAAGCATCCGATTGATATTCACTATACTTCTACTTGGGTTTATATTATACTATATTGTCAGTCATTTACCTTCACTACCATGCTGTGAACACCTTCCCCCCTGCTTTCGTTAATTTGCCCCTCCTATTTTCCAAGCAACGTGCAATTATATACATATTTATATTCTGGTTATACACGTTTTAAATCGTGATATTGATTACATTTCTAACCAGCATCTGACATATGCTTAGTTAATTCATTAAAAAACAGACTCATTATTAGATAAGGAGGATCAATATCCCCTATCTACTTCATTACCACTCCATAAGCAGTCATCAAAACAAGGAGGACCGAAGGAGTTTTTTATAAAAATATCAAAAAATATTTATTAACACAATCAAACAACATGAATAGACATTTAAAAATGTGCAAAAAAATGTGCAAAAAAGGAACACCAAAGGTTGGTGTAACACTCACTACAGTATATGAATATCACATCACTTAAACACAAATGAGTAAACTGTAATTGATGTGTGTTTCGCTGCCTGTTAACCGTGCTTTCTCAAGGACTTCTAACAGGCATCGAGACGCGCATCGGGGTGCGTCGAGCGGTGTACCTCAGTACTTGGATAAGGCTACTTTTGACCCATACTTGGTAGGCCTGTGAGATGGCCTTATTTGTACAACTGGGGCTTTAGGGGATTGAGCCTGAATGTGGATCATGCCTATATGAGTGATAGTGATACCACATGGGATTGAAGTTTACTTTGCTGATGATGTGTGGGGACATGCTCTCGCTTAACTTAACCCCTATTGTAGTCAATTACGGCTGCGGAGGGATGCAGACTTCCTCCTTGAAGCCCCGCCCACTGCTGCGCCTCTTCGTTCAGCTCCGCCTATGGCTGCATGTGGCGTGCACACCAGCGGCATGGCCTGCATACTCAATGTTAAAGATAGGGTGCACATGCCGCATGCAGCACCCACAAGTGTTTGATTGGGTTGAGAGCCAGACACTGTGGGGAGCCAATCCAGCACCTCTACATTATTGTCATTAAATCGTTTCTTCACCAATGTTTACCCATGTTTTTTCAATATTGACATATGCATCCGGTCGTTGTCCTGCTGGAACACTGTCATACTTTTCATACCCATATTACTCGATTGTACGAAGTAATCCATCTTGAAGGATACTCGCATATAGTTCAGCATTGAGCCCACCATTGATCCCGGTGAAGTATTCAACGCCTTTGGCTGTGAAACAATCCCATATAATCAGGCTTCCTCCACCAAACTTGACATTGCTTCAATTTCTTGATCTGTTGGCTCATTTTTCACCTGGTTTCTTCCAGACCCATTTCACCCAAGAGATGCTAGTCTATTAAATTTAGTTTCAACGCTACAAATCACCTGTTTCCAATCTTCTACTGTCCATCTTTAGTACTTTTTTTTGCAAACTCAAACTAATGCTCCTTATGAAATTGAAGTGCAGGCTTCTTCACCTGCTTTTTCGAACCATCATTCCTGACTTGTGTAATGTGTTGCACAGTGTTTGCATGGATGTTGCATTCGGCGGGCATGTCAAAACGACGCATGGGGATGCATCCGCATACAACGCATATCCTTACATACACAATGTTAAATATAGGTACTCAAGACGCAAGCGGATCTATGTGGATCTTAAGGAAAGAAGTACGCAGGCCTACGCTGCCCACAGAAATGCTAATATGAAACCAGCCTAAGTTGAATATTTCTTATGAAATTGACCCTAGTGTGTATGCTTGAAATAGGGATGTTAGATTGTGGTCAAGGATGAGTACTTTTTGTTAAAATTACAACTTCTGTACAGCTTTGTAGGCACATTTATAGTCGTGAAAAAAATGATAACTATTATAATTTAAATTATATATTCTATAATATAAATTATATAAATCATATTATTTAAATTTAATTATTATTAAATGTTATCTTGAGAGATTAAATTCAGCCCACTTCATATTATTCCAGCTGTGCGGACATAGGTCTTCATGAATAGCGTTTAGGAGAGATCTATTGGCTTCTTAGAGATATTAGAGAGATATTGACTTATTATTCTGTAGTGTCCCTTTATTTTCATCAACACATGCTCATTATAAGCAGTAAAACTTTGAATATCATATTCATAATATTAAATATTACATAATGATCAGATAACATGCTCATGTGCATAGACACAATACAGTGGAAATCTACAGTACATTTGGTAATTCTAAAAAGAATTACATGCAGAATTCACAGAAAGGTAATCCCATCCATCACACATTAGCATTGAGTTGGCTGTATCACCAGATCCTTATCCAATCCGTAGAATTTGAGCTTGACAAATTGCAGCCTAGGAATGGTACTCACGTATATTAACATAAATCGTCTGAGTAATAGGTCTTATCAGATACTGGTAACCCATATAAATGGTTTGGCTTCCCATTTGACGCTCTGTGGTTTTGTTTGCCTGTTTGTACTCTGGCACAGAGGCAGTTTATTATTCTGGCTTGATCTTAAAAATGTACGAGTACCACATTGCCCTCAGATCGTTGTCTATTCCTTTTATTTGTCTCTTAGTTCCCACTGCATCAGTAATAAATTAGGCTGTAGGACAGCAACAGCTTAAGCCATATGCCTTCAATTTATCTTTAACTTTCACTTGCTGAGAACGCCACCTGGTACTGCCAAGTGTACATTTTTTTTCTTTTAGTTAGGCTATCAATCTTGAAACTATCAGAGCTAGTCTGTTAAATTTGTGCTGATTTGAAACAGAATTGTGATATATGTCCTGTGGGCTTTTGGGGCTGCGCTACTCCATTTTTTCCCCAATAAAGCATGCTAAAGGATTTGTCCGCACTAGACTGTTCTTGATGGTTGATTTTTGTCATATGTATTTTATGACTTTCACTCAAAATGAATATGCCCAGGGAAAAGTACAATAGGTGCACTAGTATTTAATCATACATTAAATTTCACCCTTCAAATTTGTAGTAGATTAGCTAAAGTATAGCATTTTTGTCATAATGTACTACTTATTTCTATGATTTATTTGAATTATATTTATTATAATATTCAAGAATCACCAGTGTAGTTAATTAAATCTGACAAATTGTGCAAGTTTTATCAGGAAATTCGGCTTGCATAAAATATATTTTCCACAAACGGAATATATCTTATGTTCTGGGGTCTCTCTTGGCCTAGAACAACCCCTGGCAAAAATTATGGAATCACCGGCCTTGGAGGATGTTAATTCAGTTGTATAATTTTGTAGAAAAATGCAGATCACAGACGTGGCAAAAAACTAAAGTCATTTCAAATGGCAACTTTCTGGCTTTAAGAAACACTAAAAGAAATCAAGAACACAAAATGTGGTAGTCAGTAATGGTTACCGTATTTTTCGGACCATAAGACACACTTTTTTCCTTCAAATTTGGGAGGAAAATGTGGGTGCTTCTTATGGTCCGGATGTAACGTGGGGAGGGGGCAGCGGCGAGTGGGATCCACTGTGATCCCACTCACAGGAGGCAGAAAAATGTCCGCACTGCCTAGCTGCAGCGCTGGGGAAACCACATGGTCCTGATGATTAAAATGCAGTGATTATTCATTAGCAGCTTCCCCACCCACCTGTCAGCTGAGCGGTGAGCAGGGAGCAGCAAATGAATACTCCTTCACTTAAAGAGGGACACACATGGTTTCCCCAGTGCCGGACTCCTGCAGCGGCTGGGGAGGTCTGTGTGTCTAGTGGAGGAGGCAGCAGCAGAGTGGCAGAGGAGACAAGATCGCCGCATACCTGCCTGGGCTGTGCTGGATGCTGCGGCATAAGCACCTGTGTGATGTCATGAAATGGGCGGGCTGGAGCATCACATGACAGCACAGAGCCCTTCCTCTTCTGATGTCATCACAGGTCCTTCAGACACCAAACTAGAACCTGCATGCTTCTTCTTATGACCTGTGCTGTGCAAAGGCAACATGAGGGAGGACTCTGTGCGGTCATGGGTTGCTCACAGCCTGAACAACTAAGAAATACTTAAAAGGTTAGTCAATACAACACACAATAAAGCAATCCACCACTCCTGTGGTGAACCATAACTCCCAGCATGGCATAGGATCTGCAGGACAGGCTGGGAGTTATAGTTCTCCCATAGGATCTTAAGGCGGCACTCCAGTGTTATTTTTCAGTGCTGGAGTGGTGCTTTAAATATAAGCCCTGTGCCCCCATTCTTATACTCACCCTCCAGCGTCTTCATATAGTACTTTACACCACACTGGTCCCGCAGCACCATCTTCTACACGCAGCTTCCAATATAATAACATAATATTATATATAATAACACCACAATAATAATAATATGTTATTTATGTTATTAGTTTTACCACATTTTTCTGATTCAATTTTTTTTTCCTATTTTCCACTTCTAAAACCTGGGTGCATCTTATAATCCGGTGCATCTTATAGTCTGGTGCATCTTATAGTCCGAAAAATATGGTACTTTTTTTTAACCAAGCATAGGGAAAAAATTATGGAATCACTCAATTCTGAGAAAAAAATTATGGAATCATGAAAAACAAACAAACAAAAAACACTCCAAAACATCACTAGTATTTTGTTGCACCACCTCTGGCTTTTATAACAGCTTGCAGTCTCTGAGGCATGGACTTAATGAGTGTCAAACAGTACTCTTCATCAATCTGGCTCCAACTTTCTCTGATTGCTGTTGCCAGATCAGCTTTGCAGGTTGGAGCCTTGTCATGGACCATTTTCTTCAACTTCCACCAAAGATTTTCAATTGGATTGAGATCTGGACAATTTGAGGCCATGACATTGACCTTATGTGTCTTTTTTCAAGGAATGTTTCAGTTTTTGCTCTATGGCATTGTCATCTTGAAAAATGATTTCACCATCCTCAAACATCCTTTCAATTGATGGGATAAGAAAAGTGTCAAAAATATCAACATAAACTTTTGCATTTATTGAAGATGTAATGACAGCCATCTCCCCAGTGCCTTTACCTGACATGCAGCCCCATATCATCAATGGCTGTGGAAATTTGCATGTTCTCTTCAGGCAGTCATCTTTATAAATCTCATTGGAACGGCACCAAACAAACGTTCCAGAATCATCAGCTTTCCCAATGCAGATTTGTGATTCATCACTGAATATGACTTTCATCCAGTCATCCACAGTCCATGATTGCTTTTCCTTAGCCCATCGTAGCCTTGTTTTTGTTTTTTTTGTTTAGGTGTTAATGATGGTTTTCGCTTAGCTTTTCTGTATGTAAATCCCACTTCCTTTAGGCGGTTTCTTACAATTCGGTCACAGACGTTGACTCCAGTTTCCACCCATTCGGTCCTCATTTATTTTATTGTGCTTTTCCTGTTTTGGAGACATATTGCTTTAAATTTCCGGTCTTGACGCTTTGATATCTTCCTTGGTCTACCAGTATGTTTGCATTTAACAACCTTCCCATGTTGTTTGTATTTGGTCCAGGTTTTAGACACAGCTGACTGTGAACAACCAACATCTTTTGCAACATTGCCTGATTTACCTTCTTTTCAGAGTTTGATAATCCTCTCCTTTGTTTCAATTGACATCTCTCCTGTTAGAGCCATGATTCATGTCAGTCCACTTGGTGCAACAGCTCTCCAAGGTGTGATCACTCCTTTTTAGATGCAGACTAACGAGCAGATCTAATTTTATGCAGGTGTTATTTTTGGGTATGAAAATGTACAGGGTGACTCCATAATTTTTTCCTTAGAATTGAGTGATTCCATAATTTTTCCCCTATGCTTGGTTAAAAAAGTAACCATTATTGACAACCACATTTTTTGTTCTTGATTTCTTGTAGTGTTTCTTAAAGCCAGAAACTTGCCATTTGAAAAAACTTTAGTGCCATGTCTGTGATCTGCTTTTTTTCTACAAAAAAAATTAAACAACTGAATGAACATCCTCCAAGGCCGGTGATTCCATAATTTTTGCCAGGGGCTGTATAAGTGGGTCAAGGATTGAGCACCCAACAGAAGTAAGAGGCACCGAGGATCAGACGGGAAGCAGCTGGATTTTTTTTTTTTTTTTTTGGGGGGGGTTTAGCCTTTTGCCATCATTCTACTGTTGAGCCATTTTGCTGCCTGAGATTTTATTGAATTTGCGTTGGGTTGAGCAAATTACTAAAATATTTACATTCGGAATACAGATTTGTGTATAATTTTAGTACAATTCAATTTCACTCAAATTTGTGCATCTCTAGTCACCAACATTGTAGCAGCAATTGGCAATAAAAAAAGAAACTTGTGTATTAAATTACATATTCTTGTGTTGTTGTGTAGATCATAGACTTTCTTCCTATATATAGTAAACACATTATGTACAGACAAGATACAAAAAATATGATATTTTGTAGAGATGAGTGGATAAATTCACTGCAAATCAACTTAGAGTCAGATTTCTTGAAACTTGCAGGTTTCGGCGAATTTGAACAAATTACCATTCGATTCACCATTCTTTAATGCTGGTGTCTGGATGCAACGAGCAGAGATCACGAGACAAAAACAGCCAGGTGTTGATATAATGGTATTTTTATGCAATAAACAATTAGTGTTAGATGATATGCAATTTAACAGTATAGGGAATCACAACAGGTTTAGAATGAGCAAGAAAATATTTTACTACTTAACGTTAGTGGTGCACTCATTCTTAAGAGTCAGCACGTGAATTCTCACTCAAAGTTCAGGCCCTAGCAGGGGTCACAGGGTTTTCCTGCTAGGCAGCAAGTCTCTTCCTGACATAGTTTATTAAAGCCTGTTGAGCCTCCCATGCACTACCGACCCCTTCCAACCTGTAATCCTAGTCCCAGCCAACCCCAGTATCGTAGGTAATAGCTAGAAGTGACGGCCCTGCTCACTCGCACTCTTCCTCCTCTATCACAGGCATGACAATCCTGTCGCAGTCACCGCATGACTCTTCTCGGCTTGACTATCGGCAGAAGTCTCTCAGCCTCAGGGTGTATAAGACTGGGCTTAAGCTCTTGACAGACATAATTGGGCCTTGTAGGCTTCACCAGCACAGGGTGCAGATTCCTGCTCTGTCCAGTGTAAGCGATACTCTGGGATATCTTCACAGGGATCCGGACCATGCCAGGTGGTGACCGGCACCTGGGTAGCACAGACTCCTTGCTGAGGTCTGGCACATTGGTCTCAGCAGTTCTCAGCTCTCAGCACCCTGAGCCTGAGAGACTGCTGCCGATAGTCAAGCCGAGAAGAGCCATGTGGTGACTACGACATCACTGAAAGAGAGGTTACTCACTTCCTTTCCAAATCACACCTCACCACATGTGCACTTGATTCCATCCCTTCCCTCCTGCTCCCCAATCTCACTAACATGCTCATTCCAGCCCTAACCCATGGTACCTTCCTCTCTGCCTTTAAACATGCCACCATCACACCTATCCTCAAATAAACTAACCTTGACTCAATTGCTATGCCCAGCTATCGCCCAATATCACTGCTCATGTTTGCTTCCAAACTCCTTGAGCAGCATGTCCATGCTCAACGTAACTCCCACATCTCATCTAAATCACTTATTGACAACCTCCAATCTGACTATCGTCCCCACCACTCCACCGAAACTGCCCTGACCAAAATTACTAATGACTTACTCACAGCCAAAGTTAACGGACAGTTCTCCATCCTCCTCCTTCTCGACCTGTCCTCGGCCTTCAACAGTCGACCAATGTCTACTGCTACAGATTCTTTCTTCCCTTGGCATCAAAGAACCTTGCCTTGTCTTGGATTGTCTCATACGTTTCTGACTGCACATGTAGCGTTTCCCACTCCCACACTACTTCCTCATCCCGCCCGCTCTCTGTTGGAGTCCCTCAAGGCTATGTCCTGGAGCCGCTACTTTTTTCCTTGTATACCCTTGGCCTAGGACAACTCATAAAGTCCCATGACTTCCAGTACCACCTATATGTGGATGACACTCAGATTCACCTCTCTGGCCCAAGTGTCACCTCTCCGCTGTCCAGAATCATGGAGTGTCTATCAGCCATATCCTCCTTCTTTACCTGTCGTTTCCTAAAACGCAATGTAGGCAAAACCGAACTCATCATCTTTCCTCCATCTCGCGTATCTCCCCTACCCAATCTTTCTAATATGGTAAACAACATCACACTCTGTCATGCACCTGAAACCTGCTGCCACAGAGTAACTCTCGACTCTGCCCTGTCCTTCAAACCACACATCCAAACTCTTGCCACCTCCTGTCACCTCCAACTCAAACATACAGTGGGGCAAAAAAGTATTTAGTCATTCAGCAATAGTGCAAGTTCCACCACTTAAAAAGATGAGAGGCGTCTGTAATTTACATCATAGGTAGACCTCAACTCTGGGAGACAAACTGAGAAAAAAAAATCCAGAAAATCACATTGTCTGTTTTTTTATCATTTTATTTGCATATTATGGTGGAAAATAAGTATTTGGTCAGAAGCAAACAATCAAGATTTCTGGCTCTCACAGACCTGTAACTTCTTCTTTAAGAGTCTCCTCTTTCCTCCACTCATTACCTGTAGTAATGGCACCTGTTTAAACTTGTTATCAGTATAAAAAGACACCTGTGCACACCCTCAAACAGTCTGACTCCAAACTCCACTATGGTGAGGACCAAAGAGCTGTCAAAGGACACCAGAAACAAAATTGTAGCCCTGCACCAGGCTGGGAAGACTGAATCTGCAATAGCCAACCAGCTTGGAGTGAAGAAATCAACAGTGGGAGCAATAATTAGAAAATGGAAGACATTCAAGACCACTGATAATCTCCCTCGATCTGGGGCTCCACGCAAAATCCCACCCCGTGGGGTCAGAATGATCACAAGAACGGTGAGCAAAAATCCCAGAACCACGCGGGGGTAACTAGTGAATGAACTGCAGAGAGCTGGGACCAATGTAACAAGGCCTACTATAAGTAACACACTATGCCACCATGGACTCAGATCCTGCAGTGCCAGACGTGTCCCACTGCTTAAGCCAGTACATGTCCGGGCCCGTCTGAAGTTTGCTAGAGAGCATTTGGATGATCCAGAGGAGTTTTGGGAGAATGTCCTATGGTCTGATGAAACCGAACTGGAACTGTTTGGTAGAAACACAACTTGTCGTGTTTGGAGGAAAAAGAATACTGAGTTGCATCCATCAAACACCATACCTACTGTAAAGCATGGTGGTGGAAACATCATGCTTTGGGGCTGTTTCTCTGCAAAGGGGCCAGGACGACTGATCCGGGTACATGAAAGAATGAATGGGGCCATGTATCGTGAGATTTTGAGTGCAAACCTCCTTCCATCAGCAAGGGCATTGAAGATGAAACGTGGCTGGGTCTTTCAACATGACAATGATCCAAAGCACACCGCCAGGGCAACGAAGGAGTGGCTTCGTAAGAAGCATTTCAAGGTCCTGGAGTGGCCTAGCCAGTCTCCAGATCTCAACCCTATAGAAAACCTTTGGAGGGAGTTGAAAGTCCGTGTTGCCAAGCGAAAAGCCAAAAACATCACTGCTCTAGAGGAGGTCTGCATGGACGAATGGGCCAACATACCAACAACAGTGTGTGGCAACCTTGTGAAGACTTACAGAAAACGTTTGACCTCTGTCATTGCCAACAAAGGATATATTACAAAGTATTGAGATGAAATTTTGTTTCTGACCAAATACTTATTTTCCACCTTAATATGCAAATAAAATGATAAAAAAACAGACAATGTGATTTTCTGGATTTTTTTTCTCAGTTTGTCTCCCATAGTTGAGGTCTACGTATGATGTAAATTACAGACGCCTCTCATCTTTTTAAGTGGTGGAACTTGCACTATTGCTGAATGACTAAATACTTTTTTGCCCCACTGTATTTCCAGAATATGTCCATTCTTCAGCCCTCAATCTACTAAAACTCTTGTGCATGCCCTCATCATCTCCCGCCTTGATTACTGCAACACTCTCCTCTGTGGCCTCCCCACTAACTCTCTTGAACCACTCCAGTCTGTCCTCAACTCTGCTGCCTGACTAATCCACCTCTCTCCTCACTTCTCCCCTGTTTCTCCCCTCTGCAAATCAATCCACTGGCTCCCAATTCCCAAACAAATGCAGTTCAAACTACAAAAACACTGACCTACAAAGCTATCCACAACCTGTCCCCTCCTTATATCTCTGAACTAATCTTCCAATATCTTCCCTCACATAATCTTCGATCCTCCCAAGACCTCTTACTCTCCTCCACACTTATTTGTTCCTCACACAACCACCTCCAAGATTTCTCCTGAATATCCCCCATCCTCTGGAATTCCACGCCTCAACATGTCCAATTATCCACCACCCTCAGATCCTTCAGACGGAAGCTGAAAACCCATCTCTTTAGGAAAGCTTACAGCCTGCAATAACAATTCTGTGACCTCACCACCACCCGAGCTGCCGCCTCACCACCACCAGAGCTGCTGCACCCCCGACCTTCTGACTCTTCCCCATTATCTCGTAGAATGTAAGTCTGCAAGGACAGAGACCTCTCCCCTCTGTACCAGTCTGTCATCGTAAATTTGTTTATTTGTTTACTGTAAACGATATCTATAACTTTGTAACTCCTCATGTACAGCACCATGGATTTAATGGTGCTATACAAATAAATAAATTATTAATAATAATAATAATAATAATAATAATAACAGCAGTGTCTCTGAAGCACGTCTGCCCCACTTTTTTCCCTGGTGCCAAATCTCCTCATGGTTGGGTGCACAGGGCTTTTACATCACAGAAATCCTTACTGAGAGTCACCTGATATGGTAAAGCACACATGGTCGTTCCCCCTGCAAATCCCCCAGCACACTTTGGTTATGCTTGATTTGAAGATGGCAGTTTCTTCTCATTAATGGCACATCCTGCACTAATTTTCCAGAGGACTCATGACTTTTGATTGGAATTCTATTGCTGACGATCGCCGAATGAAAAATTTCCTGCAAATTTTAGCACTGCGATTCAATTTTCAAGATTGCAAAAAAGAAAATACACAGCATCATTTCACATATTGCTGATTGCTCATAGAATGGATTAATGACATCAGTCACAATTTTCTCCTTAATGCCTTTCATGTATCACATCACATGATCTATCACAGTCAATCATGGGAACTCCCTGAACAGTATAATAAATTAGGGCAGAAAAAGCAGCAATTTTAAGATTTTTCAGCCTAGGGATAGGAGGTCAGAGTGCTCAACTCAATACCCATAGGGAAAGAAAAAGACCTAAATCTGATTGTTGTTTACTACTGGAGCACTAAAGGCATTGAAAATCGGAGTAGTTTTCAGTGTGTGACAAAAATAACATGATTCAAGTGGTAAGGAGATGCTGGACCTCCAGAGTCATTGTGACTGTGAAATGGTTAATCTATGTTATATTTCAGTTCAACACTTTAACAGTAGCATTTTATGTATTCTTCAAACACTGCAAAGAAGGGCAGTTTAGTAAGATGTGATGTTTAATTACTAGATCAGTTCATGTACTATCTATTCATTTTGTCTGGCATTCATTGTTATAATTATGTATTGCTATTTTAGTTGTTTTCAGCTTAATAAGATTTGTCCGTAATGAGTGGATTATGTCAGTCATGTAATTTTTCCAAACTCCAGCACTGTTGTTTATAGGATTTATCAAGACTCTGAGCTTCTACACAAACCAACTTAGACACAGGACACTTGAGTTTGTCTGAAACACGTAGCTGTTGCTCTTTGCCATGATAGTGCTAATGGCATGTCACATTTAACTAGAGCATGGATTTTGGTTTTTGAATGTTACAATTTTTTTTCATTAAAAGTGAAGTTCTTATCCATTTCTACTACAATGATTTTGGTACTGCAGGTCCAAAGAAACCTTATTTTAACCTAGCATCCACTAGTCAAAAACCGCTGATAACTCATTACAAAACTATAAGATAAGGGGGTATCTATGGGGGGTGTAAAAGTAGCAATTGCACTTGGGCCATGGTGTCTTATGGAGTCTCAAATATTTCTTCATCACATTAAAAAATATTGGAATTATAAATTGTAGATAATTAACTGTTTTAATTTATGTTTTCTACGCCATAGGCTCCAAACTATATATTTGTCATTAAGCTTCAGCCTTACAAGGTCAAGTCCAGAGAGTTAACTGAAGAGAAACTATTAGGATACTCCTCTAATAACAAAAAAAATGATGATAGTAGTAGAATTTCAGGGCTGTCTGCAGTTGCTAGTAGAGTGTATATATCTTTCTGTTACCATCCATTGATCCGTACTATTTGACAGTATGGGACTTCTAAATTGTCAATAATGACTGATTACTGGAATTTTTTCTATTTTTTCCGAACACAATCTCCCACTGTAACAATACAAGTAATCCATCTTAATGCTTTTACATGCCTTTCTTTACAGATACAGAGCGTCTTTACACGGTGGTTTTTCAAGAAATCTGTGACAAATTTGGAAAAAAATACACTTGGGATGTGAAATCCTTAGTCATGGGGGAAAAGGCATTGCCGGCAGCCCAAATTATCCGTGATGTTCTCGACCTTCCTATTACTGCTGAAGAGTTACTGAATGAAAGTCAAATTAAACAGGAGAAGCTTTTTCCAACTGCATCCTTAATGCCAGGTATTGTGAAAATTGTACTGTATGGTTTTTTAGATGCCTGTTTATGTGGATAATATTAGCAGACAAATCCATTTCACTTTCAATATAGCCGTGAAGGCAAGCCTTCGGAAAACATTAGCTTGTAACATGTAAGAAAAAAATATTATTTAAAGCGGATGTTTTAAAAATTAAAAATTGAACGAAAAGTAGGGAATATGTTACAAAATAAACCAGTCTATGCCTCTTTTCTGGACAAGATGCAAAAGTGAGCAAAAACTCATAAATATAGTACAAGCAAAATTGAGCAAAAACAAAAATGTTGTTCTTGCCTGGTCTGGCATCCAGTCCAAGTCTCTGTGGCAGTGGAACAAAAAATTATTTTACACTGAGGTGCTTACCCCTTTAAAAAAATGAATCTGTATTTGCTGTGTGATTTGAGCATTATTATACGGTCCATCAATAAATGCATGTCAATAGCACCTCTAGAAATCCATTTATTGAAATTATTACCAGACAGCAACCCATGTCCATAATTAAAGTTACTCGTAATAAACAGAAATGACACAGGCGGCCTCGACCAATCAGAGACACGGGATTTCCAGGACAGACAGAAAGACAGACAGACAGACAGACAGATGGAAAAATCCTTAGACAATTATATATATAGATGAAAATCACCTAGTAACTTACTATGTGTGAATTTAGTCACTTCCAAGACTTCTCCTGCATTGCGCCAATCCTCTGGAATGCTCTACCCCAAGAAATTAGGACCAGCCACAACTTGCACAGTTTTAGGCGCTCTCTCAAAACACATTTGTTCAGAGCAGCCTCGTACATTTATGTAAGTGTGTGTAGCCCATTCATTATCTCTATCTATCCCCCACTCCCTCAAGATGGCTGGACCATCATTGTAAATACACACCAGAACTTTTTATCTCCCCCATATCCTGGCAGAACTTTTTGCCTTCTTGGTTGTTTTTCAGAGATTATGAATGATAACACCAAAATTTTTTCTCCACTCATGATTAGCGGTTGGGTGAAGCCATTTATTGTCAAACTACTGTGTTTTCTCTTTTTAAATCATAATGACAACCCAAAACATCCAAATGACCCTGATCAAAAGTTCACATATCCCGTTTCTTAATACCGTGTATTGCCCTAACATCAATGACAGCTTGAATTATTTTATAGTAGTTGTGGATAAAGTTATTTATTTTCTCAGATGGTAAAGCTGCCCACTCTTCTTGGCAAAAAGTTTCCAGTTCCTGTAGATATAAAACATAAGAAAATTGGAGTACAGTCCAAAAATAATCAGAAAATATAAGTTTATTGAAATGGTAAACATAACGTATAAATAGATAGAAATAAATAGACTAGGATCAGGTAATAAAAATGCAGACAATAATGTCCCGACTACAGATTTTATTTCTTTTCATGGGTAAACAGTGCTCAAGTGCCGCGAAAAGAACCCTTAAATCCAAACAAAGAATATATAGTAATAATACAAGTATCCATATGGCTGTAGTAAACTGCGCGCTATGCCATTAAATAGGACAGGGTTAGACACTCTCATCAGTGCTTACCCATGATAGTGCTAAGTCAGGACACGTGTCCACGCCGCCACCGACGCACGTTTCGCCTCTTTCTCAAGGTGCGGTGGTGTACTGTGTGCCTAACTGCCGCTAAATACCCTCATCACTATGTGTCCATCCTCGCGGCGCATGTGTGCGGATCTGTGCGCCGGTGATTACATTACTTCCGGCAAGGTGCGTCAGACATGCGGGCCAGAGAGACGTCACACAGACGTCACTGACACGCACACGTCAGCATCCAGCGCCATCCATAATGCTCCGGACTACACGGACCGCAGACATGCGCACCTGAACACAGGGGTGGTGCCAACATCGGGGAAAGAAGTTCTAGCAAGATCAAATCATCCCTATCAAAGATAACCACTGCTAAGCTTCAGCAAACATATTGTTTAGAGTATCGGCATATATTTGGCTTTCGGAGCCTTAGGCTAAAGAAGATTTGGCCATGGGAAATGGTACTTGTGTTGCAGGGTAAAATGTATATATTGGTATCAGATCTTCAGAGAGGAGTGGTAATCCATATGAAAGGCAGCTCAAGTCCACCGCAGTGAAAATATATTACATCACTTAATTTTGACACTTAGAGGACAAGCGACAAGTGTTTATAAAGTTCCTTTTTTAAAATTGAATGCGCTTGTGCTTTGCAATTTTCAGTTTTGTGATGTTCTGATTTCATGAGGGCTGTTGATGTTCTTCCTCATTGATGTGCTGCAAACAATCTTCCCTCCTTCCTTTTGCCTAATCACACGCATAGTGGTAAATGGGAGTCTGAATGTCCAAGAAAGGAGCCAGCAGAGTAACATTCTCAGGGATGAGCACTTTTCTGTGAAGCGCTGAGTTTTCCAAATATTGAAAACCTAGCAATCAGCAAGTTATCTCCTTTCTTGGGGAGAGCATATATTAAGTAATTTTATGGGAACATCTGTAATATAAGATTTAGTGATTTGAGGAAAACCCCATATATTATAAGATTTTAATGAAGATCTGCATTTTAAGAAAATGCATTTACAATAGTATACTGTATATAAAAAATTGTGGAATTATGGAAATAGCAGGATCAATTGATGAAACACTGGAAACAACACTTTCAAATCATCTCAATTTATTCAGTATGAAATATGAGGGCCACCTGCAGAAATGTGTGTACTTAAATGCCTTAGCTTTACATCAATTAGGTTATTAATGGTTGTCTGAGGAATGTTCTGCCACACAATGCAAATTATCAAGATCTGCTGTTGGCAGCTCCCTTTGCAGTTGCCAACCAATAATATTCCACATGTGCTTTATGGGACAGATGCTCAGAGTACTTTGAGCAAGAAATTACCTGGAATGTTCAAATTCAAAACAGATCCTGGGATTCTTTTACATTCCCTCATGAAGTCCTCTTCATGGCTTTGCCCAATCTAATGCTATCACTGCATCCAAGAAAAATGTTGGACTCATCGCTGAGGAAGACAGTCCTCTATTCCATTCTAAATTGATGCCTTGCTCTGCATCATGATAGACTGTGAGAGTGATTGTATAAGGTTAAAAGAACACCTGCAGCTGAACAACTGACTTGTAGCCCAATATCATGCAAATGTCTTCTGATGGTCTGTGGAGACACTGTTTAGTGCCTTTGGCTTGGCATGTTATGTTTAATTTCACTAACAGTATAGAATGGATCACTATGAGCTTCAAATCTGATGAGACCATGTCACCTCTATCTCTCTTTAAAGATTATGGTTTGATGTTGCAATACCTCTCTACCCTTCATTGGAGGTAAAAAAACAACAACTTGTCTTTACATTGATTTGGTGGAATCAGTAGTGCGGCCATTTCACTGATGTGTATCAGGAACCGTTTTCCAACACAACAACGCCAAGGTGAATATTGCTGATGCTACTGTGGGTAGGTTGCATGGCTAAAATGTGTTACCTTGGCCTGCATAATCTCCTGAATTGTCTCCCATTGAGCATATCTGGGACATTACTGGCAATGGGAGCTGCCAGCGGGGGATCTTGATGATTTGCATGCTCATGTACATTCACAGTGACAAAACATTCCACAGGCAACCTCATTGACATCATGCCAAGGAATTTAAGTGCATGCCTTTCTCATGATATTCTTACTCAATGCTGAATTAAGTTGTTTCTGTTTTTCTTTATTATTTTCATATCATTAACATGTCTGACCATGTTAGGGCTGGTGGAACGCACCAAATAAATACAAAGATAGTAAAAGGCGCGTTCGCAGCCGGAGGTCCACCATGCAGAGATGGAACCTGCTGCTATTTAATGGCGGCACTGTATGTCTTTACTACGCCAGAATAAACACGGTTCCGTCACCCAGTATGAACTGATGCAAACTTTGTTGCTTCACAGAGACGTAGGGAAACAAAGGAAATTATGTGCCCTGTTAGCAGTCACAGGGTGCAGCAGATGGACGCTAGTGGGATCCCTGAAACTCACCCCCACTATGCTGGTGATTGATCTCGCTCTGACCCTCGGTGGCTTTTGAGCTCACACCTGAGGACGCCCTGAGTCACCTGCTAAGATCAAGCTGGAATTCCCACCCTACACTGACTGGTTGTCAGGACTGATTAAAGATTACCGCACAGAGTGCGTACAGCGCCGCTCTGGCGGTCACCACTAACCACCCTAACTAGAGCTAGGAAACTGCACTGATTGCGCACGGCGCCTCACTGGCGGTCACTGCTGGTTTGACGCAGTAGGATTGTGCTCTTGTGTCTAGGATAGCACTGTCAGGTGCTAGGTAGCTCCAACATTTGCGAACATTCAGCAACACTACGGATGGGAATGATTAAGGAGCAATCACCAGAACAGGCATACATCCACACACACACGATAACAGGTTTATACTAGCGCATGGCCATGCAAACCTTTTATAGCGGAAGCTCTCCGGGACCTTCCTAGTGGTCCAATAGGAGCTGCTACAGGACCTGAGCATGTGAGCCCCGACCTCGAATGGGAGGTCGTCACTTGGGCATGCTCAGAAGAAGAAAGGCAGGACTTAGTCCCAGGAGTGCCCACTCACCGCTGATCAGTACTGGTTACGATGGCTGAGCCTGGAAGGACTGCAGTAACCAGCCGCACAGTATCAGCTTGAGCCAGACGCTGGGACCGAAGTCTCTGCTGAGCAGGCTCCACTGTGGCTGTAGGAGAATGGGAGACCACAGTGGAGATGGTAAATGATTCACCATGTGCAGCGGCGGAAACTCGACACCTAACATTACCCCCCTTCCTAGGGCCCCTCCCTCCTTGGACCTTGCTACGCTCGAAGGCCGCAATGAGCTGCAGAGCCTGAATGTGCTCAGCAGGCTCCCAGGACCTGTCCTCAGGGCCATGACCCTTCCAATCCACCAAATAGAATCTTTTGCCGCGTACCACCTTACACCCCATGATGGCGTTCACCTCATAATCGTTCGTGCAGCTGCAGGAACTCGACACCTATCAGACCATTTTATGATTTTCAGAACTCCACAGCTTTTCCTTCTTTCTGTTATAATTTATTGTTAAAAACTGTAAATTGTCTTTTGCTGTATAAATCCAGCACACAGCTCCTGTACTTACGGGGTTAATCTGCGTAGAAGTTCTTCTGAGGTTTGAGCTCTACATCTGGAGAACAGGGTACTGTGGAGTCATTCCTATTTATGCCCTTTCATTGTTTTGCACAGATAATAACCGTGATCTCCAAAACTTTATTTTCTCAGAAACTGTCAAATATTATTATTATCTGCTATCAATGATAGTATGGACAAGCTTTATCATGTAATCTTTGCATTTCTCATTTATTTTTGTTCTTTTCCTCTGTCACAGGGGTTGAAAAGTTAATCTACCATCTGAATAAGCACAACATCCCAATGGCTGTTGCCACTAGCTCAGCCAGAGTGACATTTGAAATGAAAACAAGTAGGCACAAAGAATTCTTCAATTTATTCCATCATATTGTGCTTGGAGATGACCCAGATGTGAAAAATGGCAAACCTCAGCCTGATGCCTTTCTTGTATGTGCAAAGAGGTTTAACCCCCCTCCGAGCAACGGAAAGGTAAGTGTGAAAATATAAATTATTGCCTCCGCTGTGTCCTGCTGGATTTGGCAATCACACAGTGATAAAGTAGTTAACTTTCAACCTGCTTTGCAGGACAATGGTCGTAATGAGCTGAAAGGTGTTTTGTGTCCTTAAAAAAGAGGAAAAAAAGCCTAGACGACCATTTAAATATCCATTTGCTCTTAATGCAGGTGACATATCAAGTATCAAGTGCATTTCGAATACAGCACAGCCTGATTCCTAGGAGCAGGACATATGATTTGATGGCTTGGCTCTTGCCATATACAGTTAATATTACAAGGCTAGAGTAACTGACCACTTAGCTCAGTGTATAAATTGCTGCATTGCTTTAGGTGTGCTCTGCTGCTAAAGTACTCATTATTTTCTGTCTAGAACCTGGAACCAGCTGATTTATGTCAGTCGTGCCACTCCATCTCACTGCTAAATAGGCATGCAAAAGGTTATTCCCATAAGTCGAGCTGTCACGTTGCATAAAGCCATTACACTGTTTTTAAAAATTGAGGAAATTGAGAAAAGTTTCTGCTGTAGGAACCATACAGTATTTGCCTTGTAGGTCTTGTTGTATTTCAGAAGGGTTGACATCTATTTTGCCCAGTTTATTGCATTTCCTTGATATTTTGCCACTAATAGAGTAATACTATTAGGCATAAACATTCAGCAAGAAAACAAATCTAGTTTTGTAGATCAGATATAGTAGACTGACTGCAGCTAGAACTGAAAGGGTGCATTAGATAAAGAGAATCCGTCAGCAGGCCCTGTAATCTAAGAGCCGCATGGTGTACGGCAAGGGAGCCTGATTCAAGCGATGTGTCACTTACTGGGCTGCTTTGGGCAGTTCTGTTGAAATCCCTATACAGCAGTGCTCTCAGAATGCTGAGCTGTATATAACCCCGCCCACACCACTGATTGGCAGCTTCCTGTATAGACTGTACATTGTCAACAAGCTGCCAATCAATGGTGGGAGCAGGGTTAGACCGATTAGCTGAACTGCCTGGCACACAACACATAGTCCTCTAGTGATTGTCTCCTGCTGATAAAACCTTTATTGTATTGATACTACAGCAAAAATGCTCTCTGCCTGTATGTTATGCTGACAGATTTCTTATTATATAGGGATTTTCTAACCTCCACAAATTGGTAATATTTTTTACAAAAATCAGATAATTTTTAAGTAAAAATCCTATTGCAAAGCCTTTTGTAAATGACAGGCTCAATTGGACTTAAGGGGACACATTGCCTAAATCAATAGGACTAGCAAACATTAGAAACTTTGTATTATATCTTATAGAAATGTTACTTTATCCAGTTATTAGCCACTTCTTAACCTCTTATCTGCCTGCCTGAACTCATTATTGGCTAAAATTTGATTTGCTCAAGATAAGCTGGTCTACCAATTGTCTGAGGGAACAGATTATTGCTGTTAAAAAAGGGGAGAAAGTAGGCTCAGAGTGAGAAGAGGCACAGAGACACACAAACAATTGCTGTGTGTTTCTGTCCCCATTACAGGATTCACAGCTACACAGTTCAGTACTGCTGTGTAATGTCCTCTAGAATGCTGCTTCAGAGTATACTAAAGGAATCCCTCATGTCACTGTGTACTGTGTATGAGAGACATGATAGCAGCTGGTCATCACTCACTAGCTCAGAGACGACTGAACGTTGCTGAAAGAGCCTGTAGAGGTGCTATTTTTTCCTATGCTTTAAACTGAATGCCAAGTAAAATTGGTCCAAAAATCTTTAATTATTTCCACACTATATCAAATTGTGGTCAAGTTTTTTTACTTAAAATATAAAACTCCACTTTCCCTTCGAAGATATTTACTAGGAGGAGCTTACTGCATACTACCTATATTGTGAACCTAGTGAGCCTGATTCCAGATTTAATGTACGCAATGCAGCAGTTGTGACACAGGTTTTAGTTGTAGCTTGTTAGCAGAGCTCAGAAAGCTAACCTCGCCCCCACCCCAGCTTTCTATGCACTTTACCTTTTGACAGTGAGCTGCTTATCAGAGAAAAGGTAGTGGCTGGACCAGTGCTCGCATGCACTGTGGTCGGGGCAATCATAATCTCCTAGTGATAAAACCTTCACTTTAAGTAAACAACACAGCACACAGCCTAATAAATGACACAAAGCTGAATTCAGTGTCTCAGATGCTATCCATGCTGTTCTCAGATTGCATAGCAAAACCTATTCACAGATTCCCCTTAAGAAAGGAAAATGCTTCACATATATGATCTATGGATTGAGTCATCTACTACTCTATTCCACACCTTTTTGTTGCCCTATACTTATGTAAGTACTGTCTAGTTAGAAGACAAGGAAACACTTTTTTGGCCTTAATTCAGCAAAGGAATCCCATGGACACATTTTGTGTATAAGCTTTCCTGGTTTACACAATAAACACAATGTAAAAACCTGATATGAGCAGTGTCTAAGTCATTGTCTTCATTGGTCTTCCGTCTGTAACAGAACTTCACTTTTATTGCTTTCATCTTTCTTGATAAATCACCGCATGTACAAATGTCTTGGTGTGGCATCCTTTATATGTTTGTAATGGTCTCTCATTCATTTGTCTTTGTGCCCTAAAGGCAAACATTATCTTGCTGGTTAGCTAGTAAAGATATTAACACAATAATACATTATGCTTTTGAACCAAAAGTGTTTGTTTTACATAATTTATGTTTTTATACCATGGTACATACTGTAATTTATTGCTGGACACCATTTTAGGGGACAAAATGAAGACTAAGCAAATTAAGGTACAATCTCGTGATGGTGGCTCAGTGGTTAGCACTGCAGCCTTGCAGCACTGGGGTCCTGGGTTCAAATCCCACCAAGGACAACATCAGCCAGGAGTTTGTATGTTCTCCCTGTGTTTACGTGGGTTTCCTCCGGGTACTCTGGTTTCCTCCCGCACTCCAAAGACAAACTGATAGGGAATTTAGATTGTGCGACCCATCAGGGACAATAATGAAATTGTCCGCAAGGTGCTACAGTATATAATGGTGCTACATAAAAAAGCATAATAAATAATGATAATGTTCACGTCATTTACTCTTATAGAAGGCTAACCTCTATTTTTTGTAACAGAGAGTGCCAAATCTCCTTCTAATCACTCAGCCATTGGGTGAGCTATATCAAGCTAAATGCACCAGAATTCTGATTCAGTTTGCACCAAATATTGTCTTTTATGACTTGTATCATATTTAATGTTTTCAGAAACTTTCTGCACCTGCCTGACAAGGGTGCAGAAAATGGAGTAAATGTAGAGTAGTGGGTCTATAAATTTATTAAACAACATGAACAATTATAATAATTTTCTTGAATTTTAACCCCTTCCCGACCTGTGACACAGCGTATGCGTCATGAAAGTCGGTGCCAATCCGACCTGTGACGCATATGCTGTGTCACAGAATGATCGCGTCCCTGCAGATCGGGTGAAAGGGTTAACTCCCATTTTACCCGATCTGCAGGGACAGGGGGAGTGGTACTTCAGCCCAGGGGGGGTGGCTTCACCCCCCCCGTGGCTACAATCGCTCTGATTGGCTGTTGAAAGTGAAACTGCCAATCAGAGCGATTTGTAATATTTCACCTATGAAAATGGTGAAATATTACAATCCAGCCATGGCCGATGCTGCAATAGCATCTGCCATGGCTGGAGACCCCGATCTGCCCCCACCCCACCCCACCGATCGCCTCCCCAGTCGTCGTTTTTGCCCCGATCTCCGTTCCGCTCCCCTCCTCCCTCCTGTCGGCTCCCCCGGTCCTCCTGTCCGCTCCCCAGGTCCTCCGATCCCCCCCGTGTTCCGGTCCCACCCCCCCATACTTACCTAGCTCCGATGTCCCTCCCGGTGTCCGGCCGTCTTCTTCATGGGCGCCGCCATCTTGGAAAATGGCGGGCGCATGCGCCATAGGGACAATAATAAAATTAAGAAAATATAATTATTTTTGTTTTTCCATTAGGGTTAGGGTTAGGGGTACGGTTAGGGGTAGGGTTAGGGGTAGGGTTAGGGGTAGGGTTGCACTTAGGGTTGCACTTAGGGTTGCACTTAGGGTTGCACTTAGGGCTAGGGTTGCACTTAGGGCTAGGGTTGCACTTAGGGCTAAGGTTGCACTTAGGGCTAGGGTTAGAATTAGGGTTAGGGTTGGAATTAGGGTTAGAATTAGGCTATGTGCACACGGTGCGGATTTGGCTGCGGATCCGCAGCGGATTGGTCGCTGCGGATTCGTATCAGTTTTCCATCACGTTTACAGTACCACGTAAACCTATGGAAAACCAAATCCGCTGTGCCCATGGTGCGGAAAATACAGCGCGGAAACGCTGCATTGTATTTTCCGCAGCATGTCAATTCTTTGTGCAATTCCGCAGCATTTTACACCTGCTCCATAATAGGAATCCGCAAGTGAAATCCACACAAAAAACACTGGAAATCCGCGGTAAATCCGCAGGTAAAGCGCAGTGCGTTTTACCTGCAGATTTTTCAAAAACTGCGGAAAAATCCACACAAATCCGCAACGTGAGCACATAGCCTTAGGGTTAGGGTTGGAATTAGGGGTAAGACTAGGGTTAGGGGTGTGTTGGGGTTAGGGTTGTGGTTAGAGTTGGGATTAGAGTTAGGGGTGTGTTGGGGTTAGTGTTGGAGTTAGAATTGAGGGGTTTCCACTTTTTAGGCACATCAGGGGGTCTCCAAACGCGACACGGCGCCACCATTGATTCCAGCCAATCTTGCATTGAAAAGTAAAATGGTGCTCTCTCCCTTCCGAGCCCCGACGTGTGCCCAAACAGTGGTTTACCCTCACATATGGGGTACCAGCGTACTCAGGAGAAACTGATCAACAACTTTTGGGGTCCAATTTCTCCTGTAACCCTTGGGAAAATAAAAAATTGCAGGCTAAAAAATTATTTTTGAGGAAAGAAAAATGATTTTTTATTTTCACGGCTCTGCGTTATAAACTTCTGTGAAGCACTTGGGGGTTCAAAGTGCTCACCACACATCTAGATAAGTTCCCTTGGGGGTTTAGTTTCCAAAATGGGGTCACTTGTGGGGGGTTTCTACTGTTTAGGAATATCAGGGGCTCTGCAAACGCAACGTGATGCCCGCAGAGCATTCCATCAAAGTCTGCATTTCAAAACGTCACTACTTCACTTCCGAGCTCCGGCATGTGCCCAAACAGTGGTTTATCCCCACATATGGGGTATCACCGTACTCAGGAGAAACTGGACAACAACTCTTGGGGTCAAATTTCCCCTGTTACCCTTGGGAAAATCAAAAAATCAGGGCTAAAAAAAATTTTTTGAGGAAAGAAAACGTATTTTTTATTTTCACGGCTCTGCGTTGTAAACTTCTGTGAAGCACTTGGGGGTTCAAAGTGCTCACCACACATGTAGATTAGTTCCTAGGGAGGTCTAGTTTCCAAAATGGGGTCACTTATGGGGAAGCTCCAATGTTTAGGCACACAGGGGCTCTCCAAACGCGACATGGTGTCCGCTAATGATTGGAGCTAATTTTCCATTCAAAAAGCCAAATGGCGTGCCTTCCCTTCCAAGCCCTGCCGTGCACCCAAACAGTGGTTTACCCCCACATATGGGGTATCATCGTACTCAGGACAAACTGGACAACAACATTTGGGGTCCTATTTCTCCTGCTACCCTTGGGAAAATAAAAAATTCTGGGCTAAAAATCATTTTTGAGGAAAGAAAAATTATTTTTTATTTTCACGGCTCTGCGTTATAAACTTATGTGAAGAACTTGTTGGTTTAAAGTGCTCACTATGCATCTAGATAAGTTCCTTGGGGGGTCTAGTTTCCAAAATGGGGTCACTTGTGGGGGAGCTCCAATGTTTAGGCACACAGGGGCTCTCCAAACGCGACATGGTGTCCGCTAATGATTGGAGCCAATTTTCCATTCAAAAAGTCAAATGGCGCGCCTTCCCTTCCGAGCCTTGCCATGCGCCCAAACAGTGGTTTAGCCCCACATATGAGGTATCGGCATACTCAGGAAAAATTGCCCAACAAATTTTAGGATCCATTTTATCCTGTCGCCCATGTGAAAATTAAAAAATTGAGGCTAAAATATTTTTTTTTTGAAAAAAAGTACGTTTTCATTGTTACGGATCAATTTGTGAAGCACCTGAGGGTTTAAAGTGCTCACTATGCATCTAGATAAGTTCCTTGGGGGGTCTCCTTTCCAAAATGTGGTCATTTGTGGGGAAGCTCCAATGTTTAGGCACACAGGGGCTCTCCAAACGCGACATGGTGTCCGCTAACGATGGAGATAATTTTTCATTCAAAAAGTCCAATGGCGCTCCTTCCCTTCCGAGTTCTGCCGTGCGCCCAAACAGTGGTTTACCCCCACATATGAGGTATCAGCGTACTCAGAACAAATTGACAACAACTTTCGTGGTCCAGTTTCTCCTTTTACCCTTGGGAAAATAAAAAAATTGTTGCTAAAAATCATTTTTGTGACTAAAAAGTAAAATGTTCATTTTTTCCTTCCATGTTGCTTCTGCTGCTGTGAAACACCTGAAGGGTTAATAAACTTCTTGAATGTGGTTTTGAGCACCTTGAGGGGTGCAGTTTTTAGAATGGTGTCACTTTTGGGTATTTTCAGCCATATAGAACCCTCAAATTGACTTCAAATGTGAGGTGGTCCCTAAAAAAAATGGTTTTGTAAATTTTGTTGTAAAAATGAGAAATCACTGGTCAAATTTTAACCCTTATAACTTCCTAGCAAAAAAAAATGTTGTTTCCAAAATTGTGCTGATGTAAAGTAGACATGTGGGAAATGTTATTTATTAACTATTTTGTGTCACATAACTCTCTGGTTTAACAGAATAAAAATTCAAAATGTGAAAATTGCAAAATTTTCAAAATTTTCGCCAAATTTCCATTTTTTTCACAAATAAACGCAGAAATTATCGACCTAAATTTACCACTAACATGAAGCCCAATATGTCAGGAAAAAATCTCAGAATCGGTACGATCCGTTGAAGCGTTCCTGAGTTATTACCTCATAAAGGGACACTGGTCAGAATTGCAAAAAACGGCAAGGTCATTAAGGCCAAAATATGCTGGGTCAGACTATAACAACAAACCTAAATATTGGGAAACAAGAGATCCACCAATAGAGTTAAAATATTTACATTTTATTGCAATTAATTCTAAAAATACAAAGTATAGAAAAGCACATGATGTAGAAAGCAGTAATACCATAGGGGACGCTGCGCAAAGAAGAAGGGCAGAAAGAGTCTATATATGAATATATATGAGGAGGATAATGGAAGGATTCTATTAAATGAAAGGACACATGCAAGTAGATGGCTCCCTTCCTCATAAACTAACCTCAATGCCCAAATTAACTCTCAATAGTGGTAAGGGGGCAGCACAAGGTAGAAGTGTAGTAACAAAATAAATATCCAATAATATACATACATATATATATATATATATATATATATATATATATATATATATATCTAAGAATAAAAA